>NW_025944642.1:126214-709610 GCF_000764305.2 Hyalella azteca
ATTGTATACTATATAAAATTTGCTGCAGATTTTTTCAACTTTGTGGTCCAGTAACTACTTCTGAAATTTTATTCAAAGGGTATATTGATTGTAAAGCTCCAAGAGAACTCATGATATATTTCAACAATACAACATATGAGCGTATTTTCATAACCACTTTACGTATCGCATGAATTACCATGAATATATCATTACTTACACGATAGATCATGAATGATGAAGCTCGGAAATTCGTTCCATAGTAAATTATCAATTCTAATTCGATAGAACACATTATAGACAGCATGTTTTTATGAAGAATTCTTCACTACGTCTATTACTGTAACAAGTGTTTTAAGCTTCGAAACGGAAAATTCAGGTATTTGTTCCTCTTAATTCAGTATTTAATCTTTGCCAGGCGTCTATAGAGAAATTCTCCGAGTTCCGAGACCACATTCTTCCTTGTAGTGACGTCTATCGAGACGTCCAATGTATCGTGCATCAGAAGATTACGTCAGCCTTCTGCTATTTAAATGAAGGAAATTCAAGGCGTCAGCTCATCTTACAAGCTATAATGAGGCGCGCTCCTGTCTCTTATACACATCTAGATGTGTATAAGAGACAGCTACTAGTCAGTGTGTTTAGAGGGTAGAGCCTGGTAGATTTATAGGACATAAAACTAGTAGATCTATTGATAGTGCTGTGCATTGTGCTATCAGCTACCTATCTGTTATGTGGCTCTTCAATGTTTAGAAGATCTGCATTCTCGAAGTGTTTTTGTATATTGAAGCCAGTTAAATGGTCAATATTTAGCTCATTACTTTGCTCCATACAAACTTTACAAAGCTAATGAATAGACTTATCAATAATTGTTTACCCAAAAATCCCTAAGTGGTAAACATTACCTTGGCCTGTTGGCCATTATTGAAAGCAATATGTGCCCTTTTTAGCCATCCATTATGATCCATATACTGTTATTGCTAGTAGGCTAATTGCAACATAAAAAATAACACTTCTAAAAGACAAGAAGGCTGAAAAAAATAAAAAAAATCATGAAAAAATAAAAAAAATCATTGATTTTTTATTTTTTGATTTAAAAAAAAATCAAAAGAATCACCAACCCTGCCTGAGAGTATGACCAGTGTGTCCTGAGAGTATGATAAGTGTGTCCTGAGAGTATGACAAGCTGCCCAGAGACCGCACTTCAAGCCCGGCCGAGGCGGACATTAGCGGCTGATTTACGCGCTCCCGGAGTCCATGGCGGCACCTGATGGAGGGTCAGAGCGGCATGAAAATTTTGTTAGGGAAACGACGATTCTTCTATTATGAAATACCAGAATAAATTATGTGTTCTTAAATAATCAATAAGTGTACAATCGATTAATGGGTTCAGAATCAATTCATGTGTCCAAAGTTGATTTGTATGTCATGAATTTATTATAGTGTTCAGAAGAGATTAAGATATCTGGAATCATATTGAGTATCAAGAATCATTCAAAGTATCCAAAATTGGAAATTTCGTCCAGAATAAAATAGTGGATCCAGAATTGTGTCCGGAATAAACCAATGTGTCCAGAATCAATCAGTGTGTCCAGAATGCATAGCGCCTGACCTCGCGTGATGTTCGCAACGTCGGGTCGCTAATTTTCCAAATGCCCCCAATTGCCTCCAACTGGCAAAGTTTGGGCAATTTACTGTAATATTTGTACAGAGAACTATAACTTTTGGCCCTGGATATGCATCACCTTAAGAGCTTAACTGCTTATATAGTGCAGTCAGTCACTCAGTCACTACTAGTCAGTGTGTATAGAAGGTAGAGTCTGGTAGATTTATAGGACATAAAACTAGTAGATCTATTGATAGTGCTGTGCACTGTGCTATCAGCTACCTATCTGTTATGTGACTTTCAATGTTTAGAAGATCCGCATTCCTGAAGTGTTTTTGTATATTGAAGCCAGTTAAATGGTCAATATTTAGCTCATTACCTTGCTCCATACAAACTTTACAAAGCTAATGAATAGACTTACCAATAATTGTTTACCCAAAAACCCCTAAGTGGTGAATACCACCTTGGCCTGTTGGCCATTATTGAAGGTAATAAGTGCCCTTTTTAGCCATCCATTATGATCCATGTACTGTTATTGTTAGTAGGCTAATTACAACATAAAAAATAACACATCACAAATACAAAAAGGCTGAAAAAATCAAATAAATAAAAAAATTCATGAAAAAATCAAATAAATCATTGATTTTTTATTTTTTTGATTTAAAAAAAATCGCCAACCCTGCATGGGAGACTGAAAATCAATTTGTTTATTAAATCCTACTGTAGATACTCATTTAACAGTCTTTTCGATCTGCTAGTGCCATTGTTAAATATCACAAAAGGAACACCGTTGTGATATTTAAGTAAGATTTAAATTCGATTAATTTGGTCCGCAACTAGTTTAAAATCACAATCATTGAAAAGAAACTGCAACATAGCATTTTTGCATGTTGAACTTCGATGCCCATTTTCCTACATTACAGCTTTACAGGAAATGAACCTGAACTACAACGACGTGAGTAAACTGCCGAGTTCGCTGAGCAACTTGTGCAAGCTAACGAGCCTGTACCTCTGCCACAACCGCCTCGCCGAACTGCCTGAACTCAACCTTCCCAGCCTTAGGGAGCTACACCTCGCCAACAACTGCCTTAAGGTACCAGCATACAGCACGCCACAGCCTTAAGGTACCAGCATACAGCACGCCACAGCCATAATGAGCTATTAAACAGCATAAATTTAAATCGTACCTTACCTCTCGTGTCAGATCTCCATGCAGTTATGCTCGTTGGAGTTGCCTTCATAGTTACGCCCGAGGCTTATTGAGCCTTAATCGCTGCTCGAATGATCTCTAAAATAATTTTAATTAAGAATGTTGTTTTGGTACAAATATGTCAAAGATAATGATCATCATAATCGAAAGATCAGGCAAGATATAGCCATAAGCCATAGCCATTTCATCGCTTATATATGTTTCTTGTCGGGTAGAGTTTTTTTAGCCTCGTCTATTATTTCCAACCGCTGTCCATGCAAGGCTTGATTTAGGAATATTTCTATTGAAGATTATATGTTCAATCATCCCATGTTTTTGATGACGTTATTACTGTTCATGCATGGACTGTAAAGAAGGAGGCTGATATTCAACTAACGAAATTTGAATGACTGTCATGAGGATACTATGCTCCTGCTCCTTGTCCGACGTCATCCCATAGTCATAAGTTTATGTTTGTTCCCGCTATTTTGTTATAGCTTGATTTGTGTTTATCACTAGCAGTCATAATATCAACAGTAATTAAGAGTTCATAACTCCGTCATGCAATCCGTGACGACTTAACAAGCTAGACCCAGCAATCACAGACGAGAAATCTACTGCTACGTATGCTTTGGGCGCTACGCGTCCTTAAGACTCGTAGCGCCTAGACCCGAGGGCTGGGTGACCTGCCTAGCGACGACTTGGAGACGGAGGACGACGAAGGCGACGCATCTGCATGACCGGGGACTTGGAAGTCCCGAACTCATCATAAGATCATAAGGTCTTAAGCGAGTTTTGATAGTACAGTCGCTGTGCAGGAGCTGAGCAGCGAAGTGCTGGGGGGCCTGCGGGGGCTGCGGGTGCTGGACCTGCGGGAAAACAAGCTGGACGAGCTGCCTGACGACATCACCCTCCTGCAGATGCTCGAGCGTCTCGACCTCGCCAACAACACACTTTCCAGGTACTGCTTATACTTCCTTCACACGCGGGGACTGCGATTGCAAACTAGTTTTGTGTTCCTAGTGTGAAAGATACTTTTTAATCAATAACTAAACCCGAACCGTCAATTTAAGAGATTTCGTTGTTAGAAGCAAATGTAGTAGGTATTAGGTATGACATTTTTGGTTATTATGGCGATTCATCAATATTTGTTTATGCACTTGACGAAGCATCTGGCGGAGCAGCGCCATTCTTAGATGACTAAGTGAAAACGACTGTAAAGCATTGGTTGTATAATCTGGCTGCAGCCTGCAAGTTTCTTTGACGATGGCTTACAAAACCTGGTCCCAAGACCCAATAAATGCCTCAATATTAATGGAAATTACGGAGAAAGTAAAGTAAAGTAAAGTATGACCTTTCAAGTGAAAAAAAATACTCTTTTTTTCGTAAAAAAATGTAATTTTTTCAAGTCAAACTGTACTTACTTCAAACCACGTCTCGTAGTAAGTAATGAGTTTGCGTACAGCGTTCCCTGTCACCTCGGACTGCTGCCGCACCTGCGCTCCATGCCGCTGGAGGGCAACCCGCTGCGTCTGCTGCGCCGTGACATCGTGCAGCGCGGCACACGACAGCTCCTGCAGCACCTCAGGGACAAGCTGCCCAATCCTGCCTCCTCCTACCCTGGTGAGTCTCGCGAGACCCTGCAGCTGTGGCCTCCCTCCTCCTACCCTGGTGAGTCTCGCGAGACCCTGCAGCTGTGGCCTCCCTCCTCCTACCCTGGTGAGTCTCGTGAGACCCTGCAGCTGTGGCCTCCCTCCTCCTACCCTGGTGAGTCTCGTGAGACTGGAGCTGTAGTCTTCAAACTTGTGAATGAATTCTATTAAAGAAGCTTAAAAAACTTTTTAAATTTTATGGGTTCAAATGCGATTTTGACTGCAGTGAAACAATGAATTTCTCTCTGTGAACCCCATTATGATTTAACCAATTGCCATAGAACCAGTACTTGACTGGAGTTAGATAAATAAATGACCGAGTTTTAGGATTTGAATTAAATGAGAACATATTGTTGTTGAAATTAAGTGAGCCCAGTGGTCTGGCATTAATTTATATCTTGTCTCGCCATTAATCTGTGAGCGTTTGCCCCTGACAATATAGAATGACAGTTTCTAAATATCGAGTTAGATTGTAGCAGCTCCGGCCGATGACAAACAGCGTGCATGACATTCGTTGCTTGCAGGTTTCGGCGAGGACAGCTGCCACCCTGACGGCGGCACCTTCAAGGAGGCGGCCGAGGAGCGTCTGCCCAAACTGCCTGACAAGTGGCAACTGCGTAACACCAGGCAGGTATGACGCCAGTGCTGCGTAACACCAGGCAGGTATGACGCTAGGTGCTGCGTAACACCAGGCAGGTATGACGCTAGTGCTGCGTATCACCAGGCAGGTATGACGCTAGTGCTGCGTAACACCAGGCAGGTATGACGCCAGTGCTGCGTAACACCAGCCAGGTATGACGCTAGTGCTGCGTAACACCAGGCAGGTATGAGTTAACTGCACTAAAATGTTATCTAGTTAATCTGATCGCTGTCTGTTATACGAAGTCCTTGGTTTGGTTTCAAAATTACTTTTGAGTAAATATCAAGGAACACTACACGAATCTTTCATTAACGAATGGTACCTGGTGGCATGTATGATTTGTCCACAATTCTTGCGCTCGTGAGGCCTTCCATTAAAAAAGTATCGGTATGTGAGAAATTTGAAACTTGCAAACTGCCGACGCGAGATTACTCTGGTGCAAATTGTCGAGAATAACTAAAAACTACTATGGATACTGGCGACTACTATAGATGCTGGCGACTACTGTGGATTATAGTTACTGCGCTAAATAATTGTAACTATGAGAAATTTTTCTTACAGGACGCAAGAAAGGAGCATTCGTTCGTCATGATTTTTATTCGTTCTTTTCCGTCACCATTATGTTCATTTTCGCGTAAGATTTTCCACGTGCTAAAATGCATGCTCACTTGAAGATGAGTTTCACTTGAGTATTCATGATTCACTTGATTTTTCACTTGAGTATTCATGATTCACTTGATTTTTCACTTGAGTATTCATGATTCACTTGATTTTTCACTTGAGTATTCATGTTTGAAGATGAGTTTATTAGCACAACATTCACGTAAGATTAAGTGCATGTATGTACACAGCTCGTGTACAGCGAGAAGGCCGCCAGCGTGCCCGAGGAGCTGCTGCAGAGCGCCGTGGAGGCCGAGGTGCCCGCCGTAGACCTGTCGGGGAACACGCTCGCTGCGCTGCCAGATAAGTGCGTCTTGTGTCTAACTTACCTGCACGTGCTAGTTAATGTCAGGTCAGGCAGGAACATCAGTGAAACTGGTAACTTGAAACTTGTTGGGAACTTCTTTGACGCAGCTGCCTCATAGGTTTCGCTCTTGCCTAAACCTGAACTATTTCATTTGCTTATTGATAAAAATTTAGTCAAAAAGCTGATAATTGTTAAGTCTACAACATATTAATGTTTTGTTTTCGACAATCTATTATTTTCACTTTCAAGTTGTTAATTGCGATACTGTTCAAGTTTCGACGTCAGAATAGGTCGTAATTCACGAATTTGAACCGTCCTATTTCTTCAGATTGCCGCTTAACGACATTGCATTATTAATTCCACTCGCCTGGGTGGCTACCTTGTATGCCATGCTGGTAGAGCTGTCAGGGCACGTGAAGGAGCTGGTAGTGTCGTGTAACTGCCTCCCTTACCTGCCCCCAGGCTGGCAGAGCTGTCAGGGCACGTGAAAGAGCTGGTAGTGTCGTGTAACCACCTCACGTGCCTACCCTCCTACCTGGCCACCTTCACGCATCTCGTGTTCCTCGACGTGCACGCCAACAGACTGGATGCGCTGCCTGACCTCAGCGCCCTCAAGTTCCTCAGGGAGCTCAACATGACGCACAACAGGTCGGGCGCTCATACAGACCAGGACAAACTCATTGTGATTCCTTAATTCCTGTTTAAAAATTGCTTATTTTCTGTTATTATTATTATTATTTTTTCCTGTTCTGTTTAAAAATTGCTTTAAAATTGCTCTGAAACTACACCGCACCCTAAACCTGTTCGTTATTCTGCAAACGCACAGAGCAGAGCCACACGTTCAGCCAACTTGCTGACCAGTCTCATTAACATTTATTTCCGCAGGTTTACGTCGCTGCCCGAGTGCCTGCGTGGGTCCCAAAGCCTTGAAATTCTCTTTGCAGGGGACAACCGCATCACTGAGGTGGGTGTGGATGTAACCACCCACATTTAGTGTACACGGTTCATCTTCTTTAATTCTTCTCTGATGAATGAGCACAAAGTATTTAATCCACCGCTACTGTTGGCTCGCTTATTTGTTGGCTCGCTCGAGTTTGGTTTTACTCTGATAAATTATGAAGGTTTTTCTCTGCGAAGTAAGAGGATTACTGTATATCATCATGTTCACGTCATCGCATTTATGATAAAATTGTTTAGAATCTATCTGTTTGAGAGAGGGCCAATATGTATGACCATTTTTAATACTTCAAAACTTTATGTAACTATTTTCTTTGTTCATTAATACCATCACTGTCTGATGCGTTGGAATTTCAAAACTTTTAAGGCACGTGTTGTCTCTTTCTATTGATATATTGGTTGATCCTTATAATCTTTGAAGGTGAATTGAATATTTCAATCCCAGTTGCATGTCGAACACCACAACTTGAGTTGTATGTCGAATGCCGAAACTTGAGTTGTATGTGGCACACCCCAACTTGATCTCATGTATCAGGTTGACGTGAGTCTGGTCGCAAGTTGGCCGCGCATCGCCACATTCCACATCAACAACAACAACATCGGCTACCTCCCACCAACCCTCGGCAACGTCACTCAGATCAGGCTAGTGTCTCAATTTTGTGAGCGCTTTGAAGTTGTTAAAACCAGCCCTGACATCCGTCCACGACTGCTCGGGTCGTAGCAACTGCTTCTTGTGAAAAATTTTGATCTTTTGAGAAACTGTTTTTAAGTCCTCGTTCGTTCATTGGCAAAGAAGACTCGACCATTCTTGTTTGTGTGGCACACGACGGTGTGAATGCTTCTGGTCCGAAGTCTGCTCGTTATTGCTATAACTTTTATCTACTAGAGAGATGATTTGTCTCGGAACTCCTCAGGGGGACTTATGACGCGTGTCTGTGCTCGTCAGAAGTCCTATGGGATTTCGCGCTCCTAGGAGGATTGTTCCTGAGCGCCCCACCGCTGAGCTCGCGGTGTCTGACTGCAGGTCTCATTTGTGGGGTTAAGTTATTATGTAGGTAGGATTCCTTACATTTCCCTTCTCCGTCTCTCTCGTGCGGGCGGCCGACGTCCCGTGTAAGCGACCTCTTGTTCGAGTGTCTTCGTTTCTGTTGCTTTTCACCTGTCCCTCCTTGTCACCTGTCCCTGGATGTCACCTTGTCCCGCCTGCAGGCGATGTTAAATGTTGAGCTCCGGTGCGAAATAGCTTGATAGCTGAAGGGCTAGCAAACCATTATACTACTTATTCTCTGAATCTTGAGATTTATTTTTCTACACCGACTCTCAGAAAATTTTCAACAATGCATTTCTTAGATTTTTATTGATGTAATTTTTAATTTTGCTAATATTACTCCTGATTTGATCATACTTAAGTTATCTCGAAAATCGTTCTCAGAAGTGCGCATGATGAACTTACAATTCTTAAATTTTTTTTCTGGAGCGCTAAAACGACTTGCATGGATTACTTGCATTACATTTTTTCAGTCTCCTCTATGTAGCGACTGAACTAATTTTCTCCATGAATAACTGAATTGTAAGTTTAATATTGGTCAATGTGCGCAGGAGTCTGCTGGTGGAGGGTAACCCCTTCCGCGTGCCGCGCGCCGCTATCATCGCTAAGGGCACCAACGAAATAATGAGCTACCTGCGCTCCAGGGTCGTGCCTGGCGCTGAGTGACGTGGCACTGATTAACGGGCCACTGAGTGACGTGGCACTGATTGACGTGCCACTGATTGACGTGTCGCCAGCTGTGCCATCCTCGTGCTTGCTGTTCAAGCGCCAGCGAAGCCTCGCATTTTTCTCTTCTGACGCAGCGTTGATTCTTACTTTCTGAAGTCGAAGATCGCAATGCGTGACATCTCTTGTATTATAGACAATTTTCGGGAACATTGCCAAAGTTGATTGCATTTAATAGCAATAAATTAAATTGAGTATGCCCAAAGTATGGCTATGTTCAGAAAATTGTACTGAATATAGCCCTCACTCCTTCCACGTTGCTCATTTCTTAGCATCCTCGGATAGCTTCAGAAGACATGAAATTGAATTTGTTTTGTTTGAAAGGCCACGAGCTCATCAACACAGCAGCGAGTCCATAGACTTCTTTAATAAGTGATAATATGAATACCTGCAGTTGTTACTCCAGTTGTCGACGTATCGATTTTAATTAGTAACATTCTGTTATAGTAATTGCGTCATTCTTCCCTGCCGTTTATTAACTTATTTCCTAGACTCACGTAGCAACTAACAAAAGCGCCGCTTTCGCATCTAAAGTCGGCGCCGCTGCTGCATTTCAGTGCAGTTAATTTTAGTTAGTATGTTTGCAGTTGTTTACCCACTAATTCCTGTACACAACACGAGTGTTACGTACGTGCATTTTATATCATCTAGCTTTCTCATCACTAACTAACGTTTTGCTCAATGAGTCAGATGATTGTCTGTAAAGATCCTACACGTTTATTACATAATGTGTTTCGGTTCCTTTTTTACACTCGCTCTATTAATTCTATTCTTGCCGTTGGTGGTAGAGCAAAAACGCTTCGGCGAGCTCCCGACCTCATCTCCTCTAATAATGTTTCGTTCGTAAAATTCAACTCTAGGAACTCGTCCACTATGTGAACGAGTCATGAACTTCTTGTGTTTTTTTTTTGGTTCAGTTGAACTTATTATTGATCGAAACATTTCTTATGTACATTATTAATCTCAAGGCTTGGAAATTCCCTACATTGGAATTCAGTTATGTTTCCAGAAAATAGCGGTAACGAGAAAAAAAAAGCAATCCGAAGATATGAGGTGTACCTTAAGTGTGTGTGACTCAATGGTAGCAGATAATCACCTGCGTGTTTTTTTTTTTTTTTTTTTTTGTTTTCCTTTGCTGCATTTACAGTGTATTTTACATGATCCGCCTTACTAGCACTGCGCTGTCTCGATACAAACGTGCGAACGCGAGAGCGATCAAACGCCTTTGTGAACACATTATCTCCACCTTGTGGCACGTTCTGTGAGAAAGTGTCATCGCGATGGTTCGTTCTTGTAGCAACATAAACGTACCAGTAACCAGGCGGCATGAAAGCTGTGATCGGAAGTTCTGTGTTGCCAATAAGGCTTGTGTTGCAGTAGAGGCGCTATAGTTGAGGCGGCGAAAAGCTAGCGTTGTCTGTGATAAATTCGTAATTAGTAGCTAGTGATCTCATAATAGTTAAAATCTTGCATGCCTTACTTCATCATCTGTTAAGATATAACAACCATTCCATTTTGTTAGATTGAACCAATTCAGTGGAAATTGTATATTTTCTGTTTCATCGTGAAATTTCACAGTCATCCTCTCACAGGAGTGTACACATCGCTCTATTCTGTCTTCTAACATTAACAAAAAAAATTGCAAAAGTAAAAAAATTACTAACTGAGGCTTGTGTTTATATCACCTACGATAGCTAGAATACTGAACGATCGAAACACTCATGAACGATATAAAGTTTATTTTATTTACATCAATCAAATTACTACCTGAACTCACTTTTACCAACAACGCCCCTTATAAAATTGAACTACAGCCTTATTAGTCATCATTACTTGGGCTAATCATCAAGCGATGCTCTTTAAGTAAATACAAGTATATGTTGGAAACTGGTGCATAGCTCTCTAGAGTCTAGACGTATCAGATGTCGTGACCTTGCGCATAGGAAGGCAAAGTTTTCTGTCAACAAATTTTCCTCCGTTTTTAAATGCCTAACACGTATGTTCCGTGCCGAAAGCCAGTGCTAGCGAGTAAGCCGACGTGATTATGGCGTCAGGATTGCTCGTCGGGACACAAAACAGAAGCCGAAGGCACAAGCTCGTCGCGACCCAAAACAGAAGCTCCCGCACAAGTTGATGCGCAATCCTTATTTTACCCAAGCAATGTCAACAGCCGTGTTTGTACAAGCTAAAAGTATATAAAATAATAAATAGATTCTCATATATTGGGTCAACAACTGATGGTTATCGATATTATTACACAAATAGAACAAAAAAATGGCGATACGACGAATGCATCCAGAAATTCTATGCAACTAGATAGTTTCAGCAACTGCTGAACTATAAACCATCGCACGAGTTGTCAGCACCGCGTCAGACATGCATCACTAGGCAGAGCGCCACGTCAGACGTGCATCACCCTGGGCGTAGTGCGCCCCATGATCCAGTTTATGAGGGTGGAGGACGTGGCTTGCGTCTCCCTCGTCAGGGTGTACTCGGGGGTGACGATGGTGGGGTGAGGCGGCACACTCGCCATCGTCTTCTGTTCCACCACGTCGTTCAGCTCGCGAAGCTCGTCCAACCTGGAAGAAAAAAATATTTAGATAGATGCAAACCAAACAATGCAACGACCTCGCCTTGATGTTTAAGACAAACAGTCGTGTAAATAATTGCTCAGCCGTTTCGTTGGTTCAACAGGTCAATCAAAAGTTCTACTAAGACACTTGAGTCTCAGGATATTAGTTGTCTTCTCATGCGTTTGGTATCAGGGGCCGTACGAAGAAAGAATAGGTACGAGTTTGTAACTCCGTCAACCAAACACTAACGGATTTTAATGCACGACACACAGACAAGAAATCGGTTGCTACATGCACCCAAGCCGCTACGTGTACTTAAGCCGTAACGTGTACCTATGCCGCTACGTGCACCTAGGCTGTTACGTGCACCTAGGCCAGTTTCTTTACTTAGCCCGCAGTTTGTGTACTTAGCCCTACATACACTTAAACAAGTTTTGATAGTACGGCCTTAGAGCAGAAGCGTCCCCACTGACTTTGTCTTGAGGGGCGGCGAGATGTCGTCGCCAGCAGGGGACGCGAGTGGCGCCTCGCCAGCGTCGGCAGCGGCGCCCTGGCAGCGCCTCACCAAGTCCTGGTTGCTACGAAGGGCGGCGCTCAGACGGAGCTGCAGCGAGTCGCGCTCCTCCACCAACTGTAGAGGAGCGAGACATGCAGGCTGTCATGTGACACTGCAAACACTGTTATGTGACACTGCAAACACTGTCATGTGACACTGCGAACACTGTCATGTGACACTGCACATAATGTTCAGCGCCACACGTCACGGCAGCACATACGGTACTATCACGGCACACTGCACATACTGTCACAGCACACTGCACATACTGTCACGGCACACTGTACATACGGTCACAGCACACTGTACATACTGTCACAGCACACTGCACATACTGTCACGGCACACTGCAGGGCACACACGGTCACTGGACATGGTAGCGCGGCGATGTAATTGAATGTCTTGCGTTGTTACGTGGCGCCTCACTTTATTGATCTCAATGATGAGCTGATGGCAGCGCAGGTCCCTGAGGTGCAGCGAGGCGAGCGCCGCCTCCAGCTCAGCGCTGCTCTCCGCAGGCGACACTGCTGCCTCGCTCAGGCGGGACAACGAAGCGTCAGCTGACTCCACCTGCAACATTTAAGGCATCAGCTGACTGCACCTGCAATATTTAAGGCATCAGCTAACTGCACCTGACATGCCTAGGGCATCAGCTAACTGCACCTGACATGCCTAGGGCATCAGCTGACTACACCTACAACGCCTGGGGCGGCAGCTGCCACTACCTGCACACCTAGGGATTCAGTTGACTGCACCAGCAACAACTGGGGCATCAGTTGACTAACTGATAATGAGCGAGTAAATTAGGTATGCTTAGTGAATTTAACAATGGCTGTCATTTGGGCCGCTTGGAACAGGTGGAAGGCGTGTGACGACAGTCGCAAATCGTGGTAAATTATCTTGTATAAAGAAAGCGAAAATATCTTCGTAATGAAATATAACTGACTTGGCAAATCGTGCATGAGCCGCAAAAGTGTTGGTCAACAACAGTTTGGGAACCATAGATTCACAGCATGCATGTCATCATACGAATACTTTTTGGGCGAACAATGTTCGCTATCATCAGAGCGATGATGAAAGTTTTTTTTTTCAGAGCAGGGAGCGAGCCTCAACTGCCTCAACGTAGTAGTAGGTGAGGATGTTAACTAACATGAAATACAGACCTAAACTGCTTTACTCAATTCCCTACATATAGCCTATGAGGGGAAAAAGAGGTAGTAAGTTGGTAATGAGTTAAGTTCATGAAAGGTCTTAATGAGAGGAGGAAAATCGGCTTTTTTGCAAGACTGTAGTCTAATTAATACTCACAACCTTGATGGTAATTATGCATCTTAACTTGTAAATCATCTCTATAAAATTGAAATAATTTGAGGAGTTTACTAGCACAAGAACTCGTATACACTAATTCTGAAACAGAAACGAGGATCGGCGAGAGCACCTGTCTGCTGAGGTGCTGCGCCTGCTGCTGCCAGTGACGCACCTGTCTGCTGAGGTGCTGCGTCTGCTGCTGCCAGTGACGCACCTGTCTGCGGAGGAGCTGCGTATGCTGCTGCCAACACCTGTCTGCTGAGGAGCTGCGTATGCTGCTGCCAGTGACGCACCTGTCTGCTGAGGTGCTGCGTCTGCTGCTGCCAGTGACGCACCTGTCTGCTGAGGTGCTGCGTCTGCTGCTGCCGCCAGTGACGCACCTGTCTGCTGAGGTGTTGCGTCTGCTGCTGCCAGTGACGCACTTGCTCCTCCAGGTTGTCCATCTCGCGCCTGCGTCGCGCCAGTTCCTGCTCAGCCACATCACTAGTTAGGGCTACTCCAGCAGGCCATTACTGCAGCGCTACACGCACATTTGCTTGCATCTTCAGGTATCAAATATAAATGTGCTTGCAAGTTAAAGTGGAGCTGTCCGAGCTTAATAATTCATGCAATGTTGGAATCCCAATCCCGTCATTCCGAGATTCTGAATCCCATACACAACAATAAGCTTATCTATTCTAATACCAATAAAACAACTTCAAAACCACATTTTAAACAGAATATACGATTTCATTTTACTCTCGCTTCTAAACGATTTATTTTTTTTCTTAATTTTCTTAATCATATTTATTGATTCTAATTACGAAATCAAATTTCAATTTTTGATCTAATTCTTAGGTCCCTTTACTTCAATCCAATTCTCCCTTCAATCAAATAAAATTTCAGGTCCTGGCGCAATATATATCGTGAATACGCGTAGTGCCTTTATATATTTGACAATTATATGCAAGATTTCATTTGAAGGCAAAACTGAATTTTTCCTTGCAATGCTTACATTATAGAAGCGTATCATGAAATCAGAGAAAATAAAAGCATTAATGAGGAATTTACTCAAAATGAGTGTTTTTTAGGTTAAATAAGTCACCAAACTATGAGACTGACAGAGGGCTTTTACCAGGTGTATGAAACGTTGATCAAAATGATATAATTAGCGCACCTCAGTAAGCGTTTCATTTTGCTTAGCTAAGGCGGCAGACTCGGCCTCGGTGTAGCGCTCTCTTCTCGCCAGCATCTCCACAGCAGAGTTGCTTATTCGTTCGTTCTGCTCCTTCTGCACGTGCAAGCGAACATCAGGTGACAGTTCACAACAACCTTTACCTAATCATAACACGGCAGTGAATAACGGTCAACTTTCGTAACTCATAAAACTAAGGTGATGAAAAATAGACATGGAATCGTGGTAAAATATTTCAAATCCTTGCTGCCCAACACACAATTTAGCATAACATAGGCAAGTGCCCAATAAGGGTAAATCCTTGAGAAATATAGTTGATCCGTCGTATTCCCTCGTAATTTGTTCGTACTTTAATAATTTTCAACATTTCCTTATTCTAAAGGAAGAGAGCAAAGTTTGTTCTCAGGAGTCATTCTAGTGAAAGGCTGACCTGCTGCAGGCGAGTCTGCAGGTCATCCAGCAGGCTGTGGCTGAAGCGTAGGTCACGAGTGAGTCTCAAGACCTCGTCCTGCATTGCGGCCTGCTGAGCGCCGTGCTCAGTGGCCTGCAGTTGCGTGTTAGGAAATGCACGCAGTTTCAGTTAGTCCCTTTAGATGACGGGTTAACATGAGGTCTTAGTGACGCCAAATACTTGTGCTTAAGGCAAGCCAAATTCCAAGTTGAGTTAGTAAAATGGAAACAAATTATCAACGGAATACAAGGCCATAAGTACATATAAAGTTATGTTAATGAATGAATCCGATCTGAAAAACATCAATCGTAGTCGAAACTTGGATTGAGTTTCAGAACTTGGATTTTAGAGACAATACACTTGCAAGCCCAAAAATCGTATGAAGAAGAATTTAGAAAGAATTATCATGAAGAAAAATTAAGACATTGTATTAGAAAATCAGGAGTGGAAACAGACAATCTCCAAAAATGGACACAAAACTTGTCAACACAGCAAGAAGGACGGGATTCAGACATGAGAACACACCGCATGCAGCGGAACTGACCTCCTCCTTAAGGGCGTTGCAGGTCTCCCTGAGGGCGGCGAGCTCGTCCTCGAGCCCCCTGACGGTGCCCTCGATGGTCTCCTGCCTGTACGCCTCCAGCTCAGCGGTGAGGCCCGCCACGTCCTCAAGCAAGCGGTCGCGCTCACCTTCCAGCGTCAGGAAGTCGTGTCTGCAATCACAGTGGAAAAAATTACAAACGTGTATGTTTTTATTAACATATCGAATCTTTGAGATGGAATCTTATTTAAATACCATCATCTCTTGTTGAGATGGATCATATTTCATGCTACCATGAAATATGAGAATACCATACCAAAAACCTCCGTCAGATCGACAGAATTACTGAAATTACATAGTGTTTTAGAAAATCAATTTGGGATCCTCGATCTCAATAATAAACAGTTTTGTTTCTGATCAAGACCTAGTAACAAGGCCTGGTAAATGTTACTATAACGGCTAACAAATTACATATATGTTCAGAGAAAGTCATCAATGAGTCACTGGCAGCAGCCACTTCAGTAAACTTGAGGTCGAACGATGCGCAGGAAATTTTTCACTATATAAAGAGCCAGCACTTCACGCCCGGAGTCTGCACAATTAAAGCAAAACAACAAGACTGAGCCAGGTCAACTCACTTCATGGCTGCGTTGTCAGCTTTCATCTCTTCATGCTCCTCAAAGAGCGCATTGTAGGCGCTCTTCATAGTCCGCAACTGGTAATCAGTTGCACCCAGGTCATTGCTCAATGAGTTCTTTTCCTCAGTGAGTTTCTCAAACTGTCCTTGTTGTTCGATGAAAGCTTCCTTGTAGACGCCAACATCTTCATTAGCTTTGATATTAGTTTGCTGGGAGAGTTTGAGCTCAGCATCCAAACTCTCTTTTATGCTCAACAAACGTGCGTTCTCAGCTTCGAGTTCACCGAGCCTTCCATTGAGGTCTTTATTAAGGGACTCTATTTTCATGTAGTTTGAACTAAGTTCATCCAGTTGAGACTCGAGGGCAATGATTCGGTCCTTGAGATGCTTCGTGTCTTCTGAGGAGGGTTGCTCGTCTCCTTCCTTCATTGTTGCTTCACTGGTCGCGCGAGGTCGTCTCCGCTCCTCTTCCACGGTTTCCTCCAACTCGCTGATTCTCCACTCCAAGGAGCCCACATTGGCCTCCAGGTCTTGATTACGAATGCTAAATACTCTTATTTGAGCTTCTTGATCTTCTTTGATCTCTATTAGTCGGTCGTGCGCGTCTTTCAGAACCTCGTTTTGTCTCGTGAGCTGATCTTTTTCTTTGACGAATTCTTCCAACTTTTGCTTTAACTCGTCTCGCTCGGCTTGAGCCTGTGCTACTTGATGCTTGAACTCTTCTTCCAGAGCCTGGTCTAAATCAGACAAGCCGCCCTTCGACTTCAACTTGCTGACATCCTTTTGCAGCGCTTCGTTAGCGCTCTGAAGCCCTTTGACTTTCTGAAGAAGCTTGCCCGATTTAATTTTCGCGGCTTGTAAGTCGTCTGATAGACCATTCCTTTCCTTCTCAGCAGCAATGAGCTGTTCTTTAAGAGTGCGCACTTCCTCCCTGAGGGAAGCATCTTGCGAAGACGATCGCTGCAGATGCTCGACGTCTTTGCAGCCTTCTGATCCCCAGTCTAACTCTTCTTCATGAAGCTCGTGAGCCTCGATTGCGGGGCCTGCAGTTGATTTTGCCTCCTGTGCCTGCAGACATTGTTGAGCAGCTGCTTCTGCCAACTGAGTAGACAGTTGCTGCTGTTGCAGCTCTACCAATTGTTCTTGAAGCTTCAGTTCTGCAGCCGTAAGCTGCTCATGTTGTTGTGCCGAGAGTTGTTGCTGATGCATCAGTTGTTCTTGTGTAGCCAAGAGCTGTTCATGCAAGGCTCGAATTTGGTCCGACGACTGCGTGAGAGCTTCATCACCCTGCGCCACCTGTTCTCTCAATCTCTTCATCCCAGTTTCAAGCCGTTGGATCTCCACTACAAGACTTTCCTTCTCGGCTTCGAGCATCTGAGCTGCCTGGCTCGAGGTCTCGAGATCTGTCCTGAGCCTCGTGTTTTCGGACTCGAGAATTTCTATGTCGGTGGAGCGACGCGAGTTCTCACCCTCCATCACCTCGAGCTCACTCCTGAGGGTGCTGTTCTCGCGACGCAGCAGCCCAAGCGACTCCTCGAGGCTGCCAAGCTGGCCCGCAGCTTTGCTGTCTCTGGCCTCCTGGGACTCCTCCAGCTCCAGCACGAGTGACTGCAGCCTGTTGAGCTCTTCCTGTTCACAGAAAAACTCCTATTCACAGAAGAGCAAATTGTAAGCATGAAGAAACACGTTTAATAGAGGTAATATTGATCTGAAACATTTTGATCAGCAAGTAAAATCAAGGAATCGACTGTACTGTGAAGGCACAACGGTAGCTACAGCAGTTGGTTATCATGCTACAGACTTATGACGGTGTACTGTGAAGTCACAACGGTTGATATAGGTAGCAGTTGGTTATCAAAACACTGACTTGTGAAGTATTGAGCTGCCCCCGCAGCTTGGCGATCTCTGCCTCAGCGCTGCCCACCATCTGCTCCAACTCCGTCATCCTCCCGCTGCCGCCCTGCAGTGCAATAAAGTTTCTTACTTTTTAGCTCAAAATCTGGTCGATTTTCGCTCAACTCGTTCATGATCATACAAGTTAAATGAAATTGTAAATGTTTAATTCAGTTGTGTGCAAAAAAATTACACCTATTCTCCAGCACGAATTAATAACACTAAGTTGTAATTATTAAGCCTTGTCAAATGCTCAAGCACCGAATGATTTTACCCTTAACTAAAATAAGAATAATGAATATATCAGCTTAGTTACGGAGCAAAAAGAAAGCATTTCTTTATATGACCAGGAACTGACCTGCTGAATGAGCTGCAGCTCAGCCTGCACTCGCTGCAAGCTGATCTGCTCCGCATGGAGCTGCTCCGTCGTCTCCAGTAATATTTTCTTGGCCTCAGTCACCTCCCCCAGCAGGCGTTCATTGTCACGTGTCGCTGCAAGAAAACGTTCCTCGAGGCTCGGGGACGTTGCTTGCAGATCTAACTTAGCAGGGGCAGCATCGAAGAAATTTGCACCTCCTGATGACGATACCTGGCCTGACTTGGTGAAGAATGAGGCAGCAGATTGTGTACTTGTAGCGTGTATTGATTGTGTCGCAGCCGCAACATCAGCCGCGACAACGGCATTCCCGACAGGAAGAGTCTGCTGCAGTTGTTGTTTTTGTTCATGCAGTTGTTGCTCTAGCAATTCTACACGTCGACAAGACTCTTGATATTGAGCTAAGAGAGCCGCGTATGGCTCGCTTGATAAACTCATCTGCTCATCACTCGATCCACCGGCCACAGAAGCGCCTAATGGGACGTCGGTTCTTGCATGTGCTTCACCTTCCACCGATGACTCACAGTGAATTACTCCAGTTTCAGACGTAGCATCGATGAGAGCAGTGAGTTGGGATATCTTGGTTTTGGCCTCTTCGTGTTGCTGAAGTAACTCGTTATACAGAGTGGTGAAAGGACCCCACTGCTCCTCGTACCAGGCAAGCTTGTACTGCATCTCGGCGATGTTAACGTCGGCTTCTTGTGCCGCGCCAACGGCATCGTCAGCCACAAGAGTTGCGGTGGTGGCTGGTGGTTGTAGTGTTTGCTCTTCCAGCAAGGGCGCTGGCATGAGATCGACGGCGCTTCTCTGCTCGGCTGAGTGATCAGAGAACCAAGAAGCGGCGGAAGCTTCAGCAGTAGTGGCTACAGAGAACAACATACTGGCAGTACCATAGGTCTGTACTGCCTCAGAGCTCGCGATGACTTCATCTACTTGCTTGTCACTGGAAGGCTTTTTATCAATAGAAATATTCTCAAGGTGCAGGCGTTGCGCTCTCTCCGCCTCTAGCTCGGACGTGAGGCTTGAAGCTAGCGCATTGCGTTCTTCTAGTTGTTGATTGAGAGTAGCTATGAGATCAGAACTCGAGCTCTGGGAAGCACTTAACTCTTCTCTAACATCTACTAACGTTTGCTCGAGCGATGTGATTTTCTCGCAAAGCGTGGAGTTCTGCTCGGCTTCCTGTAGCAGCTGTTGCTGTAACTCTTGTCTGCGGTCCTCAAGTTTCTTGTTGGTCTCCTGTAAGCCTTGTATCTTTTGATTGAGCCACGCCATTTCCTCTTGCTGTGAGTGCGCTGAATGTTTGAGGGAAGTGAGTTGCTCCTGCATCTGCTCCACCAGAGCCGTCTTCTCCAGCAAGGCTTGCTGCAGACCTCGCAGCTCGGGCGAGGCGCGGCCACCGTCGCCGCCGAGATCCACTTCGCCGAGTTCCTCAGAGGCGAGGCTGTTTTGTCGCTCCACCGCGCCGCCGCTCGCTGTGCCCAAACTCGTCTCCAGCTGTGCGATTTTGAGGGCAGCGTCTTCCAGTTGAGCTTCTAGCATCCGGCATCGTTCTTCCAGATGTCGCTCCCCTCCAACTGAAACGGCATTAGTTCTTGTTGCAAGTTCACTGCGCGCCGAATCTCTCGCAACGACTGCTTCATTTAGCTGCTCTTCCAATTCTCTAATTCTTCGCTGACTAGCTTCGATCTCAGTCCGATTTTCATTTACTCCAAAGTTAACAACATTCGAGTCGGTCACAGTTGCAAGCTGCGATTCAAGACAAGAATTTTTATCCTTCAATTCTTCAATATAATTCTGAAGAGAAGACTCGCGTTCAGCCGTTGATCTTCGCAATTCGTCTAAATTTGCTTCCAGATAAACATTTTTATCGGAAACCTCTTGCAGTGCTGTAGTTTTCAGTTGAAGTTCAGATGAAACGCTCAACGAACTCTGATTCAAGTTTTCGTATTCTGCTTGCAGTGAAGAATAATAGGAACTGGCCGACTGGTATTGTTCCATCAGAACATCGTACTCACTTTTAATCGCCATTAACTCGCTTTCAAGGCAGCTTATTCTCTGCTGGCGCTCATTCAACTCACTCAGAAATTCTTTGGTCTGTGCATCTTTGTGCTCTGCCTGAGCTACGAGCTCTTCAATGCGGGACTGCATCTCCTCAATTAGCTTTTGTTTGCTTTCATGGTCGAGCTGCATTTGCATGACCTGATCCTGGTTCCACTGGAGCTGTTGTTCGTTAGCCGTGGCGTTGGCAGCCGCTTGCTCTTGATATGCACTCACCTCAGCGCACTGCATCGTAGACTTTTCCAGTTGAGACGTCGCTGCGTCTAGCTTCTGCTGCATCTCTTCTGCCTGCTTCTCGCGTGCCGCAAGCTTTAGCTGCAGCTCAGCAAGCTGCGAGTTGCTATCAGTCAAGTTACGTTGCACCTCAGCCAGCTGTTGCTCGCGTTCATTTAACACCTGTTGTATGGAATTCAATTCTTGTTGTAACTCAGTCAGCTGCTGATCCCGCTCAGTAACTTGCGCTGATAGTGAGCTAGTTAGTTCTGAGCTGCGGGCTAGTTCGCTGTTCATGAAGTCACACTGGCGCTGGACACTCTCTTGCGCCAGCTGATAAGACTCTAAACTATTCTGCAATTCAGCACGTAATTCCTTTTCCTGCTCAAGAGTATCGTACAACTCACTTCGAGTCGTCTGTTCAATAGTTAGTGACCTTTGTAATTCTTCTCGAAGTTTTAGCTCCTGTAGGAGATTACTCTGAAGTTCTTCGTTTGCCTTCTGCTCTGTAACAAAGTTGGATTGCAAATCTTGAATACCAACGCGTTGTTGATTTTCACGATCTTCATTCTGAGCAAGTCTTGTGGTCAGGTCTTGGATAGTGACTTCACGCTCCAGCAGCTCTGCTTGGCACTGCTTAACATCAAAAATACAGGCGTCCAGCTGATTTTGGACGTCTGTAAGGAGCTTATTTTTCAAGGTTAGCTTGGCTTCCATTTCCTCATAACACTTTTTGATAAAGTCAGCATCGGCTGTGGACATTTGCACTACAGAATCTTGCTCCAAAACACCGCTGCTTCTGGATGCAATTTCAGCAGCCAGAGAAGCTATTTGCTGCTGCTTGTTGTCAGCAAGACTCTGCTGTTCCCGCACCTGCTCAAGAAGAGATTCCCGCTCCAAAGACAAAGAAGTCACTTCTTCAGTTCTGTCAATCAAGTTTGCCTGAGCATCTTCAAGCATCTTCTGGGAATTATTTAGATCCTTTTGCAACTTTTCCAGTTCTCTGCTCTTGTTCTCGAGACATTTTTCAGTTTCTTTCTTAAGCTCAGCTAACTTCGCAGCATTTTGCTCCGTCTTCCGAGCATCGGATTTCAATTCCTTGACTAACTGTTCATAATTCCATATCCTTTCCTTGTTATCATCAAGAGCTTCCTGCAAGTTTTTCAACTCTGTTTTTAAGCTTGAAATAACCTTTTCATTATCAGCAATAGCTTTTTCGAGTCTTGAGTTCCGTTTCTTGAAGCTGGCTAGTTCATCCCCTGTACGGTCAAATAGCTCCTCCATTTCAGAGAGCTTGTCCTGTAGACTTTCTGTCTGCCTTACGCTATCAAGCAGTTTCTGAATCTCTATCTTGTGCTCATCCAAGAGACTCTCGAGCTCTGAATCCTTGTCAGCAAGAAGTTTATGCAGCCTCCTCATTTCGTCCACTTGAGTGGCTTTTTCACTCTCGGCCTCCAGCTCCATTCGTTGGCATCGCTCGTGCAGTTCCCGTATCTCGTTCTCTAGCTGCGCTTTAGTATCGCTCCACGAGTCCATCTCAATGGCGTAACTAGCAAGACTATTCTCTTTGTCTGTTAAGATACCAAGCAGCCTCTGATTCGCCTCCAGTGTTTCTTGTTCCGAAAGTTCACATGACTTGGCCTTCTCCTTGAGAGTTTCAACTTCCTTCTCACGAATTTCGTAGAGTTTTCTTGCAGACTCAAGTTCTTTGGTCAATTCACGAAGATTTTTTTCAAGTTCTTCTTTATCGTTGTCACTTGAAGTATTTTCTTTAGCTTCAATCTGTAGTTTAAATTCGTTTTGCAATTCAGCGAGCTCACCACTGATCAATTCATTCTTATCGTTCAACTCTTTCACTTTACCTTCCAATTCCAACTTGATTTTTGAGATCTCATGAACTTCTACTTGTAGATGAGATGAATTTATTTCCAGATCAACCATTTTCTTTTCTCGGTCGTTCAATAGTTCTACAAGCTTAATTTTTTCATTCTCCAACGTGGAAATGAATACAGATTTATCATCTAATTCTTTGGTTAATTCGTCCAATTTCTTTCTTAAAGCAGTTGCGCTTTCTTCAAGGGTACTGTTGGCACTCTTTAAATCATCGAAGTCGACAAGACGGAGCTGAAGATTACCTTTCTCCTCTTCCAGCTCAGCAATCTGGTTATGGAGATCTAGTATGTTTTGCCCGGATGGTTGTCCTTCACCAGTTTTAATGGCCTTAACTTGCTTTTCTAAGCTCTTTAGTTTACTTTTGCCGTGGGCTTCAGCCTTGCACAACTTTTGTTTGAGGTCCTGAATAGAATTCTGGCTCAGCTGATTTTTCGTTTTTTCCTCCTCCATACTGGCTGTCACCTCGGTTAGGTTGCTTTGCAAGCTCACTATCTTCTCCTGTAACTCTGCATTCCGTGCAGCCAATTCGAACCTGATGCTTTCTGTTCTCCTTTGGGTCTCCTCAACTTGCGCCAGTCGACTGCTTCTCTCAGCCAATGTTCTGGTCAGGTTATCTCGCTCAGATTTCCACTTCTCCTCTTGCGCAGTGAGGCGGTGTTGCAAGTCACGCATGCAGTTCTCTCGCTCCTCCAGATCCTCCATCATCTTCATAATCTTCTCGTCACGGTCCTTGGTGATGAGAGTTACTGCTTCAGTGCGTGCTTCAATTAAGCTGTCTCGTTCACCAAGCTGGTCAGCCTGATCCTGACACTGACTCTCTAGCTCTGCAACACGCGCTGTCAGCCCTAAAACTATGGCGTCTTTCTGTAGCAGCTGCTGACAGAGCTGTTGGGTGGTGGGCTGAGAGTGCAGGGGAATGATACCTTTCTCCAAATTTTGAATGAAATCGTTTCTCTGTTCCAATTCACATCTAAGTTTCTCCATTTTCTTCTTCATTTCGTCCATACTTGCTTTCTTTTCTTTGTTATCACGTTGTTGTCGTTCGTACTTAGTTCTTTTTTCATCCAACTGTTTTCTTAGGAGCTGAATTTTCGATTGAGATGATCCTTCAGAGAACGACGAGGTTCTGGCTTTTTTCGGAATGCCTTCAATGGAAGGGTCGCATGCAGCATTCTGAGAGCTCGCGTCTAGAGCCCTGACATGACCTGACATGACACTCACGTCAGCCAAACTCCCTCCCATCTTGCTGCTCTCTGACAGCATTCCTCGCTCACTCTCCTTGAGGACCACTTCAAAAGGCTGAGTAGAAGAGTCAACGCTCATAGATTCGGTGTGTAACATCTGACAGTCAACAATGTCAGAGGGAAGTTTGGCGTCAGTTTTCTTGTTATGCTTGGGTGGCGGTCGGTTCAAACGACTCCGCATGGCAGCCAGGCGAGTTGTGATATCCTGAAAAGTTACCAAGTAGATAGACTTTCATCTCATATTTGCACACATTTTATAGTATTATCAGTTACAAATGTGATTAGATATATAGTCACAATGAAGTTTTCCGAAACGAAGATCTCAGTACCTGGGAGGAAGCTTGAGGCATCTTGTTCTTCAAATTTCCCAATAGTTGCTGTTGAGCAGCCAACTGTTCCTGCACATGGAGAAATTTGGTCAACACAAGTCACACTAAGTTCATTGCCTACAATTCTATCTTTACTTTCAGCAGAGAATCACTCATTAATATTCATAACGGGTGATGTTGCTGACAACATAGAGAAAACAACTAAAATTGTTTTGTTCACAAAGAGTACAAAGAAATTGCCTTCACTGAATCGAGTTCTCAACTTGCTCCCTGTAATGAAGATCATTAGCAAGAATAACAAAGATATCACTAGCATCAGTTCAAACATTTTTCTGTAACATGATCATTGCACAGCTTCAATGCCAAGCAAACAGACAGACTCATAACTTCATCCACACTCTAAAACTACCATCAATCATTTGAAAGCATAGCTCTAAAAATCGCAGCAGGTATTACACAGACATAAACCTTTCAAACCCTACACCGGACACCATGATTAGTTCATAAAAATTTAAAGATAGAAGATTGGTTTCATTGTTATAATTTTATTATTGATCGTGACTTTGGATCATGATTTTATTATTGATCGGCTCTCATTTAGTCAGGTTGCGTCTGTAGCGTCTAAGGCTTTCCACGGTGTATTGGTGTAATAAGTTCTTGTATGAAATCGGTTATGGCAAAAATCTTACAGATAGAGGCTTGCAATGCAACACTGGTAGATTTAATATTAAATTGGGCAATTCAAGTTCCCATCCTACATTAACAAAAATCTTCAGTAAATGGCAAGGGTAATCCCAACTCAATCAAAGTTAAGAATCTATCAGTTTACATCACTAAAATCTCCTACGTTTACCAGAAACGTTGATCCGTTGCAGTTCCGTTGAGTAGTACGACTATCGTAAACGACCGCACTTCACGCACATGTTTAGGGGCCGTATTTCCAGAGGCCGTACCGCAGCCATAGACACGCGTCCTATTTCACAGTCGCGCTGTCTTCATAGCCGTATTCTTCGCACTTTAATTGATGTATCACAGCCGGTCTAACCGTAGAATTTATACAGCGACCGTGCTTCTGAAAAGCAGCTTTGTCTTCATCGTCGATTGTGTTACTCAAAGTTCATTGCCGAACATCTGCTGCCCGCGATCATGACCGAACCGATAGGTACTGATGATAACGGTGACAGTATCGTGTTGATGACCGTACCGATGTTACTTGTTGCTCAGTGTTCGAAACTTGAAACTTCTGATTACCGGCGTTTTAATTATTGAACGTCACGCCGCCTCTAGCGTAGTCTCATGGCTGAATCGCAGCCGGAGTGTTGATGTTGACCGTACATAAATATGTCGAAGTCGTGGCCGTTTTTGTAAATTTTAGAGCGCTTACAGGAATTGTAGTTGCCTCGATGAGTCCAGGTTTTTCGCGCCCGCCAATGATCGAAAACGGCAAAACCGCTGGCATCAAGGCCGCGGCTGTCACAACGTTCGCAAACTGCAGAACGAGCTGGTGACTGTAACTTCAGAAGAACAACCTTTGGCGCGAATCGCGAATTTCAGGGTCCTTATATAGGCCAGCGTCGCGCACAGTTATGCCTACCCTCAAAGTGACAATTAATTCCTCAACTGAAGGAATTTTATTCGCGATAGGCTCGCTAACGTTCAATGTAAACAGCACCACCTCTCATGGCCATGGAAACAACCGCGTCATACTACAACGCTTCAACACACATTCCTGTTCTTTTCAACACCTGCACACAAGCTATGCTGAACATTATAATAAAAAATAAACTCTGAATTCCCTACACTTTATTCACACCTTAGGATCTGGATTTGATTTTTCCAGTTCATTTTCAAGTGAAAAAGCATTTCATTTTAACTTTGATATATATTTTGGTTGCTGCAATCAGCTCCTGCCTAGCATTTGTCAAAATGCACCTCAATGACTGTCTTGAGGCAAGTCAGCTACAGAAATGAATGACGATTTAATGCAGTGTAAGTGCAGAAGAATTACATATACAAAGTAAAATACAATATAGGTAACAATCAACCTGAGGACCATGCTTCAAACACCCCCAGTCCACCACCCACCAAACCTATACAGATCTTACAAGATACTCATTGATTAACCTGTAGAACAATGACTGAATGACACATCATCAAACATCATAAGCACAGAAAAGCCACAATAAACATGATCCATATCACCAAGCCCCACTGTGGCAATCATCCTTCACAAGACTTCTAAAGGCACCAGTTGGACAGAAAACATTCAGTTTAGTGCCCTATGCAACAAATTTAGTGCCCTATGCAACAAATTTAAGACACTCAACATAAATTACATTAATACATTTTCCAAAAGAGAAGACAACCTGTAGCTGATGCAGTTCTTGTTGCACTTGTGGAGTGGTTCCTGCAGCTGATGAAGACCCAGCCATTGCTGGCAGCTGACATGTGTCAGGAGGCTCTGAATCTCCACCAGACCAGTACATTTTGCCTGAGCTGCACACATTCAGAAAACATCAAAGACATTACAGCGAACATCATAGGTATGAAGAAGGAAGAGCTAATGGGCAAAATAAATTTCAGAATAAATTATTCTAATTTCTGAACAAATTGTGAAAATTCTTGATGTTTTAACCATAAGCAACATTTTTGTACATTATAACAATTAACTTTGACCTTATCGTCTTTTAGCCAGAAATTTTTTATATGTAGAAACAATATATCTAATATATGTAGAAATCTCAGCTCAAAGTGGCTAATCACATCCTGTGCTTTGAGTTTAGAGGCTACCAGCAGTGTAGTACCGTCAACCGGGGCTACTCAGGACGATTTTGAACATTTTTCATTCATAACTTATTACCATGAAACATTTCATAAGCAAGTTTAGGCTCATTTCAAAGCTCTTTGCAAGGGCTATCACATGGCTTCTCCAAAAAATTCCATATGCTATTCGTAAGGTGCCAGAAGCAAAAAAAAAGTGTCCCGAGTAGCCCCGTCAAACGGGGCTACTCGGGACACTTGGAATAAAACTTCATTTTAAAACATTTGAAGCATGTAGAGCGTAGTCATCCATTACTAACAGTACTCTGAAGTCCTCTTTCATTGTAGATGATTTAGAGGTAGAACAAATGACATTTTCTGTGATTTTTACTTGTTTTTCCTTTATTGATATGATATTACCATATACATTAATTACCGTATTATTGATGCAATATTACCATATTATTGATGCGATATTACCGTATCCATGAACATGCCAGAGCATTTACAACAACCTTGTCCACTACAAGCTTCACATCAGCAGCCTTATAGCATTTTTTCTGTATCTGTAAGCTTACAGGACGGCTTGTAATTTCACACCATTTTAATTGGGTTAAGTGAATTTACTATAAAAAAAAGATTGTGAAAAACATACCTGAAACAGAAAGGAATGTTTCAGTGACAACCATCATATGTTTTGGAGAAATAAATCATAGTTTAGGTCAATTACTTTTCATTCTATGATGCCTGGTGCATAATTCTACATATGACATTCTATGCACAATTTTGTGATGACCAATGTTGCAATAATTTTTCAATAAGTGAAATTTTTTTTGCTGAGCAAGGTAAATGTAGTAATCAATATTCTTTGTTTTTAATCAATTTTTTTCTCAACTGGAGCCTTTGCTAACTGAGGTTCTACTGTAAATGCGTTTTTGGGGGTGTCCCAAGTAGCCCCGAGGGGGAGTCCCGAGTAGCCCTGCCATGCGGAAATAGCCACAATTTTTGGGGGGATTGAGGTAAGCAAATTCCACAAATAAAGTTTTCATGCTGACACTTGTCTGCCACTTTATTCTAAGCAAAATTTGTTAATACGGCAAATATTTTTTTAATACAGACCTTAGCAGAAGTAACTTTTCAAATATTGTTTTTCACCATTTTTTTGGGGAATTTTTCAAAGCTAGTAGGTAAATGTAGTATTTTTGAACTTCCTTTATACTACATAGATAGGAAAAATTTTGACGTTTACGCCACTATATTTAGTTTTGAAATTTTCCAATTAGTTTTGCTACTAAAACAGTTTTACGCCGTGTCGGAGGACTGTCCCGAGTTACCCCGCCTGTCCAGAGTAGCCCCGGTTGATGGCATTCCATTAACCAGTTAACATAGTATATTGAAAAGGCCATCATACAACCAACCACAGTCTGGAATGGATGACATCACAACCAATCACAGCTGGAATGGATGACATCACAATCAATCACAGCTGGAATGGATGACATCACAACCAATCACAGCTGGAATGGATGACATCACAACCAACCACAGTCTGGAATGGATGACATCACAACCAATCACAGTCTGGAATGGATGACGTCACAACCAATCACAGTTTGGAATGGATGACATCACAACCAATCACAGCTGGAATGGGTATCCGCCCAAAAATGATGAAAACAGTCCACAGTATTCTAGAATTCCAGCCTGCACCAGGTACACATCATGCCTCTGCTAATCTCAATTGAAAATTTCACTTTTCTGACAGACAAAATAATTTTCATACATGCACAGAATTAAGCTTCAGCACACAAGTATGGATTTAGGAAAAATATCTAAATTTTATCACAAAATTGTTTAATTTTCCTATAATCATTGGTAACATCATCAAGAGACTTGGTGCAGGTGCATCCAAAACTCAGACGTACTGTATCTGTGGTACGTTTTTAGCCTGCTTGGTGTTGGTGTGACATGAAAAATCAAATCACTGGTGTACAAACATACATCCCAATACATAAATAGAAACCCTGGCATGCACACAACAACTACCAGGCTTAAGGGGAGCGTCTGCCCAAAAATCGAAAATTTTGACTTTTTTGGTTTTTATGCTCATCTTAATTAAAGCTTACATTCTGACGCATCTAACGGTACCAAAACCATCTCTGTACGTTGATTTATGCGTTTACGACAGAGTGCAAAATGGTTAGGGGTGGTGGAGTTCTTCAACATTAAATATAGGCCAAAATCACCGGTAGCACACTTAAATAGCTAGTCTGAACACGCTGTGCTTAAGTTATCCGTCTGCAGTCATATGGGATGGTTCTCGTGCCGTGGTTCACACCATCCTTGACAGAAATTGAGCTCAAATATCGTCTAGTCTTGCAACCTTGCAATCTTGAATGTCTTTTTTTGAGGCGCGCGCGACTTTGTCGGGCCCTACTGAAAAGTTAACTTATTGTCACTGCAAACCTATCTCCTCCTAGAGTTTTGAAGCTACAACAATGAGAGATATACTGTTTGATTTGCAAAGAAAAGATCTACAACTGATGTGGAGCTTTTTTCCAAGTTCGTTATAGTTGGGATTTTATTTTGCAAAAAGGGGGGCGGGGGAGGGGTGAAATTGGAAAATTTTGAAAGAGTTCAGAAAAAATGCTCCCACACTCACAAAAATGAGAAATTTGAACAACCCTCTACATCAGTTGTAGATATGGTCTTTACGCATTGAATGATCTGTGTCTCGATGTTGTAGCTTGGAAATCCTAGGAGGAGATAGATTTCTATAGTACCCCCTTTTCGTCAGTTTTCTATGAATTTCACGTTTTCTTTCAATTTTTCGAAAAATTCACATGAACAAAAAAAAACAGAATTCCGTGTTACATACGTGTAGGTACCAACCAAATTTTTAATCGATCCGTCTGTTGATATCCCAGATATTTTTTGGGGCAGATGCTCCCCTTAACTGGAAATTACAATTCAACAACAGATGTACCTACTAATTTTCTTATTTGCAATAGAATTGGGCTTAAGCATATAACAAAGGAATTAGGAGAAATATCAATGACTTGCTACTGAATTGCTAAATTTTCCAAAAACTCACTTTATTCCTTCCAATTTAGAAAGTTTTTTTACATTTAGTACATACTATCTTTAGACTACTGTGCACGTAATTCTTCCATGTTGACTGATCGCTTGATGTGGCGGATCTTTGATTGACAGCTGTCAACATTTTATTGACAGCTAGTGAGGAAAAATCAACTCTCTGAACCACAATTGGATTTTTTGAGCCATGATTAGCAAGCTGTGATCCAATTTTTTGAGCCCTGAATAGTATATTCAATCCATGAAAATCCAGTTATGAACTGCAAGCTCATTTACAAAGTCCCATGCACATATTTAAGAAAAAATTAGCAAGATTGACAACTAAATTGACAGTTATAACAAACAACAACAAAAATACAGGCACCAGAAAAAATCTGGTGCTTGTATTTTTTTATTCAATGTGTTTGCGCCATGCAAACCCATTCCACTGGCCAGGAGGATGTTGGGAACGTAACATATTCCCGACATTGACATACGGGTTTGTACTATTTGCCAAAATCAGTCCTTCATTAGAAGGCACCAATCTCAAGCCATGTGGATTGTTACCTTTTATTTTTCAGTTTTGTAATTCATGTCAAACCGAATTGTGATCTATGAATAATGAATAAATATTCAGAACTGTACCAACACTTATAAGCTGGGTTCAAAGTTAGAAATCTAGTGAACTCAATGCAGATAAACATTTCTGTGTGATGGCATTGCAGCCCATTGCTGTGCTGCCTGCATATTCATTTTTAAACAACTTCTGGAGCACGGCGCATTTTTTTACCGGCACATTAGGGTGCACAGAGCAGATTGATAAAATGACAATATAAATTCCCTCGCACCTGGCAGGCTGGCACATCTTCCTGACCATGAGAGTACTGTGGACTGCAGAAGTTGAACATTTTATGAAATGATAATTATTTGTTTGCAAAATGCAAACCACAATTTTTTCAATCAAACAAAAATACATGACAGTGGAGCTGCAAGATTTCATACCTACAGAAATTATATGCTATTTGAGCAGAATTGAGCCCCAATATTCAAGAAAAAGTAAGACTTTTCCCGACCTGCATTAGACAGCTATCACAGCATCAGATATTGACAGACAACACAAACATAAGTTTCAAGGATCAATAGATGAGAAATTCTAATTTTTTTTTTCAAAACAGAAATACTTATCAAAGTCAGGTTTAACATCATTAAATGCCTACCAAAAATTCATATTTCCATATAGATTCCAATGCTTTTAACATTAAAAAACTTCTAAGTATCTCTCTTATTGTTTATAGGGTAAATGCGGTATATTATACGTAGCAAGAAATGAATGGCTATAAATAGATCACTGTATGCGCAACTCAAGTTCTGATTGGGTTATGTCACTCTCAAAACACCACACTACGCGCCAGCAACAATGAAATGTCACAAACTGTTGCCATATTTATTTAAAAGCCTTTAGAATTCAAACCTACAAAATCCCTGAATTCTGACGCTGTGTGTAAATAAATTTGGCATTTTGTGAGACTAATTCTGGCAGCGCTTCAAACTCTATTAATTTGTAATTCCGGCGCCCTGTGTTGGAATTCCGATGCCCTGTGTCAGCTGTATCCGAATAAAACACAGCTTGGAACGAGCTTAATTTAAAAATTCTAATTTTTAAATTAAGCTTTTAATCAAGAGCTATTAAGCTTTTAATTGAGAAAATTTTATCTTTTGGACACAGCTCGGAACAAGCTGTGTCTGTCTAATTCCAAGCTGTGTCGGAATTAGTTTTTATGTGTCTAAAACCGTCGCTTAACTTAATCATCTATTAATTTATTTACCACTTGAAATCACTCAAATCAGCAAATAAAAGTATACTTAAAAGGATTTCCAATATATTCACAGACTTATTTAAAAGTCTCAAACCATAATATTCTTTCCACACAAACAGTTTATCACTATTTGGTAGAGCAAGGTCAACTATCAACTTTGACACGTTTTTCGATGTTCTCACTGCGTGGACATGCACTTGCACTGTCTCTCTTTGGATCTTAATATTTTCTTGCCAGATGGCCCAGACCTAGTGTTTTGGCAATAGTATGGACTATGGCATGCAATAGTATGACATCACTATTTCAACCATCAACAAATGCATGGAACCAAGACAAAGCTTAATACAAAGGAAAAAAGTTGAGAAGTGTCAGAATTACCCACGATGTCAATTGTCAAAATCAAATAAATTATAATTTGGCTATATTCATTGATCAAAACTGCTTTTAGTTTTAGAATATTTTGGTTCAATTGGTCCAATCAAATGCATTGTATCCAAAAGGACCCTTAGGAAGCCACTATGCAGAGGGTGGATGCAGCGTCGCCAATATATGGATTTTTAAGCCCAAAGCGTCGCCAGCCATTTTAAAGATGCTGTTACCGGGGGTTGTAAATACTTTTTTTATAGCACAACCTTCCTGCATACATGGTCTTTATTCTCATTTTTAATAATATATTGAGTGGGCAGGTAGAGCATTAATTTTACTTTGTGTTGTTAATATTGTTCTTTTTTTTATTTCTTTACAGTATTACAGAATTACAGAATTCAACCAGCAAATGCAATAGTCTGATCAAAGTGCTCATTGAATTTATCTGCACCATAGTATAGGCATCATCACCTGTCCATGTTCCTCTTTATTCCATAATTCTTTACTAATTCTTTTCCCCCCAATTCGCAAGTTCTTAACTACTTGTTCTGGCACAATCCTTGACTTCTCTCATAAGCCGCTGATCCCATGTAATAAATTATGTATCGTTGTTTTAACTCTGTTTAATAAAACTCAAAAAACACCAACTTTAATTCCCCATAAACTAAGTAGCTGCAATAGACAAATACAAGCTGATGACAAGTTCATCACACCCGCATAACAATAGTCACAAACTGCTACATTGGCAGCTCCGACAGGATCAGTCTTAGCACATCCTTCTATAGCACTCTATCCACCCTATTAATTCTCTATACTTTTCTCTGCTAATACTCATGGCTACACCGGGCTGTAGTCCTATCATTGAGGAACATTGGCAGGACAGCGATGTGGAGCCTTCTGGGCTAGCTGTTTCTGCTTTGGTGAAGCCCGCATCAGTCAAACCTAAGATGATGCCCACAGTACCTCAGGGGTGTACCAACGATGCTCAACCATTATTGTCAGCTGAAGGGGATGTGAGATTACCTTCTCCTGTGGATGCTCTGCTGACTGAAGTTGTGGCAATTCATTCTTTGCTGATGCAATTCTCCCACCCCCAAGTTCGAGCAGACCTCTTGAATGGGCAATTTGGAATGAATGTTAATCCAAACATCCTACCGGTCTTGGACGAGCTCCGATGGACGCTGTTCCCACAATGGCTTGGTGGTGGCTTTGCTGCTGCACATGCACGGAACAAACGCTCAGCAATTCATCTACAACAACTGGTGGCTTGTTCAGACGAAATATTATTAACTAATTATGAAAATGCTGAACAGTGCTTGTCTTACAAAGAGTGGTGCACTATGCTGGAAACTATTTCATCTGACAGCTACTGGTCACGGATGCCCGTAGATGAACGTTGCACTCACATTCTGGCCAGTGATGATGAAGCTAACATTAGAAGGAACTCCCCTGCGCAAAAATGTGTTAAACCTGGCACTGGCTCTTGCGCAATGCCTAGGGGAGGAAGCTCTATAAAGAAAAGGGATGATCCTGGTTCTTCATCCCCCTCAGATTCTCCATCTCGCAGGGCAAAGCCCATTAAGAGGAAGAACAAGGTTAAAAAGAAGCATGCCAAATCAAAGGCCAAGAAAGTCCTCAAGGTAGAGGAAATTATAGTTTCATCCTCAGAACCACTATCAGACTCTAGCTGTCCTGAACCTGTGTCAAGTGCCTCAGATAACTCTGACTGTGAAGATCCTCCTATGCCAGATGCATTGCGCCATCAATGGCAGAGGTATGCAGATAATCGTAAAGTTGTTACTCCACCCAAGTTCAGTGCCAATGGTAAGGTAAGCCTGAAGGAATTTTTCACTACTTTTGAAAATTATTTTGAGAAGAAATTTTCTGGTACCACTTATGATCAGACCCAGAAACTAGCAGACTTCTTGGACGGCGATCTTCTGACAGTTTATCATGTGCGCGGTGGTCGCAAGTTGAAATACAGCGAGATGAAGCGCCAACTCCTTGACTACCACAGAAGTCACAAGGTAGGTGGAAAACGTTATTGTAGACAAGAATTTGCCAAGGCATCACCTACTTTTGATGAAAGTTGGGATATATTTGGGTTAAGGCTAGTTGAGCTGGCAGAGTTAGCTTATCCCAATGATAAAAAAAGAGTGTGCCTCACAGCTCAGACAGCGTTTCCTTGAGGCCTTGCCTCCATCATTTACTTCTAAAATATTGGACACTGAACGTGCACTGAAGGCCACTACAGATGGCAAAAAGAAGCACTTGAATTTCAATAGCATAATGCAGCTTGCCAAGGACCTGCAACGAGAAAAACCTAAGGCAGTCATGTGGTCAGAGGCTTGCTCACTAGGTAAGACCATGACTAATGCACCCTCTGGAGTTCGCCCAGGTACACGTATTTTTGCCAGTAGCCAGTCTTGTGGAGGGGCACAAGCTCCCTTACCTGCTGCCAGTGTTCAACCAAAGTCATCTCCAGGTCATCCTGCCAATCCTCCAGTGATGCCTAGAAAGCATCAGCAATCTGCAGCTCATTCGCCACGTGACAGCTGCACTTACTGCAAGAATCCCAATCATTTGAGAAAGGATTGCTGGAAGGCCTTAAGAGCATGTCTTATATGTGGCAAAAAGCACCATATTGAAAAATGTCCAAAATATGATCCTGATTACCAAAACCGCAGAAAACAAGATCGTGCAGGCACGGGAAACGGAGCAGTCTCGTCGTAGGTGGGGAATCTTCGAGACATTACAGTTCTACCCCACACAAGTCTGCAATTCTTGATGTCCAGACAAAGACGTCATCATTAAGTATGCCTGGAGGAGGACCAGCAGTGAAAGCCACCATTGCTACCAAAGTGAGTTGCAAAACCCCATCAGTTTGCAACCAGGAAGTTGCTGGTTGTGTTCCACCGGAACCTTGCCATCCTAGTGTTGACCAGCCACTGTCTTCTAATGCTGGGTCATCTGGCAGTTCTGTTGCTTCCCAGGATACCTCAGCGGTGCTCCCTATTCCGGGTAAACTTATTAATTTGATTGCTGGAAGTGATACCCTTTTCAAAGTACTAGTGACTATAAATGGAAAAGATGTCTTAGCAGTCATAGACTCAGGAGCAGTCGTCTCCTTAATGTCAGCCAAACTGGCTGAAACTCTCAACTTGACTGTTCATGATAGTGTTAATGTTTTTAAAGTGATTGGCAAAAGTGATTTTACATGTTTAGGAAAAGTAACTTGTGCTCCCTCAATTCAAAATGTGCAAATGGCTGAATTTGATTTATGTGTATTTCCCAATCTTCCCCAAATCAATGTGTCACTTCTTTTAGGCACTGATTTTTTAAGAATGAATTCTATTGAAATGTGTTTTAAGCAGAATTTAATTATTAAGCATTTCCAGGAGGGTGGCCAAGCCAAGATAACTGTTGATTCTAATGGTAAACCGAGTAGGGTAATGCTAGTTGACTTATGTTGTGTAGCTGCTTCTGATGTTAAAATGAACTCTGGTTGCGTAGAGGTTGTCCCCTTGACATGCAACATACCTAAGGTTGAACCAGAGCATATTTTCTATTTTTCTGATGGTGGTATGGATCAGATACTGGTTGATAAAGCTCATGGGCTGGATGGAATTTCAGACTTGAGTATTAAGCATGTGTTATTAGTGGCTGGTGAGGCAGGTGTCACAGTAAAGAAGGGTCAGGTTGTAGGCACTCTTTCATCAGTTGTTCAGCTGCCTGAGCAGTCTATTGAGTGTGTAAACTCTCCTAGTATTGTTGACCTCAAATCTCAAATATTACTTCCTGAACTTGATGTAGAGGAGCAGGCAGCAGTATTCTCAATGCTTAGTGGCTTCAAACCAGTCTTTAGCTCCGGTGATGCAGACATTGGGCTTGCTAGTGTTACTGAGCACCAGATTAAACTAACAGATGAGACCCCAATTTTCCAGAGACCACGCCGATTCCTACAGCCTGTTGCTGATGAAATCGAGCGTCAATGCCAGGAGCTTAATGCTCTCGATGTAATTGAGCCTAGCTGTTCTCCATGGTCCTCGCCTGTAGTGCCTGTTAGGAAAAAGGATGGAACAATCAGAATGTGTATAGATTATCGCCAATTGAATAGGGTCACAGTTCCCGATAAGTTTCCGGTTCCTAATTTGACTGACTCTGTGTTTGGTTTACATGGCACCAAATTCTTTACTAGACTTGATTTGGTACGGGGATACTATCAAATTCCAATAGATGAACAAAGTCGACCCTACACAGCATTTTCAACCCCTCGCAATCACTGGCAATTCAAAAGACTAAGTTTTGGCCTTCGTAACGCACCTTCTGCATTTCAAAGAGAGATTCAAGCAGTTTTAAATACCTTTCCATCAAATAAAGTTATTGCCTATATTGACGATATTCTTATTATGGGTTCCAGTTTTGCTGAACATTTAAATTTAGTTGCTAAAGTCCTTCAGACACTTTTAACCTACAATATTAAGATTAAACCCTCAAAATGTGATTGGTTCAGGTCAGAGGTGGAATATCTTGGTCACGTAGTAAGCCGTACTGGAATAAGAAAGACTCCCTCCTATGTAAAGAAAATTTCTAGTTATCCGCAACCCAAAACAGTTGGTGAACTGCGCGAATTTCTTGGTTTTGTCAATTTTCAAAGGAAATTTTTGCCCAACTGTTCAGAAGTTCAAAAACCTCTTTCCTGCTTAACAGGGGGTCGTAAGAATAAGCTCCTTGATTGGACCCCAGAGATGTTGGAATCATTTAATAAGCTAAAGGTTGAGATGCAGCATGACCTGGAATTATCTTACCCTGATTATAGTGAGGATGCTACAAAACTTGAACTGTGGGTTGATGCATCGGCATATGGCTCTGGTGCATATTTGGCACAGATGCAGAACAATGCACACCGCATAATTGGGTTTGCGTTGATGACTTTCACTACCACACAACTAAATTATTCAACTTTAGAAAGGGAATTAACTGCCTTGCAATGGGGATAAAAACTTTTCGTCCTTTCTTGTATGGCATATCCTTCATCTTATATACTGATCACCAACCTCTCGTTCATTTGCATAACATGAAAATTATTTGTTCTAGGCTTGCAAGAACTGTTGAAGAGTTGTCAGATTTTGTTTTTGACATCATCTATGTACCTGGCCACTTAAATTCGGCAGCTGATGCACTCTCTCGCATTGGGTCACCATCTCCACCCATGGAAATGCAGTCCAGTGGTAGTTTGCCAGATGGTCTCGCTTTGGATAGCTCACCCGTTCCAGGAGGAGGTGATTCGTTATTTATTAGTCTTTTGCAAGGGTTGGCCAGGGCTAATTGTTCAACTAAGCTCCCATCAACTGATATTGACTTGAGGGCACTACTTGTGGACGAGTTGCTTACTAATTCATTGAAGTATGGAATTGAACTGGATCGTAATTTTCGTAAGCAACTAAGACTAATGCAGCATGCTGGTCAGCTGCCGTCCCTTGATGTTCTACTTGCTGCTAGCAGATTATACAAGGTTAGAATCTTCATTTATTTCTGGTCCGAACAGCCTGTGATCTACCAGTTTGATAGTTATCCCAATGTCATCCATATTCAATGCATAGTGGAGTCCATTTTAACCCTCTGATTGAGATGAGGGGGTATGAAATGCCTGAGATTAATGAGTGTGAGGTTAATTCTGTGCACTTTGTCTGCACCAATTCTCAGGCTGGGAAAACTGGCCATCCTGTATTGTCAGAGAGTGAGCCAGATGATGAGCTGACCAAAGCATTGCTAACTGTTGACACATCCAGTAAAATATGTAAGCACCCAGTCAGTTCACTGCCTCAAGTGTGGGTGTCTGTTGGTCACTATGATTTGTGTGCAGTTTTAGATAGTGGTGCTGAGATTAGTCTTGTATCTGTATCCACTGTTCAATTGTTTCAAACCTTAGGTGCTAAGTGTGTCATTAGTAATGATCAAGTGTGTGACATTGTTGGATTCTCAGGCATTCAGACACCTATTACTCAGACAGTTGAATTGAAATTTTCAATTGGAACTTTTCAGATGGCTGAGGTGCATAAATTTGCAGTGGTTGATGACAGTGTGCTGCCTCATTGCTTTCTTCTGGGTGTAGATTTCAAGAGAGTACATGAACTTTCAATTGATTTTAAGAAAAGGGTTTGTAAGCAGAATGGTCAGGTGATAGGGCGTTTGACCCCAGGAAATTTTCAAGATTGAATTGATCAATTTGTATTGTCCCTGTCAGTGGAAGAGCCTGTACCTAGGCATCACATTGGCAGCAGTGATTTGCGTTTTGAAATTACAGGTGAACTGCCTACTGTAACTGGGCTTTCCTTTTCGACTGATGACATGACTATAAAGCAACTACAAGCAAAATGTCCTGACTTGAAAGCTCTTTATAAGCAACTTAAACGCAAGTCTTCACCTAAGACATGGCCTCGGAGGCATAGTAACTTTGTGCGACATGCATCTAAGCTTACAATTGTACATGGTGTTATTGTATTTGGTGATTTGAAATGTGTGCCAGTAGTGCCCTTCAAATGCCTGGTTGAAGTGATAATTGTACTGCATAATGACTTGGCTCACATTGGGCATGATAAGTTGGTTAACCTCTTGACTAGTCTACTCTGGCACCCATCCTGGTTCAAGGTCATCAGGGATACATGTAACACATGTCATCATTGTCAAGTGGTAAAGGAATTTTCTACCTCTTTTATTCCTCCAACTATTAAGATTTGTACAAATTATCCTTTTGAACTTCTGGCAGCCAATTTGATTTCTCTTCCTAAAACCTCAAAAGGCTTCATTGGTTGTTTGGTGGCAGTTGACCACTACTCCAAGTGGGTAACTGCAGTCCCTATTAAAAACAAAACTAGTTCTGCAGTTATTAATGCATTTAAGAATCAAATACTTCCTCATTTGCCACGTGTTCCCACAAACTTGCTCACAGATAATGGACCTGAATTTTCATCATCTAATTTTTCTGATTTTCTTGCTGAGATGAATATCAATCACAAACTCACCACCCCTTACTGTCCATCAAGCAATGGCGCTGTAGAGAGAGTCAATAGAACTATCCAAAATTTTTTGCGCAGTTTGGTGAGTGAGCAGTTGTCTTGGGATGAAGTTTTACCTAAAGCTCTCATAATTTATAATAACACCAGTCACTCAGAGCTGAATATGTCGCCATCAAATTTTTTGCTTACTCGAGTGCACAGTTTTAATAATGATCCTCCTCTTCAAGGAAATCTTGCTCAGAAATGGAAACTAGGTCATCCTAATTTTGTAGCTTTCAATATTGGTCAATTAGTCCTGTACAGGGTTCATCAGAAAGGTTTCCTCACAACTAATAAGTTGAGTCCTACTTACAGTGGGCCATTTAAAGTAATTAAAGTTAATGAAAATGGGGTTACGTACCAATTGCTGAATCAGGTCACAGAGCAAGTTTTAAGAGCACACCATTCTCAGCTGCGTGCATATAGGCTTCCTCCTGCTTACATTGCTGAACACCCGGTCTATGTTGACATGATCAGGGACAAAGGGGTGCTGCCGGTTGCTGAGGATGCAGACAAGGTTTGTGAAGGTGTGGTGTCTTGCAATGGTGATTCTGATTCTGGTAATTCCCTCTCTAGTTCAGGATCCTCAATGAACAACTTGGTTGCACCTGAAGGGTTGGTGATTACTGGTTTTTGTGGTTTGGATGTGAGTGATTCAAGTGCTGAGGGTAGTTCATTTTCTGGTTTTGTGAGCACTCTGCGTAGTGCAAATAGTTTATCTGAAGGTGTATCTGTTGATTCACAATTTACATGTAATTTGTCCCGTGTTTCTGTAACATCTAATTCAACATCAATATGGTCTGGTAGCTGTAGGCTGTGTAGAGGTTGCCATTTCGAAGCAATTCTTGAAGCTCGCAGTAGTCATGAAAGAGATTTTGAGTCTCATCAAGCTGTAATGATAGAACCTGATGCTCCAGCTGTTGAGGTGATGAGTTTTTCAAACGAATTGTCAAATGATTTTGAACGTTATAAATTTACGCTTGACTGGGATGAGTCAGATGCTGAAAGTTTTGTGTTGTTATCTGTAGATTCACGTCACATGATTGATGCATCTCAGGAAAGTATTGATAAAGAATTACTACAATTTGATAATGCTGAAATTAATGAAATGTCAGTCATGGAAGATGTGGCCCCAGAAATGGCTATTTCCATGCCTTCAGTTGGAGATGCAGATCATCTTGGTAATTCTAATGAAGATGCACACTCTGGCCAAGGTGTCCAAGCAGGAACATGTGAAGAAGCCAGCCGGGCAGATATCAGTGAAATTACTTTTGAAGGTTTCAGTCCCAAACCAGCCTTAGCTCAGAGGCTCCAGAAAGTGCAAAAGCAAGCTAAGCAAATGTATCATTCTGCTGGAGTTTTGGATGGTGGTGTACATACACGATCTAGGGGTGCTGTGCAAGATCTTCCCCTTGTACAACCACTAATAATTGAGAGAGCATCTGCTAGAAGGAGGCGGAAAAGCTCCTGAACACCTAATTTTCTTGAAAATATTGTGAATTTTTTTTTGAAATTAAATGCATTGTATTTATTAGGATGTAGAAATTTATGGTAGCTGTATATGTTATTTGGTGGTATTATTTCCAGAATTTACTTGAGTTCTAGTTGATGGCTGCAAAAAAGAAATGTAATCATTAAATTTTTAAGGGGAGCGTCTGGGGTAAAATTTTGAATTTTGGCTTTTCCGGTTTTTAGTCTCATCTTAAAGCTGACATTCTGCTCTATCCAACGGTACCAAAATCATCTCTGTACGTTGATTTATGCATTCACGACAGCTTGCAAAAGGGGGGGGTCAGGGGAGTTCTTTCACATTTTAGGTGGGCGATAATTCCCGGCAGCATGCATAAATAGCTAGTCCACATACGATGTGCTTCAGTAACCCGCCTGCAGTTGTACGGGAGGGGTTGCGTGTCGTCGCTCCCACCATCCTTGACTGGAATCAAGCTGCAGTAACGTTTAGTTTTGTATCCTTGCTACATTGAGTGCCTATTCCGATGCGTGCGGGACTTTGACGGGCTCTACTGAAAAGTTAACTTATTGTCACTGCAAACCTATCTCCTCCTAGAGTTTTTAAGCTACAACAATGAGACATATACCATTCGATGCGCAACAAAATTATCTAGAACGTAACACAGGTGTTTTTTCAAATTTCGTTATAGTTTGGATTTTATTCCGCAAAAGGGGGGGTGGCGGGGGGAAACTCAAAAAATTTTCGAAAAATTTACAAAAAATGCTCCCACACCCACAAAAATGAGAAATCCTAAAAACCCTCGTGTTACGTTTTAGATATGGTTTTTACGCATCGAATGATATGTGTCTCGATGTTGTAGCTTGAAAATCCTAGGAGGAGATAGATTTCTACAGTAGTAACAGTACCCCCTTTTTTGGCCGTTTTCTAATAATTTCACGTTTTCTTTCATTTTTTTTGAAAAATTCACATGAACAAAAATGTCTTAGAATTCTGTTTTACATATGTGTACCAAGTTTCAGAGTGATCCGTCTGTGAATAGCCGAGATAAATTTTACCCCAGACGCTCCCCTTAAAATAGAGTTTGCAGTGTAAATAAAGAAAATTTATACCCTAGGATACATAAATGTTTTATGAAGTTTTGCCTTGCTTAGTAGGGGGGGAACCAATGTATAAATTTATTTTTTAAGCAAGTCAAATCATTTAATTGTGCCAAGTACATTTTTACTGTGTTGTACTGGGGAAATTATTGTAATGTATATCTGATTTACTGTAAATAATTTTTTTTTATTGTCTGCGTTAAGTGTATATTATGTCTGTAAATATTTTAGTCTGTGTTTGTATAAACCAACCGATTTTAAGGCTTTAAATAAATTTTTGAAAACTGGCATGAAGGATTGTGCTAGAGGGGGGCATGTTACCGGGGGTTGTAAATACTATTTTTATAGCACAACCTTCCAGCATACATGGTCTTTATTCTCATTTTTAATAATATATTGAGTGGGCAGGTAGAGCATTAATTTTACTTTGTGTTAGTTAATATTGTTCTTTTTTTATTTCTTTACAGTATTACAGAATTACAACACAATAAACAAATCCAGGCAGCTGCCTCTCCCTGTCCGTCTGTCTATATATGTATGAAAGTCTACTTCATTTAGCAGAGTCACGGATGATATTGTGACTATGTGGTATCCATGATACTTTGCTGGTCTACTTATAGGACTCAAAAATGAACTTGAGTTGAGGGAGTCTAAAAAACTCTCTGCTTTGCCACTATGATTCATAGTACATTTATACTAATCAAAGAATAACAATACCTCAGTATAAATTAAAGACTGCACTCAATATATTTAAATATATGAAAAAATTTAAAAAATCAAAAAAATTGAAAAAAATAAAAAAAAATCATGATTTTTTATAAAAAATCAAGTGATTTAATCACATGATTTAATCATTTTGATTTAATCATTGCCAACCCTATGGGTAAATGAGGAAATTAAAAATGAACTGATTCTAAAAAATCTCTGGTTTGTCAGTTGTCACTATGGCCTATGGGTAGGCTACCTAGTAAATGTATGATTTCATAACTTGCTTTATAGTTTATGCTATATACTACGTACAATTCGTACATAGATAGGAAAAATGTTGAAACTTCACGCCACTATTTTTAGTTTTGTAATATTGCAGTTAGTTTAGCTGCTAGGCCTATCCTGCTACTGCCAGTGCCAGCCTACTGGTAGTGGTAGCGGTAGGCGACAGTGCGACTAGGCGGTATTCTGGTACAACATCTACAAAATGTCAGACAGAGGACTGTACAGTCTGTACTCACTGTCCCTTATTACTCTGCCCAATGGTGCCCATCCAATCCATTATTACCCCCTTTGACGCCTGACGGTACAACGTACACATATTCAATACAACAAATATAGAAAATAAGAATTTAATTGGACTATTTGGCTCGGCCCTCAGATGGGCAGCCCGAGTGGGTCTTGCCCGCTATAAAATCTTTCTATTGTGTTATGTAGCCTCAGTATTAGGCCTTTAATGCCCATTGACAAAATTTTTCTATGTCAAATAGTTTTTTAGTTGTGGGGGTTTTTGGTAAAAAAACGAAAAGTGGTCTAAGTTACCCCGCCGGTCTAAGTTACCCCATTTTACGGTAGTGTTCTAATTCCAAGCTGTGTTGTAATCCAAATTTCCAATACAGCTTACACAGCAATCGGAATTTGAACACAAGAGTGTCGGAATTACGAATTAGTAGAGTTTGAAGCGCGGCCGGACTTAGTCTCACAAAATGCCGAATTTAGTCACACACAGTGTCGCACTGTGTCAGAATATATGGATTTGGTAGGTTTGCATTCTAAAGGCTTTTAAATAAATATGGCAACATTTTGTGATGTTTCATTGTTGCTGGTGTGTAGCTCGGTGTTTGGAGAGTGACGTAAAGCAAACAGAACTCGAGTTGCACGTACAGTGATTTTTTTTATAGCCATTCATTTTTTCTACATCCTTAAAGTGTCGGAATATACTGCATTCACCCTGTGCTGGACTGGAATTCTCTTACTTGATTCTTTAATATCGCGGCTCTAATGTAACAAATTTTTAATACATTTAGAAGCTTGCGTCCTGATTGTCACTTTTTTTAATAATTAGATAGGAGGTAATTTGTCTGGCAGGAATCTTGCAGTTCCGGAAATGGTGGGAAAGCTCAAGTCACGTTCCTGAAGGTAGACATTTTCCACAAGGAACAGTATGTGGATCATAATGGATGGCTAAAAAGGGCACTTATTGCCTTCAATAATGACCAACAGGCTGAGGTGGTGTTTACCAGTTTGAATTTTTGGGTAAAAAATTATTGATAAGTCTATTCATGAGCTTTGTAAAGTTTGTATGGAGCAAGGTAACAAGCTAAATATTGACCATCCTAGAGGTTAGCATAGCATACCATTTACCTATAATACTTATGTTTTGAAAACAATATCTGGAAGATGGGGGATGTTAGCTCAGCTGCAACACACTGTTATAGTCGTTCTCGGAGGAGGGAGTAACTGTGACAGTGAATTCCGATCGCTATGCTGCAATGTTGCAAAATTTCTTGCAGCCAGGATGGAAAACATTGTTGAAAATGAAGCATTGGGAGACATGTGGTTTCAGCAGGATGGGGCTACAGCTCACACAGCCCGAATGTCATGCAATGTTTTGAAACGCATGTTTCCCGGACGTCTGGTGTCTCTGAGGGGTGATTTACAGTGGCCTGCAAGGTCACCTGATTTGAGCATTTGCAACTTCTTTTTTTGGGGACATCTAAAAGAAAGAGTGTTCAAAAGTTGCCCTCACACCCTGCCACAGCTAAGGGGACAGATTATTGCAGCAGAGCCTATGGCGATACCTTGCCATATGTGTGAATGTGCTGTAGGAAACTTCTGAGAATGACTCCAACAGTGTGATGCAGCTAACAGACACCATCTTCCTGATATTGTTTTCAAAACATGAGTATTTTAAATGGTATGTTAGTGTTACCTCCATTACTCTTTTATTTTGCCTCGAAACTGCTCAATTGGTTCTGCCCCACCCTGTATAAGCTAGCTAACACATTTAAATTGTATATTGTAATCAATACCTATATAAAAAATAGTCAAATAGTTAAAGAATACTTATAGCCTTATAAGAATTAGCTAAGCTGCTAGCTATGTACAATGTATTGCAACACTTGATGCCTCTGTACCAAAAACATTCACTTTATTGGAACCTAATACACACTAAAGGCAACAAGTTTATATATGAATTTGGCATTCATAGTACATTCATACTAAACCAAGAATAACAATACCTTGAAATAAATTAAAGACTGCCACTCAACATATTTAAATATATAAAAAAAATCATGATTTTTATAAAAAAATCAAGTGATTCAATCACATGATTTAATCATTTTGATTTAATCATTGCCAACCCTGCACAATGAACGCATCAATGAACAGCTAAAGGAGCAAGGATTGCAAGAGGCCATCTGTGCATGCTATCCAATCTTACAAGAGGTTGTTTGTGCAAGACCTACACAAACTACTCTTGAGAGAGACCGTTCGCGGCAGACTTACTAACTGCTCTTGAAAGTTGACACAGTAATGTATGATACAGCAAGCTCTGTTATACAGTGCCTAGGGACATTGCTGAGAACGTAGGACTTCTGTGTACCTAAGACCCTTGTTGAAAGGGAACGATGTTGAGTTGATGAAGTGACGAAATAAATTAGGGTCTTTCTCTTTATTTTTTGCAAGTCTGCAATGTAGTTTTTTTGGTGTAGTTACTTGCTTTTAATATTAGTGTTGGCAGCAGACTACAAAAGCAGATCAGTGGTCAAGATCTCTTATTTGCAGGCAATGCGCTCTTTCTTTTGACCATAATATCAGCCCCCAAGTTATAGATTGGGTCAGAAACTACATTTTTCATGTTCACATAAATTGTTCACGCTGCATGCTAAGAAATTTGCACTCGATGAATTCTGTTCAAAATGCTGACTAGTGTGCTACACTAGGTACATGGTAACAGACTAATTTTTCATACAGAATGTCATCCATGAAGGGCATTTTTTATAAAGTAAAATTGAATGAATGGAATGAACACTGAACAGCCCTCCCAACATTGATGCAGTGTAAAGGACAGCAACTACCAATCGCGAAATTCAATCTTAGTGTAAATTCACTGAAATATGGTAGCTAGGAGAAAGATATATTCCCGCGGGTTATGTTTATTTCTGTACAAAAGCTATACTGTATTTTAAATTTTTAATTTAACATTAAAGAAAGGCAAAAGTTGGAGGGTTGGTTCCCCTTGAATTTGAGGCTTTCTCTACTATACCTCACTTAGGCACTATTCACACAAAAACTGCAATAACCTTGCCATGCTATGGCAACTTCAGTGTACCCTCCGTCAATATTGTTGGCAACTTAAAAGTAGGTACTATGTACTGCACCACTCCCAATGAGTCTCAAGAACTTCCATTTTATTATATATGATTGGGCAATAAGAAAGACTTTTTTCTCAAAAGTCTAAAAATAAGTTAAGCCTGCACAAGTGTTACACATTTAATTTTTAGCTTATTTGCATTTCAAAATTTGATATATTCTGGTGGGTTTTCCAAAAGTGGCAACTTATGTGGCATTGACAGTAATTTATAAGTTGGTGCTGAAAGCCTGAAAGTCCAAACTGGAAAATGGAGCAGGAGCTATTCATGAATCAGACAAAAATTAATTGCCCAGGCTGTAAATTAGAGCCTGTTAGAGCAGCTCCAGATATCAGCGTCTTTGGAGCATCTTCATCAGCCACCTCAATCTTACATTGGCATCTTTGGAGGATTTTCATTATCCACCTTGACCATACATTGACATCCAATGGGAACTGAAAGTGCTGTATTCATCTTTCAACTGAGTTGAAATCACTGTCTTCATCTACAAGCCCTTCCTTGGAATAAAATTTTCACCTGGAGTACAGGGCAAGCAAAATTGTCACATTTTCTATTTACTTTTCATAAGATTTCAAAGGGCTTGCAAAGACCTGAAAGTTTGTACGCTCCTGTAGTAATCTATCTTCCATTTTTAGTAAATTGTCTTCCATTGGATGTTCTGGTTTCAACTCCACACTGTTTATAAATTGTAGTAAAATAATATGAAATGTGAGTGGAACCTCATCGCTATCCATAGTGCAATTCTATAGGTAATATCAAAGAACATGGTCTTATGACTTTTCAACATCATTTTCAGGGATTTAAGAGCTTGCAAAGAGCTTATTCACATTTAAGAGCTTGCAAATGTACAATTTTTAACTTCCTTTATGCTACATAGATAGGAAAAATGTTGATGTTTATGCCACTATTTTTAGTTTACAATATTTCAATTAGTTTTGCTGCTATAAAATTTTTACGCCTTTGCAAGGACTGTCTCTATTTACCCCGCCCACCCCTTATTACCCTGTTTGACAGTATTGTTGAGCTGGTATACAATTCTATGAATTTGCCATTACATAGCTTACTGGTATATATTGATTCTGTAAGTCTGGACCAAATGCAGGCAGAGTTGAGGTGGTGTGCACAATTATCAAGTTTTGTAGCTGCAGACTTGACTATTGCAGAGGGCATATTGTTCTTCATCTATTTGAATATTTATCAATTCAGTCTCAGATGAAATCCACTGCAAAATTAATTAGTATAATTTTTAAATGGATTATTTAGCCATTGAATCATGTCCAGAGACCTCATAAATTTCTCTTAAACAATTATCATGATTTGATTGCCTTGCATTTATTCACAATGCTCTATTTTGCAGATGTTTCTAACCAGAAGTGAATATGATCGAGGGGTTAATACATTCTCTCCAGAGGGCAGACTGTTTCAGGTCAGCTTTGTGCTTAACAATTTATTTCATTGATAAATTTTATCTCATAGCTTGGATTTTTATAAAGAACTTTAATTGGAATGTTATAGTTGGAATCAAGTTCACCATCATTAATATAAATAACCTTGGAGAGTAGGTTTATAATTTTTTTCTACCCTCTTGCATTATGAATACTAATCTTTTTTCTACCCTGTTGAAATATAAATATTATAATCTTTTATTTACCCTGTTGAAATATTCATTACAATTGCTTGTACTTTCAATATCAATCTAGTCCCTCTGAGCCAGTCTGTTTTACAGTTGCCCTGGCAATTTGATTTAATTGGTAGACAAGACTAACAAGGCTAAATTTTAGAGTCATTGGCTCATTTTAACAAAAAGTTGGCAATTTCATTAACTTTACCGTAAACTGGGGTAACTTTGACCACTTTTTTTTTCAAAATGCGTCCATTTTTTTACTAGATAAGTTAAACTTAAATTGAAACCTGCAAAATACAGGTCTATACTCTAGCTTTACTCACCATAAATTGCTGGCTCCTGCCTCTCATAGTTTTGATGTAATTTAAAAAAAAAGTGATGGTCTTTGTTACCCCAGCTCTTGGGGTTTCTTTGACCGGGTGGTAAAATCAATTTTATTTTTTGGTAAAATAACTCCATGCATTGTAGTAGAAGTCTTCTAGTTACATATGCAAAAGAAAAATTTTAGGAAAGTGTCATAGTTTGCAAATGGGGGGTGCCGCCCCCAAATGGGCAAAATGTGACCACCTAATGGCAGCCGTGACGGGGTAACATTGACCGGTTTGGAAATTAAGTTAAAATTACTGTATATAAGACTCTGTAGAGTCTGAAACATGAAGAAAAAAACATTAATAGGTGTATCAAACATAAAATATGTTATATAGGTACCTATGGTAATTTTAACTTAATTTCCAAGCCGGTCAATGTTACCCCGTCACGGCTGCCATTAGGTGGTCAAAGTTACCCCATTGGGGGGTAGCGCCCCCCATTTGCAAACTATGACACTTTTCTAAAATTTGTCTTTTGCATATGTAACTAGAAGAGTTCTACTACAATGCATCAAAACCTGGAGTTATTTTACCAAAAAAATAAACAAATTGGAGGGGGTACTCCGACAGGCTTTAAATAATAGCTCTTTTTCGTGGGTCACATTTTTAATTTTTTAACCTATTAGATATGCAAACTTTTTAAATCTTTCTATTGTGTTACGTAGCCTCAGTATTAGGCCTTTGATGGCCATTGACAAAAATTTTCTATGTCAAATCATTTTTGAGTTTTGGGGGCTTTTGTTAAAAAAAACGAAAAGTGGTCAAAGTTACCCCGCCGGTCAAAGTTACCCCATTTTACGGTAGTTTAAAAACTAGCTGGATCACGTTTTACAAACAATATTTTGTTATTTTTACATGCCTATTTTATTTGCATAAGCACTGATTTTATGCTTGTTAAGTATTCTATTCTAGATAAGAAATGTAATTCACTTATACCCCGCAGGTTGAGTATGCAATTGAGGCCATAAAGCTTGGCTCAACAGCCATAGGCATTCAGACCAGCGATGGTGTGGTGCTAGCTGTAGAGAAGCGCATCACATCACCTCTCATGATCCCTGCAACCATTGAAAAAATTGTTCAGATTGACAAACATATTGGTGAGTTTTTGTTGATGAAGTGCTGTGTACACATACTATGCTTCTTGCAACCACATGATAGAAACTGTCACCTCTTGATGAGATAATTTTTCTAGATAGCCTTGATTGCATATTATTTATCATAGTTTAGTAACAAAAAAATTGATTGTCCGCTCAATGAAAATAATCAGCAATCTTAATGCAGGTCAAATAAAATTTCTTAAAATCTTTTGACCCTGCTATAACTGAATTATATTATTAACATGTTAAGTGCTTCAAAATATTAATGTTATTTCTACATCTGAACTAATAATTCTGGTCAGGCTGCATTTCCATAAGCCTTGCTGGTGCATATGTATTTGGATGCTTCGCTAAGCTAAGAATAAAGATTCCTTTATAGTACCATGTGTAGACTGCAAAGAGTACGTGATCATCATGCATTCAATAGTAATAAATTCTTGCACATTTTTGCCTTAAAAGAATTTATCATTGGGTGTCAGCTTTTTAATAACAAATATTTATAGTTTTTTTTCACTACCTATGTAGGTTTTCTTATTTGTTTTGCAACTAAGAATTTAAAAAGAATGCAAACACAGCGTATTTTCGTTGAAATAAAGGTATGGTGGATTTAATAACCTTTTTCTTTATTTCCAAAATTTTCAATTCCTTCATTTTCTGCGTCGTGCAATGGAAATGCAAGTTTATTTATACACATAGAATTCAATATATTGATTAAATATCAATATATAAAATTTTAGGTATAACTGGACATGTTGTGCAGGTTGTGCTGTGTCGGGTCTGGTGGCAGACTCGCGCACCCTCATTGACCACGCGCGCGTGGAGTGCGCCAACCACTGGTTTGTGTACAACCAGGACATGAAGGTCGAGTCCGTGGCTCAAGCTGTGTCTAATTTGGCTATCAGATTCGGCGATAATGACAGTGATGGACCAGCTATGGTGAGAAATATTCGATACTTGTTTTTCTTCTAGAATATAACTTTGAAGGTAATTTTAAATATGTAGGTATATTCTCTTTGGGAACGCGTTGATTTCTTTCTATTTGTGGAGTCAACATTGCACTTCTTGTGATTTAGACTATCGAACGGATATAACGAGCTGGAAGCACTTATTGTGCTTTGCTTGGTAGGTGCCCGTTTGTGACAAACATTAATATCTCTGTGGAAATTCACAAAGGAAGCGTTACGGAGTTTTTCATTACTAACCTCGTTTGTGTTTCTGTCATTGGAGCACCGCTTGCTTCTCTTCTTGAAGTTTTGTTATCTTTATTATCAAATTTGCTTGTCTGATCTATGAAATGAGATGAGTTCGTTTTTTACACGATACTTCAAGAGTTAAACAAAATAAGGGACACACTAGAGAAATCCACAAAATGTATTTTAGTATAGGGTAGGCCCACCTTTTGCGTCAATTAAAGCCTCAATATTCTCCGAGGTATCAAATCGTATAAATTGTGAATTGTTTCCAAAAGAATTTTAAGTATTTTTTCAGTTAAAACTTCCTCCAGCTTTTTTAAAGACGATGGTGGCGGATATTAACTTTTGACTTGCATCTCGAAAATCGACCATACAGTAAATGCTCGACGATGTATAGTTCTAGTAATTTAATTGGCCAAATGAGATGCTCAACTTCATTAGAATGTTCGTGCCATTTTTTCCTAATAATTCCAGCTGTATGGATCGGGGCATTATCATCTTGAAAACTGGACTTCTTCTCCAAAAACAGTGCTTGAACCATTGGATGAACTTGGTCCTCCAAAATTCCCAAAAAGTCACAGCTGTTGATTCTTCCGTGTAGAGAAATCATTGGTCCACCGGATTTCCAATAAATAGCACCCCAGATCATCACAGATCCCCCGCCATGTTTTACGATCAGGAGGAGGCAGTCGGGAGTAAATGACTCTTTTGACCGTTTTCAAACGTAAACTGGGCCAGAGGTTGGAAATATCGTAAACTATGATTTGTTAATCACATTCTCGAGGGACCAATTCTGGAGGTTTTTACACCACTCTAAGCGCTTTGAAGCATTTGTATTGGAAAGCAGAGGTTTTCTAATTGCAGCTCTTTCATAGAATCCAGATCTGCGGAGCTTTCGGCGGACAGTATTTATGGAAACTGGGTTTAATAGGTGTCTATTGAGGTCTGCAGTAATTTTAACAGCCGTGGTCTTTCGAGTGTCCCTCACAATTCGATTTAGTTACCGACGGTCTCTCAGGCAACTTCGACTTTCGGCCAGACCTGTGCTTTGCGGTAGACGTTTTTCCTTCTCTTTAATAAGCACTCTTTACTTTTGATACAGCACCTCTAGAAACGTCAAGCAGTCAGGAAGTTTCTGTCACACCCCTTAATAACTTTGTCACATCTTAGCCAACCTCAGTATATCATCAGTCAGGTTAAATCGCAAGTTCACCGTGAATTTAAAAGCTAAGATGGCTACAAGTAAATTCGTCATGTCTTCAATGAAAACGCCTAAGAGACCAGCTCAATTATCAGTTCACAGACTTGAAGATATGATGACTTATTTTTTTGCTTTTAAATTCTTATGATTACACGGTATTGTTGTTCGCAGAGTCGCCCATTTGGCGTTGCGATGCTGTTTGCTGGTGTCGACAAGTCAGGAGCTCAACTCTACCACCTTGACCCGTCAGGCACTTTCCTGCACTTCTGCGCCAAAGCCATTGGTTCAGGCTCTGAGGGCGCCCAGCAGTCGCTGCAGGAGGCATATCATAAAGTGAGACTAGGCTTGGACGCTGTAACTACAATTGTAATATTATTGATAAGTTGTTGAATCGTGAGCGTGTATTTTTCAGACTGTGAATATTTTTGCAGAAATTTTTCTTTTTGCATAGTAAACCGAATCGTTAACTTAGGAAGTCGTTGATCTACGTAAGAGAATCAATCTGGCATCATGGCAAGTTTGAATGCTAAGAGTGCAGATGGAGTTAATGGGTTTAGTAGTATGATAAGGTCGATACTCGAGGAATTTAAAATCAAAGATAAAAATGAATAAAGTCATATTATAAGTCAAAATTCTAAGACAGACAAAACCTAAACAAGATCTAACATTATATCGAAAAACAGGATAAATGTTAGGTCTTTCGATCTAGCGTTAGGTCTTGTTTAGGTTTTATGTCTGTCTTACAATTTTGACTTATAATATGATTTTATTCATTATTAGTTTGTCGAACTGATGATGGAGCTAGACTTCGATATAGTGAATTTGCTTGGCGTTTTCTTTGCTTTTAAATTCCTTGTGAACATGCGATATAAGCAGACTGATTATATAAGTACTTATATAAGGTCGATACTGATACTGACTATATCCGAAGAATGAATATTAATGTTACCTAATGAATTGTATTGTTGGATCAAACTTTGCCTTGAATGTAGTCAACTGTTTCGTTCTGCATGTAACTGGAACACGGTAGTAGCTAATACTTCATTGTGCGTGGTATTCAAGACTTAATCAGTTTGTGTTTTGGCAGTCGATGACGCTGGATGAAGCTTTGAAGACGTCGCTTAGCATCCTGAAGCAGGTCATGGAGGAAAAAGTAAGCTCGACGAACGTCGAGGTCGCCGTCATCACCAAAGAAAAGGGCTTCACACGCCACCCACAGGACGAGGTAGAGAAGATCATCTCTGCTCTCTGAACAAACCGTCGCAAATGCTCGTAAGTTTCTTTATCAGTGTTAACAAGCAGTTGGCTTTAGATCAAAGTTGTATGATCGTGTACGGACGCATTTGAAGGAGCACAATGCAGAAGAGTTTCGTTCAAAAATTCTGAAACGCTTCTCTTGAATGTATTGCAACATGTGGAGAACCATGTATAGGTAGAGAATCTAACATAAATTTGGAACCTCGTTGTTTGAGGTTTCTTGTATACTTAAATTATAGCAATTGATACAGTAAGATCTTTTCGCAGGATCAAAGCAAGATCATGAGCCGCCACCACCAGCAAGGAAGAGGCTATGCAGCCTGGAGCCTGAGGGACGGCGCCGTTGCAGACGTTGACGCCAATGGCGACATTTCCTGCGCGTGAACGCTGCTTCTCGCGTGCTGGAAGTGACGGGGTTCTGTGCTTTGTGGTGTCGCGTCACTAGTAAAGTTTTTCTTTTATTCAGAGCAGTTTCATCCCATAAATCCTGCTGATGTGCGAGCGCCGAGGTAAAATACACTGTTAGTCACGCGAGTTCACAACGTTAAGTCCAGAAACTATGGCTCCGTAAATGTAACGGGGAAATATTGTACTATACTGACTCGAAATCAGCAAAAAAATCACACCAGAAGAAAAAAAGAAAAACCTAGATATAAAAGAAAGTCAATCGATTGACTTTGACCTAGCGATCAATTGCCGAACAAAGTAATGTTTTTATAATGAACGAGCACGGTCGTACCAGTATAATTATCTGGGTCGTTAATGTGTAAACTTCGGAAAATTCGTGCTTTAGAAACTCGTCCTCTTCAGAACCACAATTGAAGCGTCATTGCAAATAGATTCAAATAGATTATAACCGAATGGCGAAATATGAACAAGCATGCATTACTTACAGATCACAATTGAAGTGGCTTCAAGTTGAATTCATAGTAGACTGGATGAACTATTCGCAGGTCAGATCAATAACCATGCTTTTCTCGCTTTAGAAGTTCAGTCGTACAGGGAGTAAAGACACAGGACAACGAGGATGATTAACTATCTTCTAAAAACAAAGACAAGACCTTACAATTAAAGACGGCAATATCCTCAACTAACTTTGTGCTGGCAGAATGCAATGACAGTTGGGCTATATTGTCGACGATCCTCGGTTACATTTATGCCTGGAAAAATGGCCCAATTCGAGCGCGCACAACTGGGGAGCATTAAGAAAAAATTTACTAGTATTTTCCTGTAATAGCAAATCTGTCATGAAATGCTTATTATTTATAATTTAAATGCTAAGCATTAAATTACTTAATTATTGACTAGAAAAGAGCATGTAAATGTAGGGGGACTAGAACTCTTCTCACATAAAATTTCCAATACCACACACACTTTCTCCAACAATTTTTACTCCATCGTAAGCGATAGGGCTCCAGACAATTCATACTTCTACCTGCGAATTTCACGTTTAACTGAAATTGTAACCTCCTGAAAGTTTGGCGTTATAATTATTTTTGTGCATATGGCTCCAGGTGTTGGTGCTCCGAGTGTCATGTGATGGAGAGACCCTTGCTGGGACTGACTCCAGCGGGGCCTGTCTTGTGGTAGCGACGCAAGAATGACTTCTTCTTCGGATGTCGCGATAAACTCGTCTCCAGTTGATCTATAAGCAACTTAATTCTCATTAAGGAATATTAAACAAGCATTTCTTTAGCGTGCTCTAGGAAAATTCGTTAAATAATGCAGTAGGTACATTTCAGGTGAGCTTGAAAATAACATCACCTCTCAAAAAAGCACGGAGAATTGCACTATGGGAGATATGAATATCTTGTAGTCAAATTATGCTTATAAAATGTTTGAAATTGAAGATATCGCAAAGAATCTTCAAAATTTTTATTAGGGATGCAATTGTAACTGAACAATAAATGAAGCAGATCATGACAAGCCTACTGAATGAACAGAAGACCTAGGTGTCGAAAGCTAAGCTTGGCCAACGGATACTTAAGCCGTTGTCCAAACTGTTCGTTCTTAACTTCCTGCTTACTAAAGTTAACGCCATTAGGAAAAACAATACAGAAGCAAACATAAAAAACTGATACATTCAGTATAAACATGAGGGAGAATACTCCGTATTGAAAATAAGCCCAGAAACAAAATTCATGACTTTTACGCAGGTCTAACACACGACATCTAGGCTAGAGATGAAGGTACAGCACAAACCTTTGACATAAGCTGTAGCGGCGCTGGCAGAGCAGCGCTCGTCCATGTCGAAGAGCTCATCGTCAGAATCTATCCTGACGCAGTCACCGCCTTCGTCCTCATCGCCTGTCTGCAGGTCCAGCGTCTCTGGCGTAGAAAAAAGCTGTAGTTACGAAGCGAGATCTCACTCTATCCAGATTCGAGTCGCAAAACGTAATGAACGACACGGCATGCAAATGCGTGATATTATTCACAGGCTTTTACTTCATTTCGCGCAAATAGTTTCTGGGAGCCAAATGAATTTTATATGAGGTTACTTCGCTCTCGCCGTGACTGCGCATCATGTATTAAGTCACATAATTTAATGTGCATGGATTAGTACCCAGCAGGATTCACAAAAAAAAAAAACACTTTAACTCATCATAAAAGAGAGAGACACGATTACTCACCTCTCATCGGCGAGAGCTGCACACTCAGAGTCAAGCCATCATGTAGGCGGTGGGTGGGCTGAGCGAGAGGTGACAACTGAGGCCGGGAATGTAAGTTCTGAGGCAGGGAGTGTGAGGAGTTCTGAGGCAGGGAATGTGAGTTCTGAGGCAGGGAGTGTGAGGAGTTCTGAGGCAGGGAGTGTGAGGAGTTCTGAGGCAGGGAGTGTAAAGAGTTCTGAGGCAGGGAGTTTGAGGAGTTCTGAAGTGGCGCTGGGGTCTGCGTAAGATGACTAAGATCTGATGGTGACGAAACAACAATGATGCGGTGGCTGCCGTTGTCTGCGTAGTGACCTGAATCTGATCTGTGCACCTGAAATACCAGATACACATTTGACATGTTTTACTTTTACCTAAAACACCAAACAATTTGAATAAAGATGATAACATATTTTGATGCCAGATTGACCTTTGAGCTTGATACTATAGCATATGTATTAATTGCATACTTCATGTTGCAAAAAGGCATAATTAAATTCTACAGTAAACCTGGATTGAATGACCAGCGAATCGATCACTCACTTGCAAACTTGGTGACTCAGCCATTACAGTTTCAGCGTGTACAGCGTCAGGTTGGGAGCTGACATCGACGTTACCGTTCTGATCGTCGTTTTCCCTGGCGCTAACTTCGCCGCTGGTGGAGGTTAGGGCGGCCAAGGAACTCGTGTTCGAAGGCAGCCCCAGCTCGTGCAGCTCCTGCGCCTCTGAAGGAGATCGAGCGAGAGGTCTTCTGGTAGGAGGCGAGTCCTCGTCTCCACATTCACCTTCTGTGACGCCACTCACCTGCAGACGTTAGTAACGTGGAAACTCAGTAAAGTATTTTTTATTCTGAGATCCACAAAAAATGAGATTACGTCCAGGAATTCTACTCAATGAACGTTCTTGAAAATTCCTGAAATATCGTTCCTGAGAGGTTTGAAGCTCATTTTTCGCAACAGAAACATCGCCATCACTTGGAAAACAGAGTTTTAACAGAGTTTTTTGATAAGCGCACTCTTTTTTTTTTTTTTTTTGTTCTGGAATCATAACGATCATGGCTCTAGCCAAGTCGTGCTGGAGTCAGAATTTCCGTTTAATATGCTCCACAAATTTGATAATTAAATCACAACGAATAATAATAATAGATACCGTAATTACACAATTCATGAATAACAGAAATTATCGCATATTAATCAATAGGTGGAAAAAAGGGGCATTTGGGGTAAAAGTCTCATTTTTCTACTCAATTTTTTGCCAGATTAGTCCCCAACGGGTGTAATTAAACCTAGACTGACATCCAAATCAGTAATTTATAACATAAGCTCATCGTCTCTACAGCCATCACCGCTTACCACGACGACCTCGTCTTCTACTTCAGCGTCAGCAGTGACCGTCTCCTGCTGTGACATCTGCTGGAGTCGCTCCTCCTCAGCGCGGCGATGCCTGATCCTCTCCTTGACTTGCTCCAGCTTACGCTGAGCTCGCAGGCGCTCCTTCTCCACGTCGTGCTCCACACGGCCCTGCAGCTCCGCGTAGTGCACCACAATTGTGTCCAGCAGCCACCTGCACAAGATTTATCCTATGAAAACAGGTCTTATAACTTACATAACAAGTTTCCTTGAAAATAGATCTTATAACAACATATAACATAACATCGCACATAATTTAGAACATTTCTATGTAAAATGTCGTTTAATACAACAGCTTTGACTAGTGATTCCGTTGCTTTATTTTCAATCATCGAATGCACAATTGACTGTGTTAATTTCAATGCTCGTGAGTTACATGTTTCCAAGGAAAGAATTCGGTAATTAACACGTTGACTACGAAGTGGTACATATGCGTACCACGAAATGTATCTCTCCAGGACGTAGTTATACATAATTAAGGTTGCCTAAAATCGGCCAAATCCGAGAACAAAAAAAGAAAATAAAACGATAACTCAATATATACTAGTTTATTTGTAGCTCCTGCTATAAAAATTCCATTTATTTTCTTTTTGAAGTATTTAAAATTTAATTAGGAAGTATCCCTATCATAAATTTTAGCTGGCCAACGCAATTGAGAAAAACTAAATCACGGAATATGTCCGGAAAAAATGACCGTCTGGCAAAACTGTTTAAAAAACGGTACTAAAAATGAAATAATAGTACAAGATGAAGCAATCGTAATCAACGAGTTAAGTTAGTGAGTTACACTTTTTAAAACTAAGTTAGTCAGTAATCTACACTTTCTAAATGTGAGTCAGTAAGTAAGTTAGAGAGTTCTACTTTTTGAAAATGCAGTCACGCACGACATGCGGGTATGTGCTGACAGGTGTCAGCTCTGACCTGAAGCCGTCAGCGATGGGCTTGTCAGGCTTGTTGTTGCTGCTGATGGCGATGGCCGAGCAGGTCTCCACGCGGGTCGGACACTTGTACTTGTTCACCGTCGTCTCGATCTGGGTAAAGAGATACGTTGAGCTGTACAACTACGAGATAAGTACTATACAACGATGCCATCCATCTTCGGTCTAACTTTAGGAACAAGTGAGCGAAATTTGCTAGAGTAACACTCAAGGCGCCCTAGCAGCACCTGAAACCTTAGCCTGAGCAATTGAGCAAGAAAAATTGTCTATCGACTATCTGAAAAGGTCCGGCAATGAGATTTGAGCAAAGAAAATGCCACAATGGATTATCTATTCATGATCATATCTACAATATTTTTATTTTCAAATGATGTTAGTGAGGCATAGGCTTAGAGGGCTGTTATGCCAGATATCTTAAGGACCACCATGGAAAGCACTTGACCATTACACAAGTTATTACAGAACGTTCAGCACCACCACGCAGCCGTTGATGGTAAGTTTATTACAGGAAGAAACTCACATCCAGCATCTCGACGATGTCCATCTCATCCATAGCGCCGTCCACGTCTTGCTTGTTGGCCAGGCTGTACAACAAAACAAAAATCTATTTTATGCTTCGATACGAAACTTGTCGATAATAAAGCCTCAGTTAGGGCGAATTCTACACTTGATTTGAGCAATCACTTGATTTGAGCTAAATTTGCATTGAAAACGTAACAAATAATCATGTGAAGTTCTAAGATAGCCACTACATTTATTTCTAGACATTTCAGTCATCAAAATATTCCAGACTGAAAAAGTTCATTTGTTAATGAATTTACAATGTGAAAGAAATATGATTTGCAATGGCACAGAAGTATTAGTAGTAGTCGGATGGTTTGCTAGGTATCGCGTCAACTATCAAGCTATTTCGCAGCGGAGGTTAAAAATTCACATCGTTAGTAAGGTTTCCATTATTTGAAAATTTTCAAACCCACAAAGGATGGAACATCTCAACTGGCCAACCCGATGAAGCTGGCTTAAAAGAAGCAGCGTTAGCATCTCGAAAAGACGAAGTGACAAGGAGGGACAGGTGAAAAGCAACAGAAACGAAGACACTCGAACAAGAGGTCGCTGACATGGGACGTCGGCCGCCCGCACGAGAGAGACAGAGAAGGGAAATGTAAGGGATCCTACCTACACAACAACTTAACTTCATTACTGCCCTGTCTACATGGTGGCTTAACCCAACAACTGAGACCTGCGATCAGGCATCGTGAGCTCTGTGGTTGTGCACTCAGGAACATTGCCCGTAGGAAGGAACGCGAAATCCCGTAGGACTTCTGGCGAGCACAGATAGACGTCACAAGAATTCCCTAAGGAGCAATGGCACGAAAGAGAGCCACACGACGACTCTCTCGTCAAGATACACGTCAAGAGAGCCACAAGAATATAAAAATACTCGTCAAGAGAGCCACAAGAATATAAATAATGTACGTTTAAAAATTACTTTTTAAAGACAACACTTCTAAAGCATCCGGCATCTCCAATGTTACACATGTACAATGAATTTCTAATTTTATTTTCAGATATTAAAAAGAATAATTTTTCAATTTTTTTACTATATAAAAAAATTCAAAAATATTTATTTTTTTAATTGGTTTATGAATTGTCTCCAACTTTACGCAAATGTTCAAAATTTCAGATCGATTGGACAGGTAGAAGTGTGCTAAATATCAATTATAAAATTTGTAGCAGAAAAAATTATTTTTTCATTTTTTAATATTGAAAAAAAATTTCTCTTTTTAAATTATTTATTTTATCAATCGATTCATTCATTGTCTCCGATTTTACGAAAGTTTGCAAAATTTCAGATCGATTGGAGAGGTAGAAGTGTGTTAAATATCGATTATAAGCTTTGTAGCAGACAGACAAACAACAAGAAGTGAAGTTAAAGAGAAGTGTTGTAAAATACTCGTCAAGAGAGCCACACGACGAAGCGGTGCCCGAGGTACGCACATGAGGACGGGTTTGCCGGCGATGCGGCGGTGCGCCAGCAGCTCCTGCAGCGCCGCCCGACACTCGTCCACGCGGTCTGTGGCGCTGCACAACAAGTACGTAGTGGCTCACCTCGGCTTGAGTCCTGACCCAACAAGTACGTAGTGGCTCACCTCGGCTTGAGTCCTGACCCAACAAGTACGTACTGACGCACCTCGGCAAAGTATCTGGTCCACACAGGCCGCAGTTTGGCGGCGCCCCCCAGGTCAAACAGCGTCACATCACAGCCCCGGTACTGCAGCACCTCGGGCACAAAGCCCAGCGTCGGCGCCACCGTCTCCAGGGGCTCTGAACATCATAGCATCAGGTAACATTATTAATGTTATATGCCAAGTGCCAACATCGAGCACCATCATCAATGTCTTCACTTCACTTCATCAATAATAGCTGATGGTGATTAGATATGAGCAAAAAATATCTAGTGTCAGCACAAGGCATCATCATCAATGTCATATCTTTGATGTATCCAGAATCAATTATATTAGACCGAATATCATAAGTATTTTAGGTTTCGTTGTGTATAATAATGAAAATAAAAAAAAATTGCCTCATGCAGTGTTGTCGACTGGCCTTTAAGTGGTAAATCAAATCAAATTAAGTCAAGTGTAAAAAAGAACAGGGTGTGAGCGGTACCTTACGTAATTACAAAATGGTGGGAACTTCAGTAATTTTTATACAAACTTGTCAGCAGAATTAATAATATTATTACTAATTCAGGGTGCGCACTACAGAAGCCTGAAGTACCATGGTGATGTTGAAGGAAGTGTTCTTGAAAAGCATTCGTAATGCTAAGAATAGCATTTTTGTCTACCCTCTTGAGGTGAGAGTGATTAGGCTGTAACGTCAAGTCATGATAACGTCAATAAACTCACAGTCTTGACTGGCTCGTGGGAACTTCACTCGCTTACTGATCAGGGACGAAGACAAGACGTCAAAAGAATAAAAAAAATTCAATTTCAACTTCCACCCGAGTTAGTAAGCACGGTGCATTGCTGCATGTAAGAAACGGCTAAACGAGTTCGCCCTATGATAAAGTCTCAACAAAAACGACTCGGCCAAACCCCATAAATCGAATCTTCATCAACCAAGCGATTACGGCTTTCGGTCGATCCGCTGCCTACAGGGTGAAATGAATGGAATAAACTTTTTAATTAAATATGGTTGAATATATTTATTTACTCGTGGAAACTCTCGTCAGCACACCCTATTCTCTTCAAAATGTTCTGTGACACTTCGTAACAGACTGCGAGATTGATTGATTTTCCGTTCGTCGTTCACGGTTGTTTTCGAGAACATCGTAAACCTTGCAAATTTGAACACTGCGAGCCGCGGGCGCATGACTTTTTCGTGCGGTAACGGTGCATGTAACAAACACATGTGCCCTGTGTAGTGCTCACAAACACGTGTGCCCTGTGTAGTGCTCACAAACACATGTGCCCTGTGTAGTGCTCACAAACACATGTGCCCTGCGTAGTGCTCCCAAAACGTACAGAAAAAGTGCATTGAGAAAGCCGATTTATGCTGGCGATTTTAAAGTGCTCGCAATATCGATTAAGCAAAAAACGAACGAAAAAGGTGCAGAAATTAATTAATAATTTGACTTGATTTATGCGCGGGTACCTCCAAGAATGCCCTTAGCAGCGGTGGTTTTGCCGGCATTGTCGAGCCCCACCAGCAGCAGCGTCACTGGCCTACGTCCCGCAATATATGAACATACGAACAGTAAATATCATTGAATTAGTGTGCTAATACCCGGTCTAAATTAGCTTACTTGCAAAAGTAGAATTTGAAGGTAGATATCAGAAGGCAGGGTAGTAAGTGTACTTAAATGGAGCACAGACTTGTAGGTAAAAAAATATATTCAATGCAATACACTGAAACTATAAGAGGTCAATTATTCTATCCCAATAGTTCGTGAAATATACTTGAAATGTCTAAAATGCACATTATGCGATACATAAACGCCCAAGGGCCGTATCATCAAAACATTGATCAGCACAAATAGCGACTCAAATTTTTTCACAAAGAAGCAACAGGATATTGATAAAAAAAACATTTGGTTCCAAGAATAAAAAAAAAACGTTCCAAAAAAACATTTGGCTCCTTTGAACTACCATATATCGCTGTACCAGACCTCGTCCTCTGAACTACCATATATCGCTGTACCAGACCTCGTCTCTTGAACTACCATATATCGCTGTACAAGACCTCGTCCTTTGAACTACCATATATCGCTGTACCAGACCTCGTCCTTTGAACTACCATATATCTCGTCCTTTGAACTACCATATATCGCTGCACCAGACCTCGTACTTTGAACTACCATATATCGCTGTACCAGACCTCGTCCTTTGAACTACCATATATCGCTGTACCAGACCTCGTCGTCACACTGCGAGGTTAAGTACCAGCGCGCTATAAGTCACTTAGTGGTAAACGAGAGATTTTTCATGTACATCACTTTTTGAGGTAGACCTGTAAGTAGACCCGTAAGTATCATGGATACCAACATTATCATGCACAAGTTACTGAAAGAAAACATGAAGTAGATCTGGAAATTTAAAATAACCTGGCAACTTTAAAGTCGCTCATTTGCCCCTATAAATATAATCTACCAATGAGACTATAATGATTTTACTATAATTATAATCTACTGAACTACAATGATAATATTTATTTATTCTGAATCAGTAGCATGCAGCGCAGCCTCGCGTTCATGAGGCCCAAGAAATAAATATTGCTTAAGCTATTATTATTGTCAACGGCAATAAATTACCAGCATTTCCACTAATGCAGTAATTCATGTAAAACTAACCTGAGGAACGGCCAAAAAACTAGCTATAGAAGCTTCATCAAGTTTAACCCTCTACCGCCGTATGTCACTCTCCGGGAACATTACTTTCAACTTAAATTTTCCGTAACCTATTTAGTGGAGCAACCTGATGACGTTTGTACGCAACAGAGAACATTTTAAAGTTAAACTTTCAACTTAAATTACACGTAAACTAAGGAGTGTAGCAACTTGAGGACGTTAGTACGCAGCAGAGAACATTTTAAAGTTGTCGTACGTGGCGGCAACCATCAGTGCAAGTCATTTTGCGCTCACTAGAATGTATCGTTTTTGGGAAGTAGGCGCGTGACAATATTGCTCCGGTTACTAATGTCAGGCGGTAGAGGGTTAAGAAAAAGTTAAAATACGTAGCAATTAATCGAATAAAGCATGGATGAATGAACGACTATTTTCCAAGCATGAAATTAATAGTTAATTACTGATAACAATAAATGTCGCGGAAAATCACGAGTTTTTCAATTAATATCAAGGCAGCAATTTTGATTCATTTGAAGTGTGAACAAAGTAGCAGAATCAGAAGAACTATAATGCCTGCTCATACAATGTTATACGGTACTGGTAAAGAAAATAAAGCTCAGGTGCTGATCCATCAACACAAAAAATTTAAGCTGTCCCGTAGCGAATAAGGCATACGAAACGAATTTACATCAAGTCTACTCAGTCAGCATCAAGTCTGAATGATCATCATTAAGTCGAAATGATCATCAACAAGTCTAAATGATCATCATCAAGTCTAAATGATCATCATCAAGTCTAAATGATCATCATCAAGTCTAAATGATCATCATCAAGTCAAAATGATCATAAAGTCAGAATGATCAGCATCAAGTCAAAATGATCAGCATTAAGTCTAAATGATCATCAAGTCAGAATGATCAGCATCTAGTCTAAATGATCATTATCAAGTCTAAATGATCAGCATCAAGTCTACATAGTCAGCATCAAGTTTGCATAGTCAGCATGAAGTATAGGTACTTAATATCAAGTCTACAAAGGAAGGAAGGTGTAACAGACCCGTGCTCTATTCCGCAGTCCGCGTAGCTGTGTGAGAGATGTGTATCATTTCAGGGTTAGTTAACACACCGCTAATAATGCTCAGCGTAGGCTTGTATTCCTCAGCAAAATATTGCTCAGAAAACCTCTCTTACAGCCGCTAAAATCATCGATCGAAACAAGTAATCACTAAAAATGGCAAAAGAACCGTAGTTAAACTTCAATAAAATCCAGTTTTAGTAAATCGCGCTCAAATTTTCAAGTCACCCCTAACTAGTTATTGCCGCGAGTCTTCATTTGTAATAGTACTTATCATAGAACAAAACTATAATAAAATTTTAGTTTTTGGGGTATTCAAGTAATTCTTTGAAAAAAAAACATAAAAACCAAGTGTACCTACTGACGCATGACACTATATGCAAGTTGCGACATACACTCAATATAATAACATCAGGCACAGGAAATAGGTATAAATAAACTTTCTTATGAAACGGCAATAAGAAAATTCATAGTTAACAACATTATGTATATAGTTAAGAGGGAGTCGATGTCACTACACACTCACCTCTTCTCCCGGAACAGACCGAGACGCTGAAGACAATTGCCCATGACGACCCTTCATCCGACGCGGGTGAAGGCACCAGAGAGGTAACAGCGACCAGGGACCGCACTATCACCGTACTAACACCGTACGTGACCTGGGACCGCACTATCACCGTACGTGACCTGGGACCGCACTATCACCGTACGTGACCTGGGACCGCACAATCACCGTACGTGACCTGGGACCGCACTTTCACCGTACGTGACCTGGGACCGCACTATCACCGTACGTGACCTAGGACCCCACTATCACTAACAGTTACGAGTTTGTAACTTTGTCAGTCGATCTCTGATGGCTTTCAATTTAAACCGAACAACCAAAGACGGCAAATCGGCCGCTTTGTGAGCTTAGGCTGATACCGTACCTGTACGTAGGCTGCTAAATGTTAAGTTTTGATAGTGACGAAGCAATAGAAAATGAATTAAATTGAATAAATGTCATCAAAGGCCTTGTTTGAGTGCTCGATGACGACAGCTCTGTATATTAATATCAATTTCTTTCCTAACGGTCTCTGATGAAGCAACAGAAAGTGAATTAACTCAGTGACATGTCATCAAAACATCAAAGAAAAACTAGCTGAATAGTATTGGTTTCATCTTGACCACGACTGTGGTCGTTAACATTGAAAAAATGTTTATTTATACATTTAAACATATATAGAACTGTGCTTACAATGTGGCGCATCAGACACTGTGCCACAAGAAAAGCAATGTCTTACAGAGTCAATAAGGTACCTATTCAAATAAGTCAATAAGGTATTCAGAGTCAAATTATTCATTCTGATGGAAAGGTGCATAAAAGTCGTACGGATTTAGGCGATGGTGGTAATGAAGTAAAGAGAATGTGTATATTCTCTTAAATATCACATTATTCTCTTAAATATTATTCTCATAAATATCACATCTTAAATATCCTTGTATATCACAACAGCACGTTGTGATCGAGAACAAGGAATGTAATGTAGTGCTGCATCCCACGGCGTCACTAGCAGGACATCAGTGTCTCCACTAGGTAATTAGCATAAATCGTTGGTGAAAGTGTGGCAGGATGTGGCGTAGAACTAACAAGGGTGCCGGGGGAGAGTTGTGTCCCCTCACGAGTGTTTCATCTCGTGTTCCTGCGGCTTATAGGCACGCATCAAAATATTATGGACTTTCATCAATATTATTGTTACTCATCAAATAGTTCTGTTGTAAGTCAATATTATTACCACTTATCAAATATTATGTAGTCTCAATAAATATTAGGGGCACTTATCAAGATATTGTTAATTTTAAATGGTAGACGATAGGCGTGAGAGAACAGTTGGAAATGTGTGGAAGCTCAATTTAAAATAATTATATCACGATTAACGAGTGAGACAAAACGACCGCTTTTAAATAAATACTTTTTATTTACATAAGATAAATGAACATATGGGACAGCTAATACAATAATTGCATGCACATAACAATAAAATAAACAAACTTCAACAACAGACACCTAATCATAGTTAACAATAAAATATTAACAGAGTGACAATAAACCGTCGCGCCCTTCAACAAACAAAAACTCTTGGGCCCGTCCTGAGCATGCGGAATATATTGACGATTTGAGAATAGGTACTATAGCTGGGAACGTGTGTTCACAGCAATTAGTACAACTTTCCAGCGCCTCACGGCTTCACTAGCAGGACATCAGCGACGTCACTATGAAATTAAATGCATTGCAGCGCCACTACTATCATTAGTAGCGTTTGTATGCCGCTTGTGGTGGAAGAATTTAATATGCACAGTGATGGCTGAGGGGCCTAAACACTATCGTATACTCAAGGATGCCTGCCAAATACTTTTGGTCTATCAAATACAATACTCGGATACGATTGACAGGCCTAAATGCTAACTTGACGGGCAGAAAGGCAAGATTGGCAGGCCTGAAGGAAAACTTAACAAGTCTGAAGACAAGATTCGCAGGCCTGAAGATAATCATGATGGAAAACTTGACAGGCCTAAAGATCAGATTGGCAGCTTGAAGGAAACCTTGACATGCCTAAAGAAAAGATAAACAGGCCTAAAGAAAAACTTGCCAGGATTAAATATACGCTTGACAAGCCCTAAGGCAGCTATGCAGCGGTTCGAGCGTCTCTCGCTAGGTGCAAGAGAGGGAGGACATGGCCACACCGAGCAGGTACCCGCACCCTGAGCAGCGCGTCGCCTCGCGTCGCGCCGATGTTGACCGCTGCCATCGGCACCCCCAACTCCGCGGCCAACAAGATGAATCTGCATGCAAAGCTTAGTTAACAGCAAAATTTTAGTTCTTTACACCCTAATATTCCGAACAAATCATTCAGTTTGTGTTACTGCAAACCATTTATTTACTTTTGAACTCCTTGACCATGGAGACTAACTGCCGTTAATACAATCATATCCCAAGCCCTGGTAAGCCGAGTTCTCGTTACTAATGAAGAGTTAGATGCATGTAAAAAGTTAGATTCTTAATGATATTTCCAGCAAGTTAAAATTTTCCTAGTGAAAATAAATATTTTCTATTTCTCATACAGTAATGGCCGCCTTGCGCTGCCGGTACCTGTAGGCAGAGTACACCTGCAAGGAGGTGCCAAGTGCGAGGAGAGCATCGCATCGTCGCAGCTCTTCCTTGACAGCCTCCACGCGACTCCTGGGCACGTTGTCTCCAAAGAACACCACGTAGGGCTTCAGGATACCCCCACAGTCAGGGCATGGGGGCACCACAAACTTGGCAACAGCATCCTGCAAATGAATTTACTATTTATCAGAAAAAGAAATTATTTCAGCCTTCAATAGACAATATTAGTCCTTCGTATCAGATCTAATTCCTAAATATACAAAATTAGTATATTTCTAAAGCAACATATTATGGGATTGTGGCAATTTACAAATTCGTGATCCTGCATGCCAGAAACCTTAGATGTAAAAGCACAAATGGAAAAAAAAAAACAAGCAACATTTGGCCAACCTATCAACATAAGCATTACTATATATTACTAAGGAATACTCCACTAGTATATGAAACTAACTTGTCTCTATATGAAACTAACTTATACACACACAAACAATCTTACATCAATAAATTAACTAAAATAGGTATGCTTTTATTGAATGCTAATCCTTTGTGAGAGTAAGCCTTTTATTCATCTTAATGTACACTAGGTTGCTGACTCCCAAAGCAGGAAATGTGCTCAAGAGTTTACCTTTTACATCATCAGTGCTGGAATACCTTAACCTAAAGCATATCCTTGAGGCTTATCCTTAACATTGGTGGTGCAAGGACATATGAAAAAAAATTGAATTCATCATTTAAATTATATTATATATGCCAGTTCATGCACATTTGGTACTTCATGATACATTTTTATTACACAAAAATCATTTTTTACATATTTTAAACAGCACATTTGATGCAAATACTGAATTTATGCATTTACAGTCACTTCCAGGATAAAAATTGGCAAATATAGAAAAAAACTTACCATGGAGAGTTCAACATCTCCATCAGGTCTTATTTGCTGTGAGGATAAGTGGACCAGATGAGGGTTGAGGGATGTCAGCAGCGGCTGCAACTCTGCTCTCCTGATTCTGTACGAGCAGTGCATGCAGTGCACCATGTGTGCTGAACCTGCAGTGAGCAGTGATTCCAACTTGGTGAACTTGTCATGGAAAACAACAGGGCTGAAAAATATCACCAGAAGAGATGGAAGAAAGCTTGGCCTCACAACATATTTAATCATGTTAACATAAAAATTCCTTATTTACTTTTCCACAATGCATCTGTACAAATTACAGTGCACATCCTCACCATGTAATTCAGTCACCTTGACACTGCCAGCCTTTTGATGTAGGGCGTCCACATTCTGGGTGACAATGTGACAAACTTTGCCTTGTTTTTCCCAGTCAGCAAGAGTCACATGAGTTATGTTTGGTTTAAATGAAGAGAATTTTGGCCAACCAACATAGTTGCGGGCCCAGTAACTCTGACGCACAGCTGCTTTGTTAACAAAGTCCTGAAATGAAGGCACAATGTATGGTATACATTTAACTCATATAATTAGGCTGCCTTCAATAATCCAAATAATGTATGAATATATGAATGTTTAATAGTTCATGTAAAAAGGTAAACATCTTAACAATTGCAAAACTTATCTACATCCTAACTTTTTCCTTGATGAATCTAAATAATACCAGGTAAAATGCAGAATGTGTCAATCTAGGTAGGTACTAGGTGGTCAAGAGGAATTTCCTATTTTACTACCTACTCAACAAGAACTCCAGAGATATTCAATTTCTAATTGTCATCTAAAAATAATAATAAAATGTTTCCTCAAATACATAATACTCAGCCCAAAAACTACTATAATTGAAAAACAAATCTCCAATAGGAATTCAAGGGATTCAAAAATAGATAAACCAACCTTAAATTGTACTGGACGTTTTTCTGAAGTAGCATAGAGGCCAACACCTTCAGATCTATAGTCAGGGATGCCACTCTCAGTAGATATACCAGCACCAGTGAGTACAAATATTCTTGTTGCTTCATTGATAAAATCTTGTAACTTCTCCAGGAGTTCATCAGGGCAAGGGCCATGTTTAGGAACAAAGGCTAGGTTGCTACAAGCTTTGTGACTCCAAAGCTGTAATCTGCTGTTGAGTAACTTCTTCTTAGCAAGACTTCTTTTCACTTGTGTAATAGAGTTTGATTTAGATACAGTTAAAAATGTTCTTAAGTGTGTTGCTCTACTTAAAAATGATGTTATGAAAAAGTTTTTATACATACTTTCCTGCCTTACAATATTACAGAAACAATGCAAATGATTAATAAAAGGCATTTTCATTCAATTTCCTGTAGGTTTAACAATATAATTATTTACTTTCATATCAAAAGAAATAATAGTAATAATCACAGGTAATAATTCATAATATACTTCTTCAATTGTGTAATACACCTTTAAAAACATGCTTAAACCAAAATTGAAATGAAGAAATAAAATCAAGATTTGCAAAATTTTTGAGAACTAAGTGGTTAGAATATTTCCTCACATTTTTTCATAAGAACTAGCCCTCTAGGAATATTGACATCAGGAGGATGTTTAAAACTTTCGTCAACACACAAAGACATGGATGCACAAGTTGCAGAAAGTAAAGTCATTCAAGGGTGGACACAACATAGTTCAAGTAAGCAAAATGAAACTTGTGAAATAAAAGGACAAGATTAACATGAGAACCAGTGAAAACCATCCATCATTCTTTATAAACAGGCATGAATGACTAAAAAAACATTTGTTAAGAGCTCTGCAAAGAAAAAAAGCAGCATGGTGACATCTTAATGAGATGAAATGAACTTTACTCACCAAAATGGAGCATCAGGATGGGATTAGCAAGCAGAAGTGTTGATCAAATCATGCAGTAAGGTGTCTTAAACAGGCTTTTGAAGGTCAGAAAAGAACAGGTACAACCAGTGAATTTCCAAATCAGCAATCAGGGGTGCAGACTAACAAAAGTGCATTACATATGGACTTGCAAGAGTATTTTCGTTTGAGGAACGAAAACAATCTAATTAGAGCTCAGAGTTTTAGGCTGTTTGCTTTTAACATGTTGAAAGCTCTATTTGATCTTTTGGATTGTTTCTTCCTTGAATTTTATCGTATCAGTAAAGAAAAAGGAAGAAAGCTCTGCGGAAATGATTTCCGCCATCACTCTGCGGAAATGATTTCCGCCATCGCCAGCTTTCCTTCCGTTGACCTTGAGCGGCAGCAGCGGTGCAGGCGCAGCTTACGTGCTCTCTCAATCGCAGCACTGCCCGCGTAATGAAGTTTGGGGAGGAGGTAGCCTCAGCACAGCCTAAAACTCTGAGCTCTAATTAGATTGGTTTCGTTCCTCAAACGAAAATAATTAGAGCAAACTTCATTTTAGGCTGTTTGCTTTTCTACCAAAGTCGCCCTTTAGGGTTTGGGGGAGGAAACTTTCAGACTCCCATGAGAGGTAAAAGAAGCAATCGAGATATTTAAACCAAGGTTTACTTAATTAGTGGGGCAATGCAAATGTTAGATACAATAGTGTTGGCACTAATTAATGACCGTTCTCCCTGCTATGAACTGTATTTTGGGAACCGATAACGTCCTCTGATAGCAACGGATGAATACATTGGGGGTGCTCCAGAAGCCGTTGTGCATGATTTCCTCCATGGATACGTTGCGCATCCAGGCGATGGAGTGGCTAGCCCGGTGGATGTCGTGGCCCGATGGATTTCCTGGAGAGTCGCCGAAGGAACAAAGGGCGTGAGCCAGCCAGAAGGAGTACCTCCCGGCGTTGAGTGGCTTATGAGACTTGAGCTCCAAGAAGACGTGGTTCCTGTGTTCCCATGAGGTCGTTCGCTTGAGGTATTCTTTCAAGTGGTAAGCAGGGCATAACGCATGTTTCCCACCCAATCTGGGGAAAGAGATGGGTGGTGGACACCTGTCTACTGACTGGTTTTTGTAGATGAAGCCCGGTAGGACTGCGATCGATACGTCGGTGGGTGAGATGGAGCACCCTGATCTAGAAGCGTTAGCTAGCTCTGATGCTCGGTTTCCGGATGCCAGAGCTGTTAAGAAGAGACATTTAATCAGAAGGTCCTCTGTTGTTATGCGCGGAAGGCGGAAGCGTCTAGATTCGAACTGTTTGAAGATAGCATCGAGGGACCAGTCGATGTTTGGTTTGGGAGCGGGAGGATCGGAGAGGAACTGCGATTTCGAGAGCTCTTGGAAATGCTTTTCTACCAAAGTCGCCCTTTAGGGTTTGGGGGAGGAAACTTTCAGACTCCCATGAGAGGTAAAAGAAGCAATCGAGATATTTAAACCAAGGTTTACTTAATTAGTGGGGCAATGCAAATGTTAGATACAATAGTGTTGGCACTAATTAATGACCGTTCTCCCTGCTATGAACTGTATTTTGGGAACCGATAACGTCCTCTGATAGCAACGGATGAATACATTGGGGGTGCTCCAGAAGCCGTTGTGCATGATTTCCTCCATGGATACGTTGCGCATCCAGGCGATGGAGTGGCTAGCCCGGTGGATGTCGTGGCCCGATGGATTTCCTGGAGAGTCGCCGAAGGAACAAAGGGCGTGAGCCAGCCAGAAGGAGTACCTCCCGGCGTTGAGTGGCTTATGAGACTTGAGCTCCAAGAAGACGTGGTTCCTGTGTTCCCATGAGGTCGTTCGCTTGAGGTATTCTTTCAAGTGGTAAGCAGGGCATAACGCATGTTTCCCACCCAATCTGGGGAAAGAGATGGGTGGTGGACACCTGTCTACTGACTGGTTTTTGTAGATGAAGCCCGGTAGGACTGCGATCGATACGTCGGTGGGTGAGATGGAGCACCCTGATCTAGAAGCGTTAGCTAGCTCTGATGCTCGGTTTCCGGATGCCAGAGCTGTTAAGAAGAGACATTTAATCAGAAGGTCCTCTGTTGTTATGCGCGGGAGGCGGAAGCGTCTAGATTCGAACTGTTTGAAGATAGCATCGAGGGACCAGTCGATGTTTGGTTTGGGAGTGGGAGGATCGGAGAGGAACTGCGATTTCGAGAGCTCTTGGAATTCTTCAGCAGTGGTGTTTACTCCGAAGGCCAGGTACAGGGGTTTTCCGAGCGCCGCCTTGATGTTACGTATCGTCATAGCCTTCAGGTGCTTCTCCTCGTAGAGGAAGGTGAGAAACCGTAGAACTGTATCGTGGGTGATGTCAGTTGTTTCTGCGGGGTGCCACTCTTGGAAGCGCTTCCACTGAGATTGGTATTGGCTCGTGGTCGAAGAACGAACGGCCCTGACTAGTCGTTTGGCGGAGAAGGTGGAGAACTTTTCTGAGTACAGTAAGGTTAGAAACTCCACGTGATCCATTTCCCGCACTCTTCTGATGAGACCAAGCCGACGGCTGTCTTCTGGTGGAGGAGAGTTTGGAGAAGAAGCTGTTTCTGCGCTCTCTTGAGGAGGACTGGGTACCATCCGGCTGATGGTCTGTGTGGCGATAGAATGACCCCGTGATGTTAGTAGTCCTGCAGTTTGGGTAGCAACTGGGGTATGAAGTTTGGTGGGGGGAAGATGTACACCCCCTGCCACTGATTCCAGTCGACTGCTAGGACATCCGTTGCCACTGCCCCCGGGTACTCGAAAGCAGACACGTACAGGGGTAGTTTGTTGTTGTGTGGACTGGCCATGAGGTCGACTTGTAGTGGTCCATGCCAGTCCGTGATCTTCTGAAAATTCTCCTGTGGAAGGCCCCACTCCGCCGGGCGTGGGTCCTTCCTGCTGAGGGCGTCCGCGCAGATGTTCAGGTGACTGGGGATTCTGTGCGCGTCTAGTAGGAGTCATCTGCTGTTGCACAATTGGAATAGCACCAAGGCTTCCTGCTGGAGATCTGTGGACTTGCTTCCCATCTTTTTTATGACTGAGCGCACACATTCGTTGCCCGTCATGAGTCGGATCGTCATGTCGTAGACCTCCAATAGCTCCAGTGATCTGACTACTGCCTGGACATCCAGTCGATTGATGTAGAGCAATGACTCCTCTTGACCCCATAATGCACCGGAGTTGAAGTTCTTGCTTGTCTGGAGGCCCCAACCTTCTGGTGAGGCGTCTGTCCAGATTGTGAGGGCTGATGCCTCCTGCTGGAATGGGGCAGTCTTGATGAGTGGTGCAAGGCTGATCCATGTTTCTAAGCCGGTGAGGAGAATCTTCGGGATTGGATGCCTATGGTCTCTTTTGTGAGCTGGGCCTAGTAGTTGGGGTTTCGCGATCAGGAAGTAGTGGTGGCGGTATTCTGGGACGAGCTGAGCCGCGAAGTTCAGGGAGCCCAGAAGACTTTCCCAGCATCGTCTTTAGGCATACCCTCTGTCCCTCAGGTGTAACATGGAGTTGACGATGGAGGAGGCTGAGTCTGTTGGGAGAGACCACCGACCGGCTTGCAGCAGCCAACGGACGCCCAGCCAGATGGTGTCTTGGGTGGGCTCTAGCGCTGACTTCTTCCAGTTGATGAGGAAGCCCAGCGATTGGAGAAGGCGAAGAGCTCTTTGAGTTGACGCGAGAGCCTCTTGGGCGGATGCCCCCCAGATGAGCAAGTCATCTATATATCCGAGCACGTGCACACCCTCCTTCCTGAGCGTCTGCAGGGGTGCATCGAGAAGCTTCGTAAAAATCAGGGGTCAATTGTTGGACGGCTTGCCGGGGTTTGTAGAGGCGGATGGAGCGGTCTTGGCCGCGTTATTGTCGCCAGAGGATTTAGGCTGTTGTCCCCTGAAGGGGTGACGGTTGCCTAGGCCGCCTCTGCTGCTTCTGCTGTTGGAGGAGTTGCCTCCGCGGCCTCTTCCCCTGTGGTAGCTGGTGTCGCCACGGAAACCCTGGCTGTCGTGGCTACGATGACCGTCACGACCTCTGTTGGAAGATCTGTTGCCACGAAAGTGCGCCAATTTGAAATTTTTGGCGGAGGGCCCGTAGGCCCTCCTGGTGTCCGAGGCCGCTCGCTTCTTTGTTGAAATGCGGGGCACCGCAGGTTTGAAGGAGTGACCGTACACTTTCACTTTTTGTGGACTGCATCAATGTGTCCTTGGGGAACAGGGCTGGCCCGATCAGTGGGGCCTTCACTAGATCTGACACCAAGTCGGAGGGCTGCATGCCCTTGGTGACTTCTTCGCGGCATTTAACTTTGTTGGAGTTGACTTTAGAACCCAGTGAGATGAAGGCTGGGGTGAGGTTGGACATGGCCAGGTCAATGATGCCCTGTAGGTGCTTGGCGGTCTGCTTGCCCTCCTTGCGGATAAACTCGGTGGCGTGCTTCGCCATGCCCAACACTTCCATGGTTTTACCGACGGAGTCGGAGCAGAACCCGTCTGACGTGGTGGTGGAGGGGGTGTTGGCGAGGGTCTTACTGCAGGGGCGGAAGGCCTTGTCCAAATGTCCTCACAGGCTCACGTGTTCGAGGGACCATGGTTTCCCGTTTAGGGACTGTAGGCGGGGGTCCTCGCTCTTGAAGATGAGGAAGTCGTCCTGGGTGGCCTCCGGTTTAAATAGGCGGCAGCTGGCGAACAGGTCCTTGCCAGCGATGGCGGCGTTGTCGTTTGCTGGTCTGAACAATTTTGTGTTTCTGACCTACTTCTTCTTGAAGCTTGCTCTGTTGTATAAGACGCCATCAATGCGCCACGCCACCCTGTTGTTCGACTTCGGGACCTCCTCGTAGTCGGGGATGACGTACCATTTCTCGTCCTCCGTGGAGGACTCCTCGGACTCGGAGAATGTGATCGGGGTGACGTTGATGGGGGTGCTGGCAGTCTCGCTCGAGCTGAGAGCGGCGGGTGTTGTTAAGGATTGAGAGGGCGTTTGTTGGGGCACGACCTGTGGAGATGCTGGTTGCACAATCTGGGGAGCTTGTGGTTGGTGGACCTGCGGCAGGAACACCTGGCTTGCAACTTGTTGGACCGGGGAAGGATCCACGTAAGATTCCACAGGCTGCGAGGACTCGTCCGCTTCAGAGAAGTCCCCCAATTCATCCATAGAGACCAGGCCTTCCACTTTGGAGGAGTCTTCCCCCCCTGGAAGAAGCGTCCTCGAGGGAGATGTTCTTGCTGAGGGTTGTGGCCCGAGGTCGATGGGACAGGCTTGGTCGTGGCGGGGTCTCGTTGCATTGCAGATGGGCGAGACTCCACTGTGCCCAGTCGAGAGGTGATGGAACGCAACATCTCAAAGATGGCGTCAAAGTTTCCCGTGTCGCTGCCCGTCGAGAGTGATGCGGTAGACATTGCTCCAGGGAGCATTGTTGCTGAGGGAATCTTTGTCCCCTCATTTCTCTGTTCTGCTGACGCAAGAGATTTTCTCGCCGGTGCGGGAACTTGTCCCGCCGATGCGGGATCTCGTCCCGCCGAGGCGGGTAACGTTACCGCAGGCGCGGCCATGGCAGGCTCAGGTTGGATAGGTGGTTTGTAGGGATCCATGTCCTGGATGAGACCATCGAGGCCTGGAAGGTGCCTGCTAAAGTTTTGTACGCGGAGGGAAGTAGTGCCGCGGATGCCTCCCCAGTACAGTAGGGAGCGGGAACGGCGGTAAGGCTTGGCCCGGAAGTGGCGGGAAGTGGAGGGTTTTTGCTTGTCCCGGGGTTATCGGACTGAAGGAGTCAACCGAGATGTACCAGGAAATATCTGAAGAGCTGCAGAGCATGTAGGAAGCTCTGGAGTGGGGGCGTTTAGCTTGGCAATAGCCAACATCGAAGGCTTTGTCGTTGTCGGAAGCCCAACGGAGCATTTCCCCTTGCTACCTCGATTTTTGTGCCCTGTTGAGGGCCTGGCTCTGGAGGCTCGCGAACATTCTGCGGGCAAACTCTCTTTCAGCAGGGTCGGCGTCCACTCTGCTTAAATATTACACCAAGAAAAATGAGATACATGATTAATAAGATGCACATGACACTCAAAAGGTAATGAAATAAAACATGACAAACATTAAGGTACAATTGTAAATGAATGATTCTATTGTATAATATAGTTGATGTTCTGTTACCCTCTTCTACGGTAGCAATGTTGAGGTGATCTGCTATAGCTGTATCTTGTTGACTTGCTGAAATTGTGTTTTATGTTACAATACACTCATTGTTTTTCATAGCTTTTTATGCATTCACTTGGAGATTCTTGGTTTTCTGAGAGCCCTTCATTGTGGAGCTCCTCTCAGACATACCTCAGAGTAATGAGCAAAAATGTCCAAATAGAAATGCACTTTTTGCGCTGTGTGAGCCGTCCAAACCTAGTTCAGACCAGCATAAGGCAGTATTGGTGCTAGTTGCAGGTAATGATGGCTGCTAAACATCTGATAATACTTTCCTCATGTATAAGAACCTATACTTAGTGCAGCTTGTAATGTATGGAATAAACTATACAATACTGGATTCTGGAGGCATGGCCATGAAGCAAATGAATGCCATGCAGGTGAGCTGTGTGGAAGGAGTTAGCGTTCTCTGCGGCTGCACCGCTCTTTCTGGAGAATTGCAGCATGACGCCCCGCCGTCTCTCCTGTGCCATGACATCCCACCATCTCAGGTATGCTATGCCATGATGCCCTGCTGTGGTGCTGTCTCTCCTGTGTCATGATGCCCTGCAGCCCCTGCCGTCTCTCCTGTGTCATGATGCCCTGCAGCCCCTGCCGTGTCTCCTGTGTCATGATGCCAAGCCATCTTGCCTGTGCCATGATGCCCTACCATGTCTCCTGCGCTGTGCTGCATTGCCATCTTTCCTGTGCCGTAATGTCATGCCCTGAGTGCCCTCTCTCCTGTGCTGGAACGCCCAGCCCCTGGGGCCTGGGCCACAGCTGTCTTTCCTGTGCCACAATGCCCCCGCATTCTTTCCTGTGCTGTGTGCCATAACATACAGCTGTCTCTCCTGTGCCTTGATCCCCTACTGGTCCACTGGATGATGATTTTGAGTCTTTGACAGAAGATGATTTTGAGCTGTAGGAATAGATGAAAATCGATCAAATTAACAACTTGTATGGGCATTTCTGTCTTGTTCATGGATGGCTTATTGCCACTTTTCCAGCTTAGTTGGAAGAAAATGTCTTTCCAATCTTACTCAGACAATTGCAGAGCAGAATAAATTAATAATTATTACAAAAGATAATACACATGAGAAACACTGCTTATACTGTCTAGTGTCTACCTAAATTCTTGAATAATTCCAGTAAAATTAACATTAATGATAGTAGCAGTCTAGCAGATATAGAGTACTCACTACTCAGTAATATCTAATAATAATATTTTTCATTTCTTCTGAATTCAAATATATATCATATAAATAATTTCTATACCTAAATCCTAATGCCTTATGCCTAAAAATGAAATAATGCCAGGGGGCAGGGTGGCCCAGTGCCCACTGTGCAGAGAGTGAATGAAGATTTAAAGACCTACAGCGACGCATTATCGGCAAAATTTTCGCCTTCAGAAGATCTTGCCGACACATTTAGATAGAAATTCTTGCATTTAATATATTTCTCAGTCTTCAGCCATCTATTTAGAAAAAAAGTAAGGTTTCCGGTACGTTGGATGGATTACGATGCAGCAAAGCTTGTCCGGAAATCAGTTGCGATTAGTTCCCGCAAAAAATGTAAACAACATTTTTTCGATTGCTTAGTTTCGGTCGCATTAGAGCGGTCAGACTGCTTTATTACTTGTTCAGTTGACACTTGCTGTACAACCGGACTGTTTTTAGGGTAAAATTAGTTATTTGGGGTAACACGTGCATGCAACCTTGTAATTACAAAGTTCGTGGCTTGTAAATAGTTCGTCATTACCCAGCGAGTCAGCGTAAATGGCTTTTCATTAAAAATTACTCGGCGACGCATCTTTAAAATGGCCGGCGACGCTTTGGGCTTAAAAATCCATATATTGCCGACGCTGCATCCACCCTCTGCATAGTGGCCCAGTGCCAGTGGTTGAGGCAGGGTGGCCCAGTGGCTAAAATTCAGAGTAGGCTAGGTACCATTTACCAAGATTGGAGCAGAGAGGCGCAGATTTGATCCCAGGATTCCCAGCTCTGTGCACCAGTTTCTGGTCAGAATAGGCAAGGAAGCCGGGCAGTCAACGGGTTAAGCACAGCTGTCAGCAGTCAGCTGACAACAGAATTGTAGCAGTGGCAAGTCCAGTGAGTTGCAACTTGCAAGTCCAAGACTGCAAAATGCTGTGAATGCCACTATGCAGAGAGTGGATGAATATAGCAAGATCTTTGGCGACGCTTCAGTAGCCAAATTTTCGCCTTCAGAAGATCTTGCCGACACATTTAGATTGAAATTATTGCATTTAATATATTTCTCAGTCTTTGGCCAACTATTTAGAAAAAAAAGTAAGGTTTCCGGTACGTTGGATGGATTACGATGCAGCGAAGCTTGTCCGGAAATCAGTTGCGATGAGTTCCCAATGCGAATTTATTTACAAAGTTTATGCACGTGTTACCCCAAATCTCTAATTTTACCCTTAAACAGTCAAACGGCAAGAATAAAATTTGTCTCTACTGTAAGTTCAGCACGTGTTAATATACAGTCTGACCGCTTTGACATGACCGCAACTATGCGCGATCTTCAACAAATGTTTTTTCTATTTGTTTACATTATGATGTTTATGTTTTTTCTGCAAGATATTTTTGGTGGAAACGGTAAAGCAATGCGGATTGCGGAAGTTGAAAATTTTATGAAATGACATGTTTGCAAAGTGCAAACCGCGATTTTTTAATCAAACAAAAATTTATGACATTCGAGCCACGAGATTTCATACCTACTGAAGTCTGAAATTATATGATATTAGAGCCGCGATATTTCAGACAAAAATAGGACTTTTCCAGACTAGAGCGTAAATGGCTTTTCATTAAAAATTACCCGCCGACGCATCTTTAAAATGGCCGGCGACACTTTGGGCTTAAAAATCCATATATTGGCGACGCTGCATCCACCCTCTGCATAGTGGTGTGAATGTTCTGTGATGTTCAGAATTGGCCACAGGCCTATGGACTGAGTATGAAGTAAGAGCCTGTATGGCCTAATAAGTGCTGAAAGTTTGAAACCGCTATTATTCCTAATAAGTAATAGTTCTTATGATAGAATTTCTCTAAGTAGGACAGAGTAGCCTACTGCCCTACTCTAAACGTTAGTGGAAAGTTTCGACTATACGGTAATGCTCCATAAATAACATACATAAACACATTATTTTCGTCTACGTCACTCGTCAGGCTACACTCAGCACTCAGTAGGCACTGATCAGCCTTACTATTTTATTTACATGTGCAATTGTGCATCTACATTCTACAAAACACAAATGCATAGGGGAGCACAAACGGAATGCTTTCCCAAACAAACCTACATTCTAAAACGCGGAATATCGCAATTTATCGTTGGTTTCAAATCAACGGTCTGTGTTCAACTACTTTTCGTCGTGTTCATTAACGATTTGCCAGATGCCGTAGAATGTTTGTGCTCCATGTACGCGGACGACACCAAGATGTATAACAGCGTGGAAACAGACGCCAAGCAACAAAGGCTTCAGAGTGATTTAGATAATCTTGTTGACTGGGCAGACACTTAGTAGCGTGGTCGCCGTTCTTGGAAAGAGACAAAAAGCTCATTGAGAGTGTGTTACGTAGAGCAACCAAAGTAATACCAGGTTTTAAAAATCTTGAGTATGAAAGAAGACTTGAGCGGATGAAAATACCGAGTATGACGTACAGAAGAGTGAGAGGTGATATGATCAAGTGTTACAAGTACACGCACAATGTTTATAAATTGGACAACAGTATACTAAAACTGGAAAAGAATACAAACACCAGAGGTCACCATTACAAACTGGAGAAGCAGCGTTGCAATACGAGTCTTCGTCATAGGTTTTTCACCCAGCGTGTGGTGGAGAGGTGGAACAGACTGCCAGCTCAGGTGGTGGAGGCTCCCAGCGTCGATGCCTTTAAGAACAGACTGGACAGTGTTATGCGGGACCTTGTCTACAGAGTAGACGAGCTTCCCACCTTTATTAGAGCTGATCAAAGGATCAGCAGTCAGTATGGACCAAGAAACGAGTACCAGGCACAACAGAATCGGCAACAGGCTGTGGAAGCCTAACATCTGATGCCGAGATTGCTATGCTATGCTACTACTACCTAGCTCAACCATGGTCAGTGTCACGTCAATCGCTACCGAGTAAAATTGGCACGCTTTACTATGTTCTATGTATTTAATAAACCTAATTAAATGACTCAATACTATGAACAAAAAGTAGCATTGAAGTTTATTGCATCTCTCAAAACGTACATATTGAAATTTCTATCACGTTTTTTACCGTTTTCAGCGTATATTGACAAATTATATGCAGTGACAACTCAAGTCAGTAACGATAGTTAAAAAAGTAAAAAATTACCCAAAGATTTAAATTTTTTCGGTATAACCCAAAACTTTGCGGACCTACGAATGGTATTTTATTAGATGAAAATTTCTGTGCGTGTGCTCAAAGCTTTTTTCATGCGTAACCAATGTCATAGAATAGAATATAATAGAAGTGTCGGCACTGAAGAAAAAGGCCCATGCCCTGTGGCCGATTCTCGTACTTTTCGTGACCTGATTCCACAAGGAATCCGGCCTTATGAACCCGATGTTTCCATAACAGACGAATTGCTTAACACTCATCACATCCTTGCCAAAAAGACAACATTACTGAGATTCAAAATATATTATGAATCTAATATATATAAATTTCTGATTAAGTTCCTTCTTATTATTCGTTGTACATCATAGCGACTTTACCAATTGATAAATCTCACTGGTTGTCCTAGCGCACATATGGACCATTTACAGTTGGTGGAAAATTTTTTAATCAAACAGATACCACATTTAAACTTTTTAAAGTAGTATTATAGTATAACAGCAGAAAATAATTCTGATGTAACAAATAAAGTTTTTTAATGTAATCTATTTTTATTTTTTAGAGGAAAAAATTGCAAAGGGTTTTTCTAACAGTGGAAAGGGCTGTCACAACGGCCCAATTCCTGTTCTCGATTTAAAAAGATTTCGCGCAAGACCCTTTTTTCTGCCAAGGAAAGAAGACATGATATCTTGTCAAGGATCGTATTCGACGAGCTGCTGTCTCCTGGGCACCAACTTCCAGCAGTCCAGCCGAACTAAGAATAGAAGCGCTGACTCAGCACCTTTGCTGCTATTTAAAGCCTAACGCACACCCACTTTTTCTGTTGGATTTTCATGTATTGCAAAAATGCACATTTTTACATGTTTGGAGTATTTATATTAAGCTGAAAGTATTTTCGCAACCATTAAAAAAATTTTTTGGCGTTCAGCTGACTTGTAAGCGATACGCGTTACGTTTTGCAGTAGCTTTGAATTGCAGGGCCGTGTTTTATGACGTCTGTCCCAACGGGCGAAGTTCTGCATTCTTCAGGTGATCATGCACATTCAGCCCGGATTTGCATAATAACCCAATATTGAAATCGCTTCTTCCAGGCGCTCAAAAAGTTTCGTTTTTGGTACTTTTTCTCTGAACGCGGAGCTGGAACTTACGAGGTGTCGGTGGTGATTCATTATTAACAATCATATCAATATTGCATTAAAATGATTACATAGAGGAGTACATTACTCTTGTTTCTTCTATTGATAATACAGCGAATTAATTCGTTAGTGGGAATAGATTCGTTAACGTTTTAAGTTATTTTCCCGCTATATTATTCGAATACAACGGCAGGGAAAGGCTGAGTCAGGCCGGCGATGGCCCGAGTTTAGCCATGAGAGGCAGCCTGTCAATTGCACACTCGAACAAATAAAGGCCGCGACTAAACTTTGCCAATACGGTGCCTAAAAAATTGGAAACTCCTCCGTTATCTAGAAGGACAAAAACTTAAGCTGCTTAGTGCAGGTGCGGAAGGACAGTTCCTGCGAGACCAGTCCGCCTGAGTGAACCAAGGAACGGAGAGGCAGATCTGTTACTGTAGGTATGTTAGAGCGAAACATCGGACGCTTGCGACGTAACTTATTAGAGCAGAGAATGCCTTCCTAGTCCTCAATTGCTGTCAATACTGCTTTTGCAAATCCTAGCGTAAGTTTAGATTGTGATTTTTTTCTGTCAGTTGCAGATAACAGTAGAGAATTAAAGTTCCAAATGCTCTCAAAATATCCCTGAAAGTTATTTGCAGCTCCCCTGATAGAATAACGTGATAGCAAATACTCATGAGGTTTTAATTTTCTGTGAAAATATCAAAAAGTAGTCCTGGCAGTATTATAAGGGACACAATAGTTTGACATTTTGATAACCATATTTGATAAGAGCTCAGGTCCATCTATGTACAATAATATGGGCGTTGAATGTGTCGTTACGTTGTATCTGATTTATGGATATTTTATCTTTTCAATCCCTGTATAGTTAAATTTCCACCATGAAACAAAAAAAGACATAATGTGCCCGACTTACAACACGTTACCATGTGCAATAAGCTACAAAGACTCCTTTGTAATTTAGGACCCGAAATTGTTAAGACTCACAAGTCTATCCCTCTGGATTGCTTATGTGAAAATACTTGGATGGTAGCTCTGTGAGAAGATGTAGAGGGGAAATTTAATGGGAATAAGGCGTGAGATTACGGGCCTCAAGAGGCTATAAAATGTGACTGAGCCCTTCGTGCCCAGACCTCCTCTAAATAATGATCTTCACACGGCAAGGTTGTCCACTCGCCGGCGCTGGGGAATATTTTCCAGCGAATTGTAACGGACGCTAATTCGCTAAGTCATCCGATATCAGTAGGAATTAAAGTTTGAGTTATTCCATTAATCATGAAAATGCACCTAAATTAATCATTTGATGAATCAGTTCCAATGTGAAAATAAGATAATAACTGTGCGTATAATTCTTGTGTTAGAATCAATAGTAGTGGAAAAAGATGTGGGTTTTCATCATGGCTGCGAAGAAGAATGCCTGAGATTGCAAGGGTCGGGGGCTCGGCTTGATATTTTTAGAGACCCTTGACAAGAATATAAACTCAGCGATGCGCGTTTTATGTTTTTTATTTTAGTCGCGACTGCAGGAATTTCCGGCTCGACGGATCGTAAAAGCGGAAATCCAAACCCTGGTCCCCCATCCTGCTTCATCCTACTACTCACGCTCATCAAACTGCTCCCACCTGAATCATTCTTGCCAAATCTTACATCATTATTCACTTCCTTAGCTCCCCTCCCCCCTCAAAGCATCCTGTTAAATTCACCCCAACCTTCGGTCCGGCCACTCAGGTTTTCAGCACAGAAAACTTCAACTATCGAAAAATACTTTAAACTTCTTCATGTAGCGCTTCTTCCATTGCGTTTGAGTGACCGCCTGCGTAATTATTCAGCACGTTTTGTTCAGCTGAATAACACAGTCGTATGGCATACAAAACATAATGTGTGAACTGTGAATAACATTTTAAATATGCGAGTTCCTGAGCCATCTCGGGACGCATAATGTCCACCAAGAGATTTTATCAGGGAACTAACCTCAAACTTTTCCAATTAACTGGTCCCAAATTTTGCTGGGAAACTCAAATCACAGGCGAGAATATTTTAAAATGATAATAAAATGTAAGGAATGTTCGTTATGCACATTTGGCTTCCTCATTTCCATATGCGGGGCGCTTATGAGCGACGTGAGAAAGGCTACCGCAGAGAGCGAGACTTCAGTTAGAGCATATTTCTTCCCAGGGAAAAAATATCTTGATTTCAGGAGTACTCGTCTAAGAAAATAATGATTATTCCTTCATAAGATAGTGCAGTTGCTATCTAATGGATAATATAACACAAACTACAGCATGTCATCTCATGCTTGCGGCCCAGCAGTATATCAAAATAATAAAATTCTTTTCTAAGGTTAGATAGTGGTTATCTGTGAAAAGAATTTCACGCAAATTACAAGAGCATGATACGCTTGTGGCACAGCAGTAAATAAAAAAAAATAAATATTTCTTCAAGAGAAAGTGCAGTTGATTTCTAATAAAGAATCTCGCACAAATACCAGCATTTCAAGACATGCTTACGGCACTAGCGTGAGTCAAATCGCGTGTGGTTATTATTTCCACAGGAACAACGAAAGATTCAAATGGGAACAGCCCTGCAGTGCGACAACTCTGCGCTTCTTCGTGTTGTCGAGCGGTAACTATTACAGTATCTCTTACGTTATTCCTACGAACACGCGAGAGTTTCCACTCTAGTGCGAACTGGCAGGTGTACGGCTCAGTGCAGGTGTTCAGTCTCGCTCAAAAAAATATAATTATTACTTTATGTAAATTAATGTGGATGTATGATCAGCTGCTACTGCCTGAAAGAAACAACGTGAGAGAGAAAAATGTGCGAGGTGATCCACCTGTGCACCAGTTATTTTTCAGCAATATAATTAATGAAATCCAATTAAAAATTAAGTCTATTTTTTAATTAGTATTTCAGGTCGACACAGCATACAGATAGATCGGTAAATATAACTCACGTGAAGCGAGCTCCAGACTAATCAGTTCATTAAAAATTAACAATAAAATCGAAACAATAATACAACAGCAAAGTAATAAACTCTGCAATGCACTGAAACCCAAATTTGTCATTCATGAATCTCATGCGTTCTAATTCACAGAAAAAAAGTATCACGTGGAATTCCAATTATGGCTTCTGCATTAAAAGTCGGCGACACGCCATCTGGTGGCACCGCGAAACGAACTGAAGAGTTTAGATAGTCAGGAAATCATTTTCCAGAGTCAATTATCCCGCGCAGATTTAAGGGAGAAGTTCCTTCAAATTGAGGAGTATCACTGTGTGCAGTGGTTTCTTAACTATTTCAGTTTGTAATGCATTCGAACGTTCCATTATAAAAGCGTTACGCCTTCCAAGAATGTAGTGCAAATCAACATAAATATGGATTAAGCTAAACCACCATAAATATTTTAATTAAGTTACCACCAAATTAGCCCGAAATTTTTTCAAATTACCATAATGGGGCCATTTCTCTCATTTAGTTGAGTATTGATGCATTTTAAATGAATTAATACTTTCTTAATTTTCAGAGCATTAAAGTTTACGGTGATTGATCACAGTACACTTAAGAAGGAGAGTAATCAGAAATTTTTGACACAATTATAACTACAGTAGATTTAATGGATGTTAATAAATGAGTCAACCTGGCAAATTCATTCTCGTTATAACATCGAACACTCGGAGTGCCAATCTTGCCCATCTGGCGATAAAAATCAAGACCAAACTGCGGGGACATCACTTGTGCCGTAGTTACTGATGACAGTCAAACTGCACACCAACATTTTATGCCTTACCATAATAATAATTGACAGAATATTCTTAACAAATATTAATGTTTAAAATGAGTTTACCTCGGTCTCTTTAATGCGTGAACCAAAGACCCCAGGTGGCTGGCGGCACAGGCAACAGCAAATAACAAGCCCGCCATAAAAGATGGCCACAACCTCCATAAAAACCGGCGCTGGATTAGAATGCGAGAGTGGGCCGCGGCTTGGCTTTCTAACTAAATCTTCTAATATAACTGAAAAATAATTTTTTTCTCTGCAAGAACAGCTTATTATAGCAATTTTTTCCATCGTAGCTCAACTTATTAAAAGTTAATTTTTCCTATTTCAGAATGTTCCACCTATAACGCGTGCATTCGAATAAAAATTTTAACATGAAGTGTACCTTCGACCGTGGTAAAGGAATTTTTCAATCAGTCATCAGAGCAGACGATAACTGTAAATTTAATTTCAAGAATTTGGGTTTTCTTGCCAGTATCTGCCAAGCGTGTGGAATTGTTCGATCAGACGGTTTGTAATTCAAGTTGACTTAACCTTACAGATTATATGTGCTGAGACTAACATTCGTCAATAATCGCCCTCAAGAAAGTGATAATCAACGTAAATTTACTTTTCATATAGCGATATCACTACAAATATAATCAAATCACCTATTAGACTTCATCAGCGACAAAGGCATCAGATGCTGGATATAGTAAACGGTCAATGTTAGCATGAAAATCTTGGCATATATCTGATCTCCAATTTAATAAGACAGGTCAATGTAGCCACCCTCCCGCAACGACATGAATAGAATAGAATAGAAATGTCGGCGTTGAAGACATAGGCCCATGGCCTGTTGCCGATTCTTGAACTTTTCGTGACTTGATTCACAAGGGATCCGGCCTTTGGAACCCGATCTTTCCATAACTGACGATTGATTGAGATAGCTGCTGGACTTATTGCCTGGTCCGGAATTTGCTAGGCATTTTAAGACTGAACATATGCTCCTGCATAGCTTCGTCTAGTCTGTTTCGGGCTGCTTTAACTATTACGTTATAGTCCCGTATATTAGCTCTTTTCTGACCAATAACAGAAAGTTTTGAACTTCATTTAGCCAATTCAGGTGAAAAATAACGCGATGCAAACGGCGAGAACTGAACAACTCCGCCCTCGAGAGATTTCCACTCTCTGATTGTACACAGATGCCTGGTCTTTCATGTTGCCAAGGACTCTGCAATCTATCTCAATACTCCATTGAACAAATTGTCATGCCACTCTAAGGCAAATTGAGTGGAGAGTGAGTGGGTGAAGCTTTAAAGACGAGCGAATAACCGCCAGGCAGGTGAGCGCTGATGTAACAGAGGTGCAAATTAATATGCTGTATACTGAAAACAGAGCTGGACATCCGTCTCCATTTGATAATTGAGCATTTCAAATTATTCAATTAGAAAATAGAATGTCGATTTATTCTAAAATTTCGTTATGTGTACTGGAACAGTTTGCTTAAGAGGACCAGAATTGGACCTTCATACCCATCGTTCAGCTGACGCCAGGGATTGGCTTGATCCGTGATCTCATTCACCCTCCAAGTTCTACTGAACTAGTGGTAGCTGTAAGCTAATTAAAATAGTTAGCAAAAATTGACTCCCATTATGGGGGCTTAGTGTGTAATATGCCTACGACTTGCTATCTTAAGAAGAAGTTCCTATTTGTCGAAAATCTCAAAAGAAGGAACTTATTCACATATTTTTGCCTCAGAAGACGGAAGGTGCACGAAAGATGAATCATACGCACTTTTGTTTTATAAACGAATCGGCAGTGAAACATTTCAGCTCAGGAATGAATTTTACGATGACATGCTCACTCAGAGAAATGATTGAGTCTTTGTCCAAGTAGCGATGAACTTCTTGCCTGTGTGTGGGCCATTCTGACCCAGACATGGGTCATGAATATGTCTAATAAATTCCACTCCTTCTCAGTTTTTTAGACATGAAAGGAATGTTCGGCGTTTGCCCTGTTCGTCAATTTACTTTTTTTACTTACTCGTACTTATTACTCTGTTCTTTTATTACTCTGTTCTTTTATTACTCTGTTCTGTTTTTAATTTTTTTATTTAATTTAGTTTCTTAGCAGATCGTCATCTTTACGTGAGTCGAGGTAAAAAGGAAGTGAAAACAATATTAACTACAAAACAAAAAATATGACTCGAACTCAACGAAACGGAGTAGGAAAACTGTTATTCCTCACATTACACAGGCTAAGTTCGTAATGATTCATTACATGGACAAAAGAAATATTGGAACTTAACGCGAAAAAATAAATGCACATGTTTCTTATAATAAATAAAGTAGTAGATTATCAGATGCCTATTTAAGCTTTTGTAAAACCAACGAAAACAAACGAAACACAGAATTCAAGTGGAATAAGAGTTTTACGAATGATTCGCGATATTAAAAAGCTGAAAACTAAAAACGCTGCCGTTTAATAATTTACATCGTGTATTAACGACATATATTTCTGATAGCTGCGGCAGTCATTCAGTCAGCCATGCAGATGAATTTCAGAGGTGAGTGAAGACGAACCTTTAATTAAAGCTGCGTGAATTTCTAGAGCAAAGCCACGCAGCCTTCAAACAAAAACAAATATTTCAAATCAATCAACTTTTCAAATCAATCAACTTTTCAAATCGATCGACATTTCAAATCAATCAACATTTCAAATCAATAAACATTTCAAATCAATCAACATTTCAAATCAATCAACATTTCAAATCAATCAACATTTCAAATCAATAAACATTTAAAATCAATCACATATCAAATCAATCAACATTTCGAATCAACCAACATTTCAAATCAACCAACATTTCAAATCAATCAACATTTCAAATCAATCAACATTTCAAATCAATCACCATTTCAAATCAATCAACATTTCAAATCAATCAACATTTCAAAGCAATAACCATTTCATATCAATCAACATTTCAAATCAATCAAGATTTCCATCCAATCAACATTTCAAAGCAATCAAATTGCACATCAATCATCGTTTCAAATCAATATTGGAACTTAAACTTGTCTCGAACTTACCGAGGACGAAGGCGCTGTAAAGAAGGAACTCTTCTAATTGAAAGCCTAACGATATTCAATCAAAAATACAAACAGAAATCAGAGTTGGTTGTTTGGTTTAGAGAAGTATGTGCACAGTGTCCTTGTATAGGACCTCAATTTAGCTTCATATTCGTCGCGCAATTGAAATTATTATATCTCAAATGTTTCTAAAATTGAATATCTATCTCACAACTAATTCATCAGCGATGAAATAATATTCCAATCAATCAAAATTGTGCAATAATTCTATGCACACGATTATTTATCTACTATCAGCTTCTTCACTAACGTCATTAGTGCAAAGTGTCGAGCGTTTTTAACGTTCGGCTATAGTGTTTCCGCTGTAGAGCCGAAATAGCTAACATTTCAAAAGCTTAAAGATCAATTAATTATTTAAATAAATTTGGTTCCTAAATGAAGTCCAGCATGTTCAGATAACCATTTGTTTGGCAAATATCTAGGCAGGAAGATCCGCTCACAACTAATATTTTTTGTCAACAAACAGCGTCTCTTAACAGCGTCGTTATTGCGTTGAGAAGTGAAACCAAAGGTTCAGTAAAATGCGATATGTTTCTTTTTCATATTAAAATACGACGTGCAATAATGTACATGCGGTTCAGAAAATATCAGTCGCTTATAATTGAGATTAAAGAACAAAATGTCATCACTCCTGCAATTTTTATTATATTAAGTCCACGGAATGAGCTCCCAAAATTTTATCCATATATTGGGAAGCACTAAACATCGTCAACGTTAATTCCTTAATATATCGATTAAATTATTAATAACTAACAATAAACCTGAACAAGAAGAAATGATAATTAATTGCTAGTTTGGGCTTGCAACAATGAATAGAAAATTATCGCAATCAATCAATTTAGACATCACGTTTTAAAGTAACTCATATAAGAAGCTATTAAAACATGAAAATAGTGTAATTTATGTCAAATTTGTTTTTGACTGTAACAATTCTAGGGAGGAAACTTTTTTACATAGTTACTTCTAGTGGAAAGTTCTCAAATCTAAATTATTCCTTATTTTAACTATAAAAATTGTGTAAGTAGAAAAAAGTAATTTCGAGCAAGGGGGAAATTAAGCGAAGCACAGGCAAGCAGATAAGTCATAACACAGCAGACCTGGAAATCAAAACATGCAAGTACAAACAAAGCAAGTAAGTCAAAATACTACCAGCAAGTAAGTTAAAAGACTGCCAGCAAGTAAGTCAAAAGACTGCCAGCAAGTAAGTTAAAAGACTGCCAGCAAGTAAGTCAAAAGACTGCCAGCAAGTAAGTCAAAACAAAAGACTGCCAGCAAGTAAGTCAAAAGACTGCCAGCAAGTAAATCGAAAGATTTACAGCAACTAAGTCAAAACACAGAAAACAAGCAAGTCAAAGCAGACCATCTTGTCTGCATAAACTTTGGTATATCAGTGAAATTGTTGACGGAAAGGTCATATTTTGTGGGCCCGTTTTGAGCGCAATGCGCCCAGCCCCGCAAAGGTTAATAGAACATTTGGCCTTTGTTGATATTTCATAGAGGCATTAAAGCTCTCCCGTAGTGGGGGATCGCCGACGTAATTGTCAAGGAGAGTTAGAATATGCTTTGAAAATATATTTATAAAAGTTTAGATGATAAATGAAACGGTATGGATAAGAATTTTTTAGGTAACGTAATAGAAGTTACATTATAAGACAGCATTTTCGGGCAGGAATCTCATTTGGTAATCTCTGATGATACGATGCAACTTTTTATTCTGAAGTCTACCATGTAATAAGCTTCGAAAACGGAAAAATAAGTATTTCCTTGTTCTGTTGTCATGTATAGCATATAAATCATGTACTATTTCCCATACATAAATGCTATATATACATATAATAAATATGAATATAATATAAAGAAGCATATTCCGCATTGTAAATCGTTAATAGTTGAAGGAGCAGCTGCAAGCAGCGAGAGCAGCATTCCCGTATATGGTATACGAGGGTTAGTATAGTTTCCGCTAGTTCATTATTTATTTGAACAGCATCGGAAGTTACATTAGTGTCATCATTCAAGGTTAGTGACCGAAGTTCTTCGTCTTAGGCTAATGTCTGCATATAACGAAATATAAGGTGCGCTATACGAGCCTTTATGGTGTGTGGATATTTTTTGTGCATAATGATTAAAAAATAAATTGAGTAATAAATATTATGAGCATTATTGTAACTTTCATTGACGGCTGGAACATTTTTTTCGAGCCTCAAAGCATGTCGAACTTCCTTCTTTTGGTCAGTGCAGTTCCAATGTATATACCACCGTCGCAGTATTATTTAAAAACAACGCAATTTACATAGTACCGAGTCAACAATATCCACATCTTTTTCTAAATGTAATTAAAAAAAACATATTGACTTATCTGAAGTCGCAAGATAACAAAAAAAATAAATAAGAAGCGGAGAAAACAGAAGTAAATTCGCCATAACTTCATCATAAACGTTTCGGAAACCAACTTCAGCATCAGTTCAACATAATTCCCAGGAAAACTAGTACTATCAATAGAGAAAAATATTTAATACAGTTTTTTTAAGTAAACTGCGATCTCGCACTACATATGCAACACAAGTCAATTTCAGTGCAAGGTATTGCGATATTGGACGTTGAGACGTCAGGTAAGCACGCAGCTTTGGTAATTAGCAGCCGCTGAGCTGCGGCGCTGCTTCGCCCGTGCCATTCCCTGCAGTTGTATATTGACATTCCTGAACACTTGGGCACCCGAACTTCTCGAGCACAAACTGCAGTAAACGTAGACTTCGGGAATGCTGCTCTCGCTACTCATTCAACTATTCACCACTGCTATATATGTGACGCTGTTAGTGCGACAGTAAAACAAAGGAATATAAAAGACGATATAGCCATTTATGAATATCAATACATTTAAATATATGGATGAGGTATCGATCTAAAACTACACATTTACTATATTCTAATTACTATAGTTAATTTATTAATTATTCATAATAAAAGTTCTTATAAAAGATTAACAACAGTAAGCGTGCATGTTTCTCAACTCATGTTTCTCAACTTCAAACTCATTGTGCATGTATATAGTCTGAGTTTGGCTCGCTGGTTTTGCTAAAATACTAGAGGAAATCAAATTTCAGATTATGTGAGATTACGGAAAAATGACTATTCAATACATGCAAAACCTGTTTTAATCAAAAATATAATTCGACTAAAATGTATTAATAACATGTTTAAAAATAGGCGAACATTCTAAGTAAGTTACGTAGCAAAACCGGAATAATGTACAAATTTGAGTACAACCTTGTAACAGATATTGATGAAATTTATAGTGAATAACGGAAGCTTCCACTTTATTCAATTTATTCGCTGCAAAACATCGCCTGCATTTTATTGGTCGACTGCAAACGAATTCCCGCGAGTCGAACTAAAGACGAATTTAAAATTTTATTCCAGAGCGGCAACCGGGACACCGGACAGTCCGGCCGGGCACAGAATGTCATATATGGCATGAACGCCATATGGCAGCTGCGTTGGAGTTCTTGTATAGAACGCCACATATTAAGGATGTTGCGTTGGAGTTCTGGCATATAGAACGCCAGATATTATGGCATCTGCGTTGGAATTCTGGTATAGAACGCCACATATTATATGGCATCTGCGTTGGAATTCAGGCATAGAACGCCACATATTATATGGCATCTGCGTTGGAATTCTGGCATAGAACGCCACATATTATGGCAGCTGCGTTGGAGCTCTGGCAAGTTTTCATTTAAAACTGAAAATTTTAAACAATATTGACATGGACTAGTGCCAAACAATCTACTCCCAGACTAAGTCAGGTTACTATATGGAAAAAAAGAAGTATTCAAGCGTATAATAAAATTCAAGTATTTAAGCCAGAGTATAAAACATAACAACTCCCAACTCCAAAATTTATTCATTTTTCTCATCGGTGCACCGTACTATTTCGTTTAACAACGAACTTAAAATTCGAATGTGAATCGATGCGCTGTTCTTGCAGCACAGAACATTCTAGACCCCGGCAAAAGTTTTGCATATGTTAGTTCTACTAAGAGTCCACGAATGATATATTTTGATTTACCAACAAGGCATTGAAAGAGTAGCGAGGTAAAATGAAACATCCACTAGAGATCAGCTATCAGCTTCAACACTCATTCACAAGTTCATCTGAAGTTAGCTTTTCGAAGCCATAAATCAAGAAGGCTTTTAAAGAACTTCGTCTAATCTATTACTCGAACATCGAGTGATGGAGCGCATTCAGATCTGATCTTTACATTCGCGAAGAAGGTGCAGAATAAAAGATGAGATTTTTATTACATTCAACTGAAACTTCGTAACGATAAAAATCATTGATGATAAAAAAGAAAGTGACTATTTCGGGCGAATTTTGCAACGAACCAACATATATTACTCGTATTTTTTCATCAACTACATAAATTAGAGAACTTATTTCTTGCACTACCGAGAATAGCAGAGAGCATATCATTTTATATCGTTGTAAAGATCCTTGTTGTAGGTCTTCAAGGTCGCTGAGGACAGTAAATGAACACACGGTTTCGTAGATGAATTTTGACCGGTTTCTGGAAATCAATACAAAAAACATGACATAAGAAATAAATCGAAAAAATTTTCATATAATGACAATGTTCATATTTCTAGCAAATCAGTAAAATGAGAAGGAAAATCTTACCAAATTACTGGGGGTTCGGCACGTGCATAGCTCAGCTGACAATTAAATAGAGAATAATGGAGCTCGTACAGGTAAACTCACTAAACGGTGTCTTCCAAGTAGGCTCAGAAGTCTTGCGGAACGTAGAGCTTTAACAATCGTTGTTATGGAGCGTCTGTTTGCTTTAATCAAAAGTTTGCCATTGGCCACTATACAGCTGCAATAATTTTACGTACTGGGTAACAGTAAACCGATTTCAGCCACACAAGGACGCTGGGTGTGTTGACCACAATATTACACGATGCAGACGCTGCACAATGAAGACGCTGCACGATGTAGACGCTGCACGATGCAGACGCTGCACGATGTAGACGCTGCACGGCGTACTCGCTGCATGATGCAGACGCTGCACGATGTAGACGCTGCACGATGTAGACGCTGCACGATGCACGATGCAGACGCTGCACGATGTAGACGCTGCACGATGCAGACGTTGCACGATGCAGACGCTGCACGATGTAGGCACTGCACGATGCAGACGCTGCACGGCGTAGACGCTATGCGATGTAGACAAGCAGAGGTCACGTCAAGTAAAGCGCGATAAAAAAACTGATCAAGAGAGCTACAAACGCCAGCAAAATGTACGTCGCTCTCAACACATCCATCACAAAAGATGATGTGTAGGATCGTAGCACGGGTTCGTAGATGGCAATCTTAACGAGCTATCCATCAAAGAGCATTTTAGACCGCAAACTACCTGCAGTTCCCCTTCCGTGCGAGTCACACAAAAATCCCCGGGAAAATTCCCCACATCGTAAATCATGAGGAGAAGCGAGGATGGCGAAGGCTCATCGACGCGACCTGGCGCGAGGGGACCCTCGTTGGGGAGGAAAGGGTTAAACGGGAAGAAGGATGAGATGGGGAAAGGTTAGGGCAGGGGATTTATGATGAGCAGGTGATTGCCTGTGCGCGAAAAAATCTAATTAATGAAGTTTAATTTTTTTCGGGAATCCCGTTAAAATAAATTGAGCTCGAATTGAGCGCAACTCAACAATTTTTATAAAAGCGCAAAAACGGTTAATATCAGTGAGTGGGAAGATTCTGTCGCTAAGCACAAAGATGAAACATTCGGATATTGAGAGCAAATAGATTAATGCGAATAGGAATAATTTTATAATCGTTGCTTCATGTTGTACTGAAAAATGTTAAAATGAATGAAAGCCTTCTAGGTATTTCGATTACTGAACCTTTACGTAATAAAAACGCAGTAAGCTACGAATTCTGCTCCATCTAAATGAAGTTAATTTAACAAAGTCACCCCCACAGCACGAATATCTAATAATTTTTCTGATAAGTTAAAAATGACATGGTAGCCAGTGTTCGTTAGCTGAAGGAAGGAAATTTACTGCGTTCTTTGTCGTTGAAATTGAACATTGAAACTGAGTGACGAGTGTCATTTTAACTACACGGTTGTGGTGTTAACGAAACCACGATAAACTGATCCCATATCTACGGAAGTGATGAATGTGCGATGCTCATATTGATGGAGGTGATGAGCGAGCAATGCTCGTATTGATGGAGGTGATGAGCGAGCGATGCTCATATTGATGGAGGTGAAGAGCGAGAGATGCTCATATTGATGGAGGTGAAGAGCGAGAGATGCTCATATTGATGGAGGTGAAGAGCGAGAGATGCTCATATTGATGGAGGTGATGAGCGAGAGATGCTCATATTGATGGAGGTGATGAGCGAGCGATGCTCATTATGATTAAGGTGCTGAGCGAGCGATGCTAATATTGACGATCAGCTGTTCGATCAAGCACAGAGTATCGACGGCGATAACACTCAGGAAGACACTTATTTCTCTGAGTGTAATAACCACTTTTATTGAAGCAAATTTCGCGACTTATCTTCACCAGGTCGGTGCCCGAGGTAAGCTATTCCAATAATTCGGCCCTAATTAATTATTAAGCATTGCAATCCTTATTGATTGGTGGACGACCACCATTATGAAGCTAATCAAACAGATGTCTCAGAACACTTTAAGACTGCTTTATTTAACAGTGCCTAACAACACATTAATACCGCTCACATGTATATGAAAGCCTTAATATTTCCGTGTTTATAGAAACTATTGCTTTTATAATTGCTATTGCTTATTATATTTTGTAACTATTGCTTTTATATTTTTTAATTATAAAAACTATTGCTTACTATATTGTTTATAGAAGCTTTTAAAGTTACAGTTAGAAACTTTACATTGTACGCAGTGTACTGTGTACACTGTAAAGTGTTTTTTCAGAAGTAATAAGAAATTGAGACAATGCTACCACAATTAAGCATATATTTCAATGTTGTAATTTCGTTCATGTATGCTGCTCATTTTATTTTAACTTTAATTAATTTTGCTAACTTAAAACTTGTCACTCAAAACTTCAGGAAATTTTATGCCTCGTCTAACGTCAATATTGCAACCAACTTTTACAGAACCATATGCTACGAATATTTGATTTCACATGAATACGAAACTTCCATGCAATTTAAAAAAAGGAAGCCGTTGCAGTTATCTTTCTCAAAGAAGATATTGATATTCTTAGACCGTAATTAAGCAAAGAGCTATCTCATTTATTAGAGACATAGCCCTCATTTCTGTACGTACATATTAATATGAAAGCGTATTTAATGTAAAAAAGTATCTGTAGTACGTACACATTCAAATGAAAGTGCCTTTAATGTAAAAAAAGTATTTGTAGTACGTATAAGTACACATTCAAATGAAAGCGTCTTTAATGTGAAAAAGTATCTGTCCTACGTACACTTTTAACTGAAAAGATATTTAATGTAAAAAAAGGTTTCCGTAGTACGTATACATATTCAAATGAAAGCGTATTTAACGTAAAAAAGTATCTATAATGAAAGATGAAACATTTTACCGATTAGCCATGCCAACATTTTGTAGATATGAAGCGGGTACGTAATTAGCTGGCCCGGGATCGCACTTCTAAGCGCTGGCGGGGAATATTCTGCGAAATTTTTTAATAAAAGTGTTATGTAATTAACTCGTATTGCATGGGAGCTCCACGACCAGGTGTGACTAAATTACTTATTTTATGTATGAGGACTATTGTTTTAGTTTGAATTAATGCTAAATGAGCATTTCTCTTCAACTTATATTCTTCATATAATGTGCATGTCTTGTAAATTATTTTAACTAATACGAAGTAATAGTAACTAACGAACTAACTAAACGGCAAAGTATTCACGTTAATTGTTTCACCATATGATCTAAGCAGGTCTTATATTTCTAAGCGGTCGTATTAGCCTACAAAAATTATTTGTGATTGCTGTAAAAGCATCCAATATAAGGACTGACTGAAAAACGGCGAGGCCGCTACACTGCAATTATCTTCTTTCTAGTTTTGAAAAACTTTAGCTCTGTGATTAAAGGTTCAGTAGTCCCTATATTGATTCTATTTCCTGAATTTAAAGAGAAACCTTCATTACATATTAAAATTCCAGTCACTACATAAATAAGAGTACATGCGAGAGGATGTTAACTAAAATACAACAGAGAGTAGCATGCTAAGTTGACGAAGTAGAATAAAAACATTAGCTAAGGAGAGAGAAAATTGCGGTATATTCAGGGAGCGTCGATTGATATTTACAAATAAATGTCCAGTCTGTGATGGGGTCGACCGAATAAATTTTTTTACGTATGCGCAGAGGAATAATGGTCCGTGATCTGCCTTGAATGTATGTGACGCGTCAAAGACGGTAGATTGTTGAATTCTTAACAACATAACTATACTATAAGAAGTGTCGGCGTTGAAAAAATAGGCCCATGGGCCAAATAATAATAAAATGATGTTTCAGCGTTTAGTAGGCCGTATGCCTGCCGCCGATTCTTAACATCACAGAACATTCACAGCATTTTGCGGTCTCGAACTCGCATTTTGCCGGCCTCCTCGCCGATTCTGACCAGAAACTGGCGCACAGAGCTGGGATCGAACCCGCGCCTCTCTGCGCCAATCCTGGTGCACTGTACTGCAACCACTGGGACACCCTGCCCATAATTCTTATAAAAGTGACGTAGTTGGGTCATTAGGAATCTGTTGCACCACTGGCTTGAAAAAGAACTAACTGAATAACATACGTGGTGAGGACTATAATAAACGAACACTTACGATCATTAGGGGTTGTGGATTTTTTCTTGGTCTGTGCTTTGAGGCTTGAGGAGAGATGCTTTCCAATCTACAATAACATGGAGCTTTCCTTGACAAACCAGCAAACTATAAGGAAATTAAAAAAAGTAGCAACCGTAACATGACAAGCATGCCCATAAACATGAAATAATAATATTCACAAATCCCTATTTGAAACATACACATTACATCTTACCGTTGCTAGGGACGCACTCCAACAAAAAAGAAAAACAAAGCCATCTTCGTCCCTGCATTATTCAGCCAAGTGATCATATAGGTCCATCCATTAGCCACAGTGAGAACAAGTTTTCTTAATAATCTTTATTGCCAAGCATGAACATAAGAACTCATGACAAACTGTTACTGAGATGGTCACTTGAATCAAGACTATTACTGAGACTCCTGAAATAAATAAACAAACAAGAATAAATATCTAGCAAAAAATCTACATGGACATAAATATTGATCATAATAAGAAGCACGAAATTTGAGCATTAAAATTGACACAAATATTTACACAAATTGCACACATGACAAACGATAGTAATCCTAGCATCCACTGTTTCCACTGTTCCTATTTACACGAGACGTACCTTACACATCGACGGCAACCACAAGACTAAACTAGGTTCCGCTATTCGGTTAAGGTCACGTCAAACTCTCTCTAAAACAAAATGAAAAATATACATCCTATCCAATCCCTTACACCGTAGCACCTTCTCCCTCTTCGGCTTTGCGCAATGCACACACAAATTTCAGACCATTATCCCTCCGCACTTTCCCCACCTGCGAGCAATCAACAGTTCTGGGCTTGAGAATATCGGTGTTTGCGACCAACATGTCGAAGTTGACGTTCAGATCACCCGTTTGTTGTTCTTGATAGTCATCCAGGTCGAAATCTTCCATCTCAGTACCATCTCTCAACGATGTCGACATCTTCAATCTTGATCTTGTAGAATTGAGAATTTGTGGTTTAAATTTTTCTCCAGCTTTACCTCCGTTGAGCTGAAGCTTCGTAGTTTAACGCTTATGGTGAAGCAGGGATGTTGAGACGACTATATCACTGTTAATGAGCTGCCGAAGAGCGTTCCCCTAATTAGCTGCGAGGACGAATGTTGCTGACGACAATTAAAATCGTGCAGCTGCTGGTACCAAGGACGCTACAACAGCTGATGATCACGTGGCCGAAAGATTTTGCACAGACACAGCACCTTCCTGCAGTCTGTGGCGTAATGTCCGAGGCGGCACTCGTCACGATCTTGACGAGGGGGATGATGGCAAGCCAGTATTCCATTATCTTTCGTTATCCTGTGACTGCTCTGCTCATGTCTGTGCGGGACACTAGTCTGGATGTCCCGCTTCACGTCCTGCGTTACCTCCTCATCGTGCGTTCACGTCACCTTCACCATTCTTTCATACATACATACCAATCACCAATTATTGAGGAACCTGGTCATCTTGCTAGTTCACGACGATGTTGGGTTCTTGAATTTGTTTTCATCTTCAGTGGACGTTGTAGTCGGTCGACTGGTTGCTGTGTGAGAACGTTATTTTCTACACTGATACTCACGGTCACGGCCTTCAGTTTGTTAGAACGTTGGTTATAGTTCAAGTTGCTTCCTCGATCACTATGTTGGCTTGTCGGTACATCTAAAGGCTGCGTAAAACTCGGAGCTTCACTCGACGAGGACGAATTTTCATTGAAAAAAAATCGAGACCGTGCATTGAGAAAATGTTCTATACTGATTCGTGACTTAGGAAACGCTTGATTCCCTGTACCTTGCAGGTTAGCAGAAAATTTACTAATCTAATCAAGGTTGTCACTGTGTTCTCTTCTTCTTGACGCCAAACCATCGTCAGCCACCTGTCTCATCGTTCACAGTCAGTCAATTTGGGCTTGGTTTCACTAAACTGTTGTGCACGCGCCAGTCACGGTCCAGTCCAATATTATTTTAGGCATTTCTATAGAATCATTCACACTAGCCGTGCTGCTAGGCATCTGCCATGCCAGTCACTGCGATCCGGCCACGATCAAGGCAAAAAGTATTTCGATCGGTACGTGACTGCTGCGTAGCCGACTTTTTTTTTTTTTTTGCCGTGTATATCAGATTGCCAGCTCAACACACTAGATTTTAGCAAATATTATAGATAAAAAGTATTCATACCAGGCACCATTTCAACACACCAAATTTGTTGAATCGGGCATAGAAATATATCAGTTACTAGCAACGTTTCGCGACTGGCATGGGCCGTGCTACGAAAGCAACTGCAGAGAGGACGGCCCGTGACTGAACAAATGAAAGCTTCTGGAGGAGAACGGTCCGCGACAGCAAATAACGGCAGTTCGGGTGAACCAAGACTTAATGCTCTGCGTCATGTCAGATAAACATCGAGTCGAGGATTATCTAATGCCCTTCAAATTTACTCTGAGCAAAATAAAAGCAACACACATTGAATGGAATAGTAAAAGTGACCAATAGTAAAAGACTGACAAAAAAACCTTCGAACCATTTTAAAACACAATCACTGGTCGGTTTAAAATCACAGCACCAATATGCCGCGGGTATAGTGGCAGCTACAGGTTCGGTGAATACGAAAACCCACGGTCACATTAAAAACTTTTATTGCAGGAATACCACATTGACACTTTTTCTATATATTTGGAACGAAACATAGGCTCACTTCCGTGAAAATTGATAAACAGGCGACGGTCATTTATACAGTTTACAGATGTAAGCTTCACGAGACACATGGCACCGCCCTCTAGTCTAAGTTCAAACTACTCCTCTCCTGTCCACCCCACACTCCACAATCTCTTAACTTGATTCGAACGCGGTTTTAAAAATTCCTACAATCACAATCCTCATTAACAACAAATCCACATTACATATAATCAGTAAAAGCCTTCATATAGTAAGTATTACCGCCGCCAAATGTTACATTTATAATGCTAAACGATTTCTCGTACAATGTGAACTAAGCACAGTGAACGGGCCACCACAAGTCTTGAAACCAATTATATATAAAAAACAGTAACTGGCTGGCAAGTTTTCGAGAATCAAAAGGAATTTAGTCTTAATGGGAGCGTCTTTCCCGAAATTTTGTAGATACTATGGTTTTTCAACGTGGATATATTAATAGGTATAAACAGCATTGCATTGGTAGACTGTACTACTGCACACTCATACAGGGTGCGCCACAGAAACTTACTTATTAGAAAGGTCAATAAAAACAAAAGTATTTCAGTTATTGTTTTAAATTTTTTTTAGTCGAGAAAACAGTATCCCAAATTTTTCTTCATACAGTTTTGAAAATTAAATCTCATAAATGACGGCCTCCATTGCGCATAAACTAATGAAGTCGCTTTTTTCATAATGGTTTCCACTCTATGCAGCATATCAATCGGTATTTTGGCAATGACGTCGCGAATGTTGTTATTGAGGTGTGCTATGGTCCGTGGTCGATCGACATAAACCAGAAATTTCAAATATCCCCATAAAAGAAATCGCATGGAGTCAAACCTGGAGAGCGTGGCGGCCATTGGAGATCGCCTCTGAGAGAGATGAGGCGGTCGGGGAAATGTTGTCGCAACAAATTAGTTGTCAACCAACATTTTACATGCATTTTGAGGGGCAACAAAATCGCGTTCAGTTAATTCTTGCACTACAGCAAATTTATTTGAGAAACTTTGAGAAACAAACTTGGGAACTTTCCCCTTCAGATGCACCCCCTCTCGCCCCTCTACCCGACCAACTAACCGCACAGTAATTTTTTCAAATAAGTAAGTTTCTGTGGCGCACCCCTACTGCACTATGTCACGGTAAATGTTTGTGGCTGTTGACTTTTGTATTTACACTAAATGGTCAGTTGAAAAAGTATGTAGCGTGGCAAATTTCTCGTAGTGAAGCATTTGTTGCCAAAACTTTCTGGTAATTTCACCGTGTCTCAACATCATTCATTTAATGAATATAATGAAAGAACTTCATTGCCATTTAGTAATAATCTTATCGCATCGGTCGAGACACTGGTATAGCGCTGCTGTGTGTCATTGTCCGAACCGATTTAAGAACATAAAATTACTGTCTCTAGGTATAGTTGCTGGCTCCATAGATAGATGATATGCGCAAGAATAACCTCGTGAATTATTTCTCCTCGTGCATCGCGTAAAGGACTCTTAAGGCTGACATCACAAGACTGCCAGTAACGTTCGTCAGGACTCAGGAGGGCCTAAAAAAGAGGGTTTATTGTGAATAAAATAGCGAAGATTACTATGTCGCGTTACTACTGGTTACCAATCCATAGTATCTCTAGTATAGAACATCAGAGACAGATGATATGAAATTATATGAAGCATGCAAAATTAAACGCGCAGCACAAGCCCAAATCTGTATCCTGAACATCATTTATGAATGCCTTCATGCATGGCGAACGTCAGGTCAGGCTTTGAAGTAAATTCATAACTTCTTAAGCAAAAATCAGTAATATGTTTATGTTGATAAATAACTCTATTAGTTGCCCGTAATTACGAGTAGTTGTACATTATAAGTCAGGAAGGCTCATATTTCTTCTCCGCGGACCAATAGCCAAGGACCCGCTTAATATGCAGCTCAAATATTAGAGTTTATTTCAGTAATTAGCCGCTATCAGCTTCCAATTACCTCAACTAAGCTCAGCAAACAGTCTTGATCATCTTAATGAAGTTTACGTGACTTGGGAAAATATAATCTACATTAATTTTGTATCTGGCGAGAACTTACGCTTGTTTGGAGGGCAGATATTTTCAAGCATCACCTGAAAATTCCCATTTGTTGACTAGCTATTGTTGTCAATAATTAAGAATTTTAAAGGGAAATTTATTTCTGGTAAAATTTAATTTCTCATTCAGCGTTTTCATATAAATCCATGATGTATGTAAGCGAACTTCAAGCTCTCATTTAATTAATGAGATTCCTTCTTGGTGCGAGAAAAAGTTTTTTTTTATCCTCCCGATGAAAAACATACACATTCACTTGCGCGCGTTTACACTGCATCTTATTCTGTCCATAAAGCTCATTTTAATTGCTCGTTGCAAGTTGAAGATTTTTTGTTCTTTATTTGCAACGATTAAATTACGCAGTAGCGCGATTCAAGTGCAGCACGTATTGCATTGAATGAAGTGATGGCCGCATTTTACAAACAAAAGTGACGAATTACGTGAACTGAACGTACCTGGAACGTAAAACTGATCTGACATCAAAAACCCAATTATTAACTTCAGAACGGGCGCTTTCTTTGCAACTCTTGACTTAGGCACTTCTCGCTCACGGCGATAATTTGCCTGCGTAATAAAATCGGCGGCTTCTTTACCCCTCGAGAAAACTGGCCGCGAGATGAACGGCTGAAGCTGTCGTATAAAATGCTTAGTTTATGCCTGGACCAGGACCATGTTTCGGGTCCCTGCCTCGCGACTGAAATGCTGTCAGGGCAACCGCATCGTTACTCCAGATTGTATCTATAATGTTCATAATTACGGGGAAGACACTGTGCATAAGGATTAGGGCACATAAGATTAAAAGAAATCTAATTTTAATGAAACCGAGAATATGCGTGTCTTACTTCGCAAAGTCACGCCACGGATTCTCACTTAAACGACGTGGGATGATTATATATAAACTGGGTATCACTCGCTTTCAATATTTGCATGTACTTTTATGCGAAAATTTTGTCATGGCTTCGTGTGCTCCTGATATTTGCTTAAATTTTATTATTTATGTAAGCTGGATTACAGGAAAGCTTTCACTCTGCAGCGATTGACTCTCATTACGCTAGCCTTGTTTGGAAGTCGAATGGAGGAAACGTACACTCATAGATGTTGATGAAAAATTTTCCAAATCCCTATGCACTTTTTCTCCTTGTGTAAGTCATCCTAACCCAGTTCAGTCCGGCAAAACGTCGTATCAGAGCTACGTTTAGAAAGTGTCAGTATGTGGACAGTATTACCCATTTATTTCCTGGGTGTAATCAGCGGTAACTGAAACAGCGGTAAGCGATGAGTTCTATTTTCATTAATAAGAATCTAAAGTTTAGATATGAATCATATGATATTATCAAACGAAATCCTTTTATATTTTGCATGGAAATGCGTAATTATAACTCATTCGTGCAAATGCAGCCGTAAGGAACACAAGCCTACCCTGGGTTAAGTGCGTGAAAGTTTCACTCATGGGTTAATCGTTGAAAATCGTTACTTATAACAAATAAACCATGAGTGTTACTACCTTGTAGAGGATAAAGTTTCAGAGCCACTTCCGGTTCTGAATACAGACATGAGAGTTGCGAACTCGTCTGGGGAATTACCGTCTTGGTAAATGCAGTATTATTATTCTTTAGCAACACCTCATATAGGTGACATAACTCACTCGCTGCACAGTCCACACAATGCACGGACATGGCTGCGTGGTCGATGTGGCGGGCAACGCTGGCACCCGGTTGACCAGGCTTGGGACCAGAAAACACTGTTTAATAAAATAAAAGAGTTTCAACTCACTCAGAATTCTTATCTAGATTAAAATGTGTTATATTCTAAATGAATGCGGAGGCAAAATTCTCGATTTTCACATAGCGTCCTTATTCACAAAGCCAAAAAAACCCATCGTAGTCTTTTTTTTAGGAGATAACGCGAAGGCTGAGAATGAAGCATTCCTCTGTGCCAGCTTGGGTGCTGGTATAAACATCCATAAAAACATGGCTGGGTAAAATTCCCTCGCATTAAAGTCGAAATTTCCAGTCTTCCTTTCTGTAGCGCAGAGGAAACTCTGAGGGAAGGAAGCAACTACGGATACATTAAAAAAAATTTTGGATTCCGGACAAGAACGAAGCTGGGGCAAGATGAGTGATCAGCTTTAATTGAGACGTGTAGTGTTTATTATTAAATGCAAGATTATATTTAATGAAATTATTAATAGAAATAATGTTTTAATGTAGCTTTTGAAGATACTAAAATCTTGTCGATCCTGCTGCTTTAAATTGATCTACATAACATAAGTGCTATTAATTCTATGTGTGTTTAGACTTTTAGGAAAAAAAGATATAATGACCACCATCAGCTAGCAAAATGTCGGCCATTAGCAACAAAAAAGCATGGGAGAGCGACGCCCAGATGCCTCAAAATTTTTTTTAAATATTTATACAGACGAGATATATTTTCAGGCTAAAAAGTATGCTGCTGCTGAAAACATACGATATGGAGTAGCCATCGAAAGCTTCAAGCTGTCAACCATTGGCCGAGCGTTGAATTTATGACCGCCGAATATACGATGTTTTCGGCAGCAGTCTACGGAGCTCAAGGTTTGCCCTGATAAAATGCTCCTCTTACAAACCCTTTGCAAGAATCCCTTGACTTGAAGTAAACTATCCCCAAGTGGGCGTAGATCTGGAAACTTTTCCCAGTTATCCCATCCGCTCGCTCCACATATACATATGCATAAGTTGCGCTTCTTCTTCTTGGAGAAGACGTGCCTCTAGACAAGAAGTAAAAGTGTGTGCAGCACGGCTAGCAGAAAAAAATATAACTCAGTACACACTGCAGTGAGTGACAGAGAGCGCATTTTCTCGTCGACGAAAACATGAAGTCACGGACGGACAGACAGACGGACAGACGGACGGACATGGCGAGCACAATAGTGCATTTTTTCCATAAATGAGAAAATGCGCTAAAAACAGAGCGCGGCCACAAAACTGGTTGTAGTTTATAATATAATAGTAATTTTAAGCAAGGTAATTATTTATGAGGACGTTTACGCTTCATTTTCACGGATTTGCGCAGAACTTAGAGGAGAGTCTCATTAGTTTTATAATCGTAGAATATTATCTACAATGAACAACACTCGAAGACATTTAGTGCTCTAATTTTTTTTAAACAATTTTATGGTACTGACATTGCATCTGGACATTAAAACACTGATTTTTCACTGGATTGGAGTAACTGCGGCGCACTAGAGTGCCATAGTTAACTCTACAGTGGGGGTGTGATTCACTCGGACACTCTAGAAGGGGGAGTTTCTTCACTCTTACTTTTCAGAGTAACTTTCTTCGCCGATGTTCAAAATACGCAACTATATGGATAATTAAAAACTCAATTTGACTACGCAGATTGATCTTAGTTTTGTATGCTTATTGTGGGCGCAGTTATTTTGTTCTCTCGCTTCCTCGTATTACCGGCACTTGGCCAATATCCTGGAGCCAATATTGGCTTGCGTTTCGGCTGCTATTTTCTTCTTACGCTTGCGATGTTCAGATCGATTATTGCTCTCCAGATTTGCAGAGATAAGGACGGGCTTGACTTTGAATAATCCAACCTATCGAAGAAACACTGTCAGTCACCGACACCGCTGGAGATTTATTTCATCTAATTTAGAAATTTCATCCGAGAAATTTCTTGCAGTTTTTCGTCTACAAATCTTTCTGGAAAATTATCGGCCATTTAATTTGAGTGATGAAAAATTGTAAAAGAAATATTCGTATTTCTGTTTTTTAATCTTGGCTGGTCAGGCGACAAAGTACATCATTTATTTTAGCGATCACAAGTCGCCTACCTTATACAACCGGCCATAAAGAGCAAACTTTATGAAATGAGCGCCGAAAGTCTCTGCTAACTATTGGCAAAAATAGAAAAAACTTGCCGGAAGGCCCTTCAGATTTGAGTTTACGGAGCCCAAGCTGCTGCATCTCCTTAAAAAGTAGAGCCAGTTTCTTGCAAGTGTGAGATTGAGAAACTTTCGCTTACAATCTCCTGCCAAACTCAAAAAGTGTCGTCAAAACATCGCCTCTACATCACCGCGCTGACGTTGCTTCAAGTAGAAGCTCATATTACAGTCATCACAAAAAGTAATTGGTTAAAAACACACACGACGTCAAAATTGAGTAATTATAGTAAATTTGTACTCATCTTAACTTGAATCCAAATATTTAAACGACTGTTTTATAAATGAATAATCCTGTAAATAATACATTCCTGGCCAACATGATATCTTTTTTAATGAACTACAGCGATTAAATGCGAGTGACTGGCGACTCGTACGTCATTAATTGAAGGTACGAGAAGCTTTGCTTTTTTGCAGGCTTTGAGTTCGTGCTTATAAAGTTCAGTCCCGCTGCCATCCTTTTGTTTCAAGTCAACCGAGCTTATATGAAGAGCTCGGAATATCATATTCTCATTGACTGGAAGTTCTTTGGCGATTACAAATTGCGAGAGTAGCTAATTCTTTAATGGTACCGAACCCGTTGATGGATGTGAATTCTTTAATGCTCTTTGAATTCTTTGACGAATGCGAATCCTTTGATGATCATCGAATGACTTTCAATCCTTGATGGTCTTCGAATCTGTTTGATGGATGATAATTATTTGAGTTTTTTTTCTAATTCTGTGATGATGGCGAATCCTTTGATGATTTTCGAATGTCTTGATGGGCGTTAATACTTGAGGGTCTATAAAATCCGTTTACGTATGTAAATATTTTGATCGCAGTGAATCCTTTGAGGGTGACGAATCCTTTGATGGTCGCTTATTCTGCAAGAAGCACAATTCTTTGAGGGTCGCCTATTAATTATTTGATGCTCGATCATCCTTGATGGCCTCCCAATCCTTTCATGGTCGCAAGTCTTTTGATGGCTGCGAATCCTTAGATGGCCGTGAATCCTATATGGTCCCAAATTTTGTTGATGGGCGCATTTTCCTTCAGTATTTGTTGCTGCGACACGCGCCGGATACGTGATGTGGAAGAGTGACGGAAGTTCGGGACTATAGCAGCGATCAGACTCTTCATCGGGGCTTGTATAGTCAGCTTCTGTTTGTTTTTGAATATAGTTACTTTACATGCCTCCAACGTAGAGATCGTGCCAGGATGACAATATCTATAGCTTTTAGATGGAAATGTAAAATGTAAATGTTGGCTTCAGGGCTGATTTGAGCGTTAATTTGCTGGTCTACGGCTGCGCACCCCCATCCATTCATATAGAAAAATTAGCGAGTGTGGTGATACATGGAATTGTAAGTAAAAGATTTCATATCTATCATCTTTACAATCATATTTTTAACTGAAATTTTGTACGACAGAGAGGAAGATACTCGGAGATCGACGGGAAAAAGAAGATCGTCGTGATTTTAATCCTTGAATTTTTATAAGGCAACTTCGGCGTGCTTGGTTAATGGGTAAAATTTAACGTGAAAATTCGAAGATATATTTCTGACTTCATGTTTCTTCATTGTTCTAAAACCCTGCTACACTCACCTTGTATCAGCACAAATATACTAGAATATTTCCCATATTAAACCAATCTGCAATAAAATCTCCCCTTGGTTTCGATGCAAATGCGGGGAAATCTCCCCGTATACTTTAGATTTATCTGCTGGAAATGTGCGCTTATACATTAATAAATCACAAGTAGATAATTTTTATATCGTCACTTGAACACGCATACTTCTTCAGGCTATCTATTCAAAATATGGTACATGAGCAGACGCATGTGATCTTTGTGAGAGTTTTGGACGACTCCGTCCACGGCCACGCTGATGCTCCGCCTTCAAATTATTCTCTCATGCCTGGGCCTAGACTTTAAAAAAAAAATTAAGAGATCGTATAAGTTCAGCAGCCAATCATTGACGGCCTTTCAAGCAAAATCCACCAATCGTAGACAAGAAAATTGAGCGTAAGTACTTACGTTCACTTAGCGAGTTTTGAAAGTATGGGGCCTGGAATCGAACTTAAGCCTCCTGGGCCCAAGCTGTGGGTACAAACATCGTTTTTTACTGCACACAGCTTGGATTGCAGTAGAAGGATGAAATGAAATGCAACATAGATTATTGTATAGTTTATTTGTGATGCTTTGCAAGTAACCGCAGAACCGGCCATTAACTTGTATATTCACGTTAACTATAAATACGTTCATGCTGTTGGTACAGGAGCTAAAACTGAAACCAAGATTTCTTTCCCTAGAGTCTTAGACCGATAGGATGAAATAAAAGTAATGGTTTTGATGATAAACCTAAATTTTATAGTACATGAAAACCGTGCCAAACTTGAAGTTTCTCGAACAAGAAGCGGTTGAAAAAGTAACACAAAAGTGCATGTCAGCGCACGCAATATTTAAATTATTGGATAATTATATATTTTTGCGTCGATATAAATGTTTTGGATACTTTTGTCAAACTTTTTCATGTATATGCCGCACAGTCAGCTTTAACTGACAGACATGCGATACAAAGTTCGAGTACAGAAGCCAACTAGTTTTTCAAAAAGTTGTTCCTCTTACGAACCATTTTGCTCCGTTGAGCCGGATTTTAATATTGGCTACAGATTTGATTCAGTACAATTCTAGAGTAAAAACGAGGCAGAAATATTATAGTTCAGATTCAATAATTTGGAAAGTGAATGTATCACTAAGACTCAGCTTGACCAAAAACAAAGTGGAGAACTTTATAGAACTAAAACTGCTTCTGCATCAGGCTCAAATGTATTTTATAGTAAGAAACAGCTTATAAACCTCACATCGTCAAGCGTTTGTTTTGGTTACATAATATTCAAGTTCACTTTACTTGGAGTTTTTGGTCGCAACATAAATTTATCTTCCTTTTCAACATCAATAATAGATTACTGAACGCTGGGAGGCCCATCCGTGATACTCGTATATGTTCGGCTATTTTTCCCAAATCCAGTTGTCGTGCAGGTCTAAGTTCCAAAACTCGTTATTTCTAGAGTAAAACTTCATTGAAATGAACTAAGATATTATAAGACAAGACATCAACAAAGGCATTTTTAATCCACAATAAATATTCATGTCCAGCATGACAACGTAAAAGCTACATCCATAAGCGTTCATAAATAAGTCAATGAGCGTCGCCTTCATGCATCAGTATGGGTAGAGATAAAACGCGCACTTACTATGACCAATCCGACTACAATGATTTCGTAGCATAATATTAGCAAAAAACCGTTCCAATTATTAATTCAAATTCCAAAGTAGAGCAAACGGCAACAACAATGAAATAGAAATGTTGGGGCAACTGACAGAGCATTCGATTTGCTTTAAGTGTTTTATCTACGACCAGCACAAAATCTTAGAATGCATGCTCTCGCGAGACTGAATTTCTCAATGAAAAATTAACTAACTTGAAGTTCAAGGTCTAAATGATTGAAATTTATATTAAAATTACATGTGAGATGGACGGAGAGGCAACGCACTATCTGCATTGTCACCGAGAGCTCTTTACCTATAAACTAAAATTAATAACCAATAATATTTTGCAAACTTGGGGAAAACTTTACAGCTAAATACTAAAATAATTTACAAACGACCCAATTTCATGCTTACACAAGTTGAAACCGGTAAATGAACGTCGGTAATATAGCAGTATTTTTGGAGTTTCAGATTAGAAATAAAGGTTTGCTATCTTAGTCGTCTTTTATTAGAGTGGCAATTAATGCATGCAATTCAGAATGTTCCGCTCACACAGTTGCACAAACCTAACATTTAAGTTAACGGCAGGATTATCTGAAATTAGATTAAGGTGCGTCTATCTCAAATATAGGACAGAATCACTGATGGGTTTACCAGCTGTTAACAGCTGACTCTTTACTTTGACTAGGAGAATAAATTGGAACAGCTGAGGGAAAAGGGCAAGGGTCGATCGAGGCAGGCAACCACTCATATCGGACTACATTTGGTTGTTATGAAGCAAGGGGTAACATGGTCAACAACGGTCTAGCGTCGCACTACTAAGATAGAACCGACACTTCTCATAGTAACTAAGGATAATTGTATACTCAATAGAATAACATATGAGCGCATTTACTGATGCATCAATCGTCGGCAGCATCTATCTTGCTATGATTCGAAAAAGAAGCACCGTCTATACAACAACCAAGACCTAGGTGGGTCTGTCTTACAACCAAGTCCTGTCAGGCCTGGGAGGGTCTGTCTTGCAACCAAGATCTAGCAGATCAATAGTGATCAGCTACTACCAGTGCCTATCATTCAGAAAATATTCACCGCCTGGTTTACAAACTTCCACGCGATAAATTTCTCCAATACAATCCAAATCACTTGTCATAATGCGCGCGGGTTACAATGTTGTCGTCCTCAATAATTCATGAGACTTGAGACTTCAGTTCGAATCACGAGATTGTTATGACGACTGTACGGATTGCGTTGTAAATTTTTGCGTGTTCGACATAAAATTGTCGAACACGCTGGTCGACTCTATGTTTAGCGTAAAAAACAGTGGATGACGTCGTGTTCAACGAAACAACGTTTTTATTGACATTTCCGACTCCAGATGCCCATACGAGGTGTTGCGAAAAACAAAATGTGCTGTTCTGTTTTAATCACGAAGACGCGTGTACTCTGAGCGCGAGGCGATTGTACAGGGTTATTCTATATGATGGACTCAAGTTAAAAAATTCGTTTTATTCAAGTGTGAATTTAAAGTGAACAATTTATACACCACTGAAAAGAAAAAGATTAAATTTTAAATATTCATAAATATCAGAAATGGCCCCCAACGGCATCTTGATATGCGAAACTTTTCGAAACAGTCACTTCCTGAGCGTTGGGTAGCTCAGTAACAGAAGATATGCTTTCTCTTTACCGTTTAGATGTTTGCCATGAAGCAAAAGGGGGACATATTGTAAATTTATGTTTATGTAAAAATGTATATTTCTCTTTACATTGGTGCATAAATTCTTAATTTTGAATTTGTACTTAAAGAAATACTAAATTATTAGATTGAGTCCATCATTCATAATAACCCTATATTGTGCAGAGTCAGATCAGAAGTAATTGTACAAGTAATTTATTAGTTAATTATGCTTTAATTTAGGTTTTTGAAGCATTTCGGCTCAATCTCATGTACATAACACTAACAAGCAGCTTTGTACTCGTCCAAAACTCACATTGCGAATTCTTTTAGGAATTGCACAATTAGTGTAACTAGATAATATTTACAGCATGCGTGAAACAAATAGTAGTAGAATAACATCATAAGAAAGTACATCAAGCCTGCAAGCAATTTCATTCTCTTTCATGTCTTCTGCGGTATTTAATGAATCTTCGTAGACTATACTTTAAGATTACCTCATAAAATATTCAACATGCTACTGGCATCTATCAGTTGATCAGAATTTTTCAACGGCACACCACACAACAAAAATTGTTGTGACATTGGCATCAAGGCGCATAAGTTCAGTAATAAGAACCACTATTATGAAATACAATACTCAGCGCCAGAACACATGACAAATGCCACTGTGTGACAATAATCGTTTCTGGCAGAAAACTACACTGAAGCTGTCGCAGCATCGTCAATAAAATTCGATATTTTTTGTTATTGACAAGTCTTGGTCGTTTTAAAAGGAGTACCGAAAAATCCTTTCTAAAAGTCGATATACTTTAACTAGTTTTTGTATGAATTCAATTAGGGTACAAAAACTGAGACTATAGGGATTTAAATATTTTCTAGAGCTCTACACGTCAATAAGTTACGCAGTATAACTAATATCATTATTCTCTTTATATCGCAAGTCCACCAAGAATTTAAAAGCAAATAAGATGTCATGTAAATTCATAATACACATCTTTAGTGAAAATGCTTTGGAAACCAGGATGGTGATACCGATGATGGAGCTGGTCTCTGAAACGTTTTAATTGGTGATATGAATTTACTTGACGTCTTCTTAGCTTTTTAAATTTTAAGTAGCGCAGTATTGTAGACAAGCCCTGCGTTGGTTCTTTTCGACGTTACTTAATGGACATCAATTGCTTGATATGACTCAGAGGAAGATCAGTGAAGGCTTGCCCAGTTTTGCGGCAAATATCTAACACTAACTCGTTACTTTCTTACACACCAGTTCGTTGGATCGACAATAAATCTAAGTCAGACAAGGCATACATTTTGAGATTTAATCCTCGTGCGGGTAATGAAAGCCGGGGTAATTCTCGAGCACCTGTTGTGCGGAGCTCCCAAGACTGCTTGGCATTAGACTTTCAGATGTAATCTTTGAGGCAATTTAGCCTCAAAAATGTCCGAGAGTTGAGTGAGGGGAGATAAAGCTCATGAAAATTTAACCCGCAAATCCCCGAGAACTGGTCCAATTTTTGTTTCGATAAAGTTTCAACTTAATTTTATTTTATCAAATTTAATAATTTTGATAAACAACAATATTATAGACAAAAATGTACCAAGTGATGAGGACGACGAAGTGTAAGATTTTGTATGGATCAATTTACAGGAAATAAAGAGCTGTATGGTCGTTAACTTCCGTCCCGTAAGAAAAATCTAACCAGTACTAATGAGAGACGCCCGTTAAGTGCTGCAATAATAATCCCTTCATTTCAGCATAATTCTAAACGATTCTATATTCAAAATTGTCATCAATAAATCCTATTAACAGAACACAAAAAACTGTTGAATAGACGCAACTCCTAGCAGCTCCCGAATGTCGAGGCTTAATATTTTTAAACTATAAAATCGCCGAACTTGAAGTCAAAATTCACTAAGTAGTTCAGACTAATATTATGACTACAGCGGCTATTGGTTATCATGTCTACGCTACCTACAGTCTACACTAGGTTCGTGGGAAAGCACTTGTATGTGAGCGATCCAGGTGCTTGTAGAAATACAATTCTCCTTGACTTCTCAAGCTTAAATTTCACTAATATACTTCACAACAAATTTGATATTCTGCTGTTATCAAACATCGAAACGAATAGAGCGGTTAAGTTAAAGGGTACGAAGATGATATAATTAAAACACATAAAGTTCTAGGAGCAGGGGAGGAATTATTCATACAATCAGAGAAATGAGTGAGATTTTTTTTAAATAGTGATGCATTTTATTGCCCAGGTGTTTGTCATCGTGGCCTAGTTTGGCCTTTCAGTGCTCTTTCTGCTCGTGCTGGGGGCGAGAAAATGTTTCTCCTCAATTTGGACAACATGACCCGTTAATTTTTCTGCCTTTTAAAGACTGCACTCGAGCAGTGTGATATTTGTTCAACTCTAAATTATGCAGAACACGACAGTAGGAAATAGAAGTCTTTCTCATTAACATGTGTTTATAGTTCAACACTGAGCACATGGCAGTTCAGACACATGGCTTACACGCGAAGTTCTTGTGCCGTCAAAATTACTTCCGTGAGAGAATTCTCGTTATTTTTTTTAGTTTATTTGAGGTAAATTCAAGAGGAAAATACTGCCAAGTCTCGAGATTGTACACGGAAACGTCGCTAGGGAGCAAGGGCAAGGTAAACGTGGAAAGCATAAATTGTTTAGAGCTTTTTACGTTACAGCTAATTCAACAATAACGACCAGATAACAATAACATTAAGTCGCTAGAAAATCTTAACAAGACAAAAAAGTCAATCTTGTCTCTATATTCAAAAGTCATAACACGAAATTGATAATGCCATACCAACCACAAAATCCTTACCGATCAAGCCAGCTGTCTTATCACTTTCATTGTTCAGCGACCATTGCTCGCTGCAGTAAATAAGTTAGAATAATACATCGAGTTGAAGTATATAAAAGTTCGCTACATTAAATGTTCCAAATAAAACTCATCACAAAAAACAGAACTGCTTATCATGCATTAGAGCTTAGGTAGTTTCTGCTGCTGTACACGCGCGGCTGACAGTACAGTTCGCGGCTGACAGTTCGCTGACAGCAAGACAGTAATATTCACAGTCACTTCACCTCGGTAAATGATCAGGAACTTTAAGGCATTTAATTTATTATTCAGTCATCTTCTGTTTCGACCCAGTCCGGGGCCGCCCAGTCTGGCATCTTCGTCTCAAAATGCCACCCCGGGCCCTGTAAATACGAGAAAAATATTCTTTCAGGGCTTGCGCTTCTCTCTTTGACTAGAAAAAAAATTTCTCGACTCAAAAATGAAATTTTGTAATATGTATACACTTATAAACAACTCGATCTAAAGCAGAATACAGTTTGGGTCAATAAGTCTTTTGACATACCTATTCAAAGAACTGCCTCATGAAATATTATTATACATTTTCAAACATACTTAATTATACGATATTACTTAGTAAGATTGGGTCATCACTCACACTATACTTGAGAGCGTGCAGAAACATGACGAGATCTTTAGGCTTGGGGTCTCTGTACCGAACTTTGCACTCGTAACAGTTCTTGTCGACCGTCTTAAGGCTCGGCTTGAAGGAGTAGTCGAAGCGGTTGTGCTCTATAACCCCAGTACCGGACGTCTTGTAGCCGTGGTTGCCGGTGTAGTAGTTGGTAGCTGAGCAGTTCTTACTTGGGTTGTACGGAGCTATGGTGCAGTTACCATTAGGACTTGCAGGAGACTGCAAGTCTTCAGCAAGTTTAGTGTTGTCAATACTCTTGTCCAGGCCACCTGAAGGATGGAATTGGAACTTGTGCAAGATAGGTAGTGGCAGGTAATAGGTAGTGGCAGGTAATAGGTAGTGGCAGGTAATAGGTCTGTCTCTTATACACATCTAGATGTGTATAAGAGACAGGTGCACTCGAGCAGTGTGATATTTGTTCAACTCTAAATTATGCAGAACACGACAGTAGGAAATAGAAGTCTTTCTCATTAACATGTGTTTATAGTTCAACACCTGTCTCTTATACACATCTAGATGTGTATAAGAGACAGGGTCTGCAATGTTAGTAATTATTGCGATGATAATCATTATTGTGGTGCACGTCTGCAATGTTAGTAATTATTGCGATGATAATCATTATTGTGGTGCACGTCTGCAATGTTAGTAATTATTGCGATGATAATCATTATTGTGGTGCACGTCTGCAATGTTAGTAATTATTGCGATGATAATCATTATTGTGGTGTACGCCTGCAATAATAATAAATATTGTGGTAAAGTCTGCAATGATAATCATTTCTGCGGTGAACGTAGAGCTAAGCTGCTATATCATCAAGTTTACGCAGATATTGAGAATATTACCCAAAACTATGATGTCACGAATAAATAATTTACCATAAAAACGATACCACAAATAATGACAACTAAAATATAATTGCACGTTGTGCGTTGTAATTATATAATAATATCGTAAAAAATAGTTAATTGAGATAATGGGCACGGTATAAAATAATAAAATTCGGGAAGCTGACATTACAATTTGCAAAAAATGTGTTCCGTGAGACAGAGCAGCGCGGTGTTAACCTGCTAGTTGATGCTAACAACAATTGCTGTAATTAGCCACGCATTAAATTGATTACAAACAATGCTGTAATTACGGGCAACTGAGGTCACGACTGCGAGTAATTTGCGTCATCAGCACTCAGAAGAATGAGTGAAACTTTGTCGAAATAGCAATGCATTTCATGCCGTTGTGTGGGTCAATTTAACCAAATTTGGTCAAACAAAATTGGTGTATTAGTCCGCTCTTTGCCCGTGATGCGGGTAAAGTAGTGCGTCACTATTCAGACAATATGATTCATTAATTTTCCTAAGTGAGCGGCCCGCGTCGACGATCACATGTCTCGGGACGCGGTATCCATGGCAACGGCGTCAGCGTTTCCATGGCAACAACAAATCAAAACACAGCGTCACACGACACCGCTGAGGCCAGCCAAATATGCAGTCATTTAGTCTGCTAACAATCTGAGTTTTAATGATGAATCCGAAGCTCTATGGGCATGCAAGACAATCAGCCCCATCATCCGCAGACTGATTTTTCAAACAATTGATGGTAGTTAAAAATAAAGATTTTTTTGTGAGTATTTTCATATTTTAATTTATTTTCAAAATCTCATCGAATGAGATGAAAATACAGATCATTAAAACGAAATATTTATTAACAGCGAAATAAATAGAGAACACTCAGTTGTATCTTTGTGGCTCGTGTGGCGGCAGCGGCTTGGTGGCGCGTGTGGCAGCAGAGGCTTGGTGGTGCGTGTGGCAGCAGAGGCTTGGTGGCGTGTGTGGCAGCAGAGGCTTGGTGGCGCGTGTGGCAGCAGAGGCTTGGTGGCGCGTGTGGCAGCAGTGGCTTGGTGGAGCGTGTGGCAGCAGTGGCTTGGTGGCGCGTGTGGCAGCAGTGGCTTGGTGGTGCGTGTGGCAGTGCCGTGGTGCGTGTGGCAGCAGTGGCGCATGTGGCAGTGCAGTGGCTCATGTGGCAGCAGTGGTGCGTGTGGCAGTGCAGTGGCGAGTGTTGCAGCGCAGTGGCGTGTGTGGCAGTGTAGTGGCTCATGTGGCAGCAGTGGTGCGTGTGGCAGTGCAGTGGCGCTGCAGCTCGGCATTGATTCCGTTCGTCGCAAGACGCGCACTGCGGACTGTGGGTGGAGGGGCGGGGAGACGTGACGTCCACCCCCCACCACGACACGGCGCACACTGCCTCCTATAAGCCACGCTCCCTTGTATATATACCCGAGTTTGACCGATATTCCATTTACGCTAATTAATCCTGTTTAAATTTTATGTCTTAATATTTCATACTGATAAAACATTATATTTCGTATTATTTTATACTAATAAAAGCCTGAATTAGTAGTTAAATGTTATAGTGACTTTTTTTTTTGCAGCGAGAGATCATGAGAAGTGAAAAAATGTCTAAAATTTAACTCGAACTCGAGATCAAACTCATGTGTTCGCTGCTCGTTTGCGCGCCAATTAGACTTATTATCTGCGCAAGTCTGAGACATATGCTGCCAAGGGAGAAAATTTTGCTTGTTTTTGATGTCAGTGCACGTGAAAATAACGCAATTTATTATTCAATAATATTGAAATAATTGCAAAGGTGCGAGTTTTCGGAACACGAATAGCTCCATTATCTGGATGAAGTGTCGAAAGCAGTGGCGACTAAGAAGAACACTATCCTGGTCTAATGCTACCAAGGTGAGCGCATTATCCTGGTCTAATGCTACCAAGGTGAGCGCATTATACTGGTCTAAGGATACCAAGGTGAGCGCATTATCCTGCTCTAAGGATAGCAAGGTGAGCGCATTATCCTGGTCTAAGGATAGCAAGGTGAGCGCATTATCCTGGTCTAAGGATAGCAAGGTGAGCGCATTATCCTGGTCTAATGCTACCAAGGTGAGCGCATTATCCTGGTCTAAGGATACCAAGGTGAGCGCATTATCCTGGTCTAAGGATAGCAAGGTGAGCGCATTATCCTGGTCTAATGCTACCAAGGTGAGCGCATTATCCTGGTCTAAGGATACCAAGGTGAGCGCATTATCCTGGTCTAAGGATACCAAGGTGAACGCATTATCCTGGTCTAAGGATACCAAGGAGAGCGCATTATCCTGGTCTAAGGATACCAAGGAGAGCGCATTATCCTGGTCTAAGGATACCAAGGTGAGCACATTATCCTGGTTTAAGGATACCAAGGTGAGCACATTATCCTGGCTGGAGGATACCTTGGCCCTCATCAGGAACGAGTGGCCGGCAGTAAATATCCGATTATTGATAATCGATGCCCCGACTGGGAAAACAATGGAATGCGTTTATTGCCTTCACGCTCGTGGCGTCAGAGTGCAACGGCAGCAAGAATGAGTCGTACACTCCTAATGAGGCATGCGTGGTACGTACAGAGTAAAGAATGCGCCGTACACTCCTAATGAGGCATGCGTGCCATGCGGACAGAGTGAAGAATGCGCCGTACACTCCTAATGAGGCATGCGTGCCATGCGGACAGAGTGAAGAATGCGCCGTATACTTCTAATGAGGCATGCCAGGTATGCGTACAGAGTGAAGAATGCGCCGTACACTCCTAATGACACCTGCGTGGCATGATTATGGACATTGCCAGTTGATATATTGTTTTTACTCTAGTTTGTGGGGCAGGTAATTAGTCTTAAAGCAATGTTTCGTGATTTAAAAAAATTACTGAGCTATAGTGACAAAAATCCCCGGTAAATTTCGCGGTTATGGTGCAAGATATTTAAATTCAATCAAATCTAAAATCGAGAAATTGAAAAATTAACATCAATTATTTTTTTGACTAAACTAGGTACATAAATCCAATAATATTTTTTTCGGCACTAATAGGAAATATGTCTAACAAAAAGTCACACGAGGAGAATTTCGATGCACATTCGTCCCCGGCGGGCGCTGTCACAAGGAAGGCTGTGCAGCAGACGGTATTGGCTGAGAAATGCACTAAGATGCACGACTCCCTAGAGGAGCTGATGCTTTCTGAGCTAAAGCGTATATCTGGAAATAACTGTTTTTGAGCTGAAGTGTTTGAGCTGAAGTGTGTCTGAGATGAAGTGTGTTTGAGATGAAGTGTGTCTGAGATGAAGTGTGTTTGAGATGAAGTGTGTTTGAGATGAAGTGTGTCTGAGATGAAGTGTGTTTGAGATGAAGTGTGTCTGAGATGAAGTGTGTTTGAGCTGAAGTGTGTCTGAGATGAAGTGTATCTGAGCTAAAATGTATCTGAGCTAAAGTGTATCTGAGCTAAAGTGTGTCTGAGCTGAAGTGTGTCTGAGCTGAAGTGTGTCTGAGCTAAAGTGTGTCTGAGCTGAAGTGTGTCTGAGCTGAAGTGTGTCTGAGCTAAAGTGTGTCTGAGCTGAAGTGTGTCTGAGCTAAAGTGTGTCTGAGCTGAAGTGTGTCTGAGCTAAAGTGTGTCTGAGCTAAAGTGTGTCTGAGCTGAAGTGTGTCTGAGCTGAAGTGTGTCTGAGCTGAAGTGTGTCTGAGCTGAAGTGTGTCTGAGCTAAAGTGTGAGTAGTTTGTCTCCGGAATTCATATGCTATAGCAAAGCATTAGTGAGCTGAACAGGAGACCGTGAGCGCGAGCAGCAAAAATTACACAAAAATGCGTGAGAATTTGTCCTAATATTGATGCACTTGTGTGGGTCATCTCAACCCATTTAACCTGACGCAAGGGCGTATCAGTTATACGTACATCAAGTGTCACTATTTGGACCATATGACCCGTTATTTTTTCTGAGTGTTTCGCCCAACAAACTTTCCGCCAGAGTAAGGCAAGCGGCAACGCATTTCTTCAGGCGCTCCTGTCCAAGGCAATGATTATTTTCAACTCAAAACTTGGCAGAGAAGACATGTTTTAAGACAGGTTTTAGACACGAATTTTAAGTTTAATATAGGAGCAGAAATCCATGGGAATGCCTCACCCAATTGGTTCAACGATGGCAAACTTGCACGAGATTCGTTCAATTTTGGTCTCTATTGTGCGGTTCTTTGGACGGTCGAGCGGAAGGAAGGAAGGTAGATAGTACAGCTCCAGGAAACACAAGTCACGAAAAATGAAGGAAATTCAAAGAAAGCTTTGCATTTACATGTGATTGAATGACTAGCAAAAAGGGACTGGATAACTAGTACAATGGGACTGGATGACTAGCACAATGGGACTGGATGACTAGCACAATGAGACTGGATGACTAGTACAATGGGATTGGATGACTAACACAAGTCAAGGGAAAGAAAGCAAAGCAAGGCAATTCTAGGGAAGCTTTAGATTTAAATGAGGCCACGAGCGCACCACACGAACATCACGCCCCGCAGAAATTACTTCGAAATTCTTTCAATTCAAATGCAGCTTAACTTAAATTATAGTATATATAGGACGTAGGAGAGAGAAGTACAGACTAGCACAGCATGAGTGCTACGTAATGCTACACACTGGCATGACTAGCACAGCATGAGTGCTACGTAATGCTACACACTGCATGACTAGCACAGCATCAGTGCTACGTAATGCTACACACTGGCATGACTAGCACAGCATCAGTGCTACGTAATGCTACACACTGCATGACATAGCACAGCATGAGTGCTACGTAATGCTACACACTGCATGACTAGCACAGCATGAGTGCTACGTAATGCTACACACTGGCATGACTTGCACAGCATCAGTGCTACGTAATGCTACACACTGCATGACTAGCACAGCATGAGTGCTACGTAATGCTACACACTGCATGACTAGCACAGCATGAGTGCTACGTAATGCTACACACTGCATGACTAGCAGACTAGCACAGCATCGATGCTGCGCATTGGCTGACTATAGCAAATCAGTGCGAATATTCCAGCCAAGAATAACCACATGCTGTGACCACAACGAATAATAAAATGAGAAATTTAAATTTAAAAAAGTAATTAATGCGAAAAATCAGGAGACACAATGCGCAATCAGCTTTGCGACTGAACGCTCCACAAACCCAAATTGCAGTTCACGCTCTTAACATCGCCATTAAAAAAAAGGCCCCAAGTTAAACAACTGCCCGGATTTCTGCAAAGTTCAATGGAAAGCTTCAAATTATTCTTCGGGAACGTCATTTACAGAGCGCAGAATACGAAATATCGGAAGCAGCTCGACCTGCCTCGTGGGTCTCGTAATGACGCGATTGAGAGCCGACAAATTAGCGCCATTCATCGACCGGTGAATGGGGACGTGATTCATCACAAGCTAGAGCTCTCAAAGGACAGAATTATCTTCCTAGAACACCCTTCAAACTTTACTAAAGATTTATATCTTTGTATTGCCTTCAAACGTCATCTTGATATTAATGGTCGAAAGATACATAAACATCACCGAACGGCCAAGAGTGAGGCGGGAGTCAAGAGAAAATATCTACTGAAGACATTCAGTAGCCTGTCTACTGAAAGTAGAAAGAAAGTAGTCTGTCTACTGAAAGTAGAAAGAAAGTAGTCTGTCTACTGAAAGTAGTCTGTCTACAAAAGGTCTACTGAAGACATAAATGCCTACTGAAGGCATACAGTACCCGGAGGTTTCAGATGATAAGTAAGGTTACTTCAAGAGCTCGGATCTGTTCATATATACATATATGACAGATCCGAGTAGGCATTTAGGTAAGAATAGCATTAACAACGATCAATGTATCTGTGCAAAAAAAAATTAATTTTCTCTGCGCTTCAGACAACTGAATTCGTCACATCTCTACGAGCATCGCTGCGTAGGAAAGATAAGAGCGATGTTGCGTTGTGGCAAACGTTTAGTGACCTGAGAATTGAGTCGGCAAAAAATGATGCAGTAAAATAAAAATATAAAAGAAAGTTTCAACGGTATTTGTGGAAGTGTGAAAATTATTCATAAGCTTTCAGAACTTCATGTTATACGAAGCTTACGATTAACAGTGAGCATAAACGGGCATAGTGTCCTGCAACTTTCCCTGGGCTTTATCACCAACTTTTCAATAGTTGTTCAACCAACATCCACCAAGCTGTGTCACTAACTCCGTAGCTAAACTCCAAACTTCACAATAAATTTGTAACCAACTTTTTCCGTAGCTTAACTGCGAACTTTCCCACGGTTGTGCCACCAACTTTAACCAAGCCAAACTTTCACGTTTCATAACTCCTTCGGTAACAACATGATGACTACACAACTGTTTTGATTGCGCCAGAGAGAGATATGGTTCAGTTTTGTGGATAAAATAGATAGTTACTGTTGAAGGCAGGTGACTTAAGTGGCAAAGTTATAGGCATTGACGGTATCTGTGTCACTATAACTTCCTCGTATCCTATAAGTTCCATCTTCCGCATAGTTATGCTATACTAACTTCCACACAGCTACGCCTCTAACTTTACTGGTATCGAGGCGTAGCTGGTATTACTGGTATGAGACTGCTACCTACGGTCGAAACCCTTTCAAAAGTAAATTCAGCGAGAATCAATATCTAATAGAATTATTTCGTAATAGAATAATTCCATTACGAAATGGGGGCGTATGAAGTCACATTCAATAAAGATCGTACTGTAATGAGGAAAATTACAGACAATAAATAGTTGGCCGACCTATACCAGCTGTCACATGGGTTTTTCGTGACATGTGGTCGAAAGTTAGCAAGGCAGTGGCTTCGGCAGTTAGCACGGTAGTTGGCACGGCAGTTATTACGGCAGTTAGCACGGCAGTTATTACGGCAGTTATTACGGCGGTTAGCACGGCAGTTGGCACGGCAGTTATTACGGCGGTTAGCACGGCAGTTATTACGGCAGTTATTACGGCGGTTAGCACGGCAGTTATTACGGCAGTTAGCACGGCAGTTGGCACGGCAGTTATTACGGCGGTTAGCACGGCAGTTATTACGGCAGTTAACAGTTAGCACGGCAGTTAGCACAGCAGTTAGCACAGCAGTTAGCACGGCAGTTAGCACAGCAGTTATGCACGGCAGTTAGCACGGCAGTTAGCACGGCAGTTAGCACGGGCTCAAGAGTTAGGCAATTACCGTGAGACGTTCGAATTTTGCGAGGGTCGGTGATTACTGGACCGGAACGGCCACCGCGAGGGCGTTGAGAGGTCCGCGGCTAATTAAACTGAGCCCGTGGAGCTAAGTTCAATTAATACTTTGCCTATCAAGAAACCTATAGAAACCTTACATAATATTGGGCAGCAGCGCGGATTGGCTACAAAAAAGATAATTATAAAGCTGAGCCACGCAAAGTCACGGATAAAAGTTTAAGACCTCAATGTTCAAAGTCTCGATGACCTCGGGAATGATAAAAGCAAGATTTCGCTAAGAGTTTATCATCAGCAGCACACTTAATTTTATTCGCGCAGCAAGGCCAGGTTCACACCATTTTGCTGGGCATTTGCCAATCTCGGCTCAGTCCAATGTTCTTTAATGTATTTCTATAGAAGCATTCACAACAGCCGGGCATATGTACCTTCCATGCCCATGGTGTGAATGCTTCCATGAAAAAATGCATTAAAGAATATTGGACATGAAGGTGACTGGCATATGCCTGGCACGGGCCCGGCAGTATGGTGTGGACCGGCCAGAGACGCAAACGTCGGTCCATCAACATTCGGATTACTGATGAGTGTCTGGGTTAGGCAGCACCAGCAGTATATACGAGACCAGTAATACATATGAAGGTCGTTGTAAGAAGAGAGCGTTATTGGATAACATGAATTTCGCCACTTGAAGATACCATAAATTTTCCAATAATATCATAGTGGCACCAGCAGCCATCACAATGGAGATCACAATGGAGATAAATGTGATCTTTTTTCAAGACCAAATCAAAATGAGACTCGATAAACCCTTGCAACTGACCCATATTACAAATTAATTGAATAGGTAGAAGTCCTTCATCCTCCCAGTTAACTGCATCATCCTTTGCTACTTTAATCCTGCTAGTTACCTTCACCCTCCTAGTTGCCTGCATCATCCTAGCTACTATAATCCTGCTAGTTACCTTCACCTAGTTGCCTGCATCATCCTAGCTACTATAATCCTGCTAGTTACCTTCATCCTCCTAGTTACCTGCATCATCCTCGCCACTTTAATCCCGCTAATCACCTTCATCATCCTAGCTACTATAATCCTGCTAGTTACCTTCATCCTCCTAGTTACCTGCATCATCCTCGCCACTTTAATCCCGCTAATCACCTTCATCATCCTAGCTACTATAATCCTGCTAGTTACCTTCACCCTCCTAGTTGCCTGCATCATCCTAGCTACTATAATCCTGCTAGTTACCTTCATCATCCTAGTTACCTGCATCATCCTAGTTACTTTCATCCTGCTAGTTACCTTCATCCTCCAAGTTACCAGCATCATCCTAGCTACTTTAATCATGCTATTTACCTTCATCATCCTGGTCATCCGCAGCCCTGGGCTTGAACATGGAGTACTCGACGTCGCCATCCATGCCCAGCCAGTTCTCTGCGTTGTGGATCTTGATGAGGTCGTGGATGAGCTCGTCGTCCGTCTTGCCCGTGATGCCGCCCTTGCCCTTGTTGGGGCCGAACACCGTGTGGTTGTACAAAGGGTCGTTTACGATGGGGTAACCTAGGGGGAAAGGGGTCAATGGTCATGACGTCGAATGGTGAATTTATCGGTGAAAATGTTAAAAGAGGGTAACGTTGTAAGGACGTGCAAATTGTCATGGCGTCGAATGGTCGAATTATCAATGAAAAGTCGTTCACGATTGAAAAACTGTTCTAGTGGTCTAATCACCTAAGAAAACATTAAAACATGATCAGTCGTCAATGCAATCATGAATAATTGATAATGAGAATTACAGTAAGTAGGTAATGGGTAAATTTCGATCGTGGAACGAAAGTATAATGTTTATATATACTCCCCTGGGTGTAGCGTGTGTGTAGAGATGATGGGAGGGTATTTATTTTCGGTGTTTGAGGAGAGTGTAAAGATACTGAACGACGATGCAGTCATTGCAAGGTCGAGTAATGTAACGGAGACAAGCGTATGTTCCCGTTCACCCAAGCCTCCTCACTTAGTTCACCCCACTCCCACAGGTACCTCCCAATCTACGAGTAGCCCCTCACTCTGCCAGAAGCTCCCCATACCCCAAGTCTCCTTAAGTTTCCTCTTCCCACTCCCCCAGGTGCCTGCAATACCCCAACTTCCCCCACTCACCCAGGTACTGGAGGTGCACGCGTACATGTTTCACCTAAATCTTCCCACTACCCCAGATACCCCGACTCCTCAAGGTTCCTTTTCCCACTCCCCCACTCCCTTCCCACTCCCACTCAGGGTTCCTCTTCCCACTCCCCCAATCCCTTCAAGTTCCCACTCCCACTCAGGGTTCCTCTTCCCTCTCCCCCACTCCCTTCCCACTCCCACTCAGGGTTCCTCTTCACACTCCCCCACTCCCTTCCCACTCAGGGTTCCTCTTCCCACTCCCCCACTCCCTTCCCACTCTCACTCAGGGTTCCTCTTCCCACTCCCCCAATCCCTTCAAGTTCCCACTCCCACTCAGGGTTCCTCTTCCCACTCCCCCACTCCCACTCAGGGTTCCTCTTCCCACTCCCCCACTCCTCAACTTCCCCCACTCACCCAGATACTGGAGGTGCACGCGTATATGTTTCACCTAAATCTTCATACTACCCCAGATACTCCGACTCCTCAGGGTTCCTCTTCCCATTCCCCACTCCCAATTTCCCCCACTCACCCAGATACTGAAGGTGTACGCGTATCTGGTGCATACGCCCCGTCCTGGGTTTGCAGAGCACGACAGAGGACGTGCCATTGTAGGACAGAAGCTGAAACTCCGTCTTGCAGTCCTTGCCGGTAGGGGAGACCTTACACACTCCTATCTTGTAGCTCACCACTTCTATTGGTTCATTGCACTCTACCAGCCCTCTGTTGGGAACAAGAACTCTATTTTAGAAATAAATCATAGAAGAAGTTTTAATATTCAACTATATTTTACGTAGCACTGCTATTCTATATGTCACTATGAAAGTTGAGCGAGTATGTGGTGCAATAGAAGTAAGAAGTACAATATTTAGCAATTTAACACAGTTACTTAGTCATAGCTACATATAGTTTAGTTGCCTCACGTTCACATTCAAGTAGGCTGCAGTACAACGTTACTCACCACTACAGCCCCAAATAGTTCATCACTACTTCATATCATCACTTATCACATAATCCCTTATCACTACATCATATGCACCACACCACAGCATCACACAACACCACACCACAGCACCACACCCCCCAACACTCACGAAGGGAAGCGGCCGTCCACCCTGCAGACGTATTGCTTGGTCACCTGCCGTGTCCTGATCATCACATCATCCCTCATCACTACATCAGCACACCACACCACACCACCACACCACAACACCACACCACATCACCACACCCCCCAACACTCACGAAGGGAAGCGGCCGTCCACCCTGCAGACGTATTGCTTGGTCACCTGCCGTGTCCTGATCTGCTGTTCCATCTCCCGCGCCTTCTTCGGCGTTCGTCCGAACAACAGTAAACCTGTGTGATAAAAACATTTGTAATACAATTAAATAATTTATAGAAGAGAAAATTCGGGTCGACTTAGAGATCGGCATAACTATTAGGACGACAATTGAATAGTTAAATTACCTGCATTGCTTGCTAAGCGCTCATGTCAAAATAACAGTAATGCCGGCCATCAGAAACAACAAGCATTGTAGGATTTTGAGGACCAGTGTTTCAATCCTACCAAGGATTGAAACAAGAATCCAGCATTCTGATTTGTGCACTATTTGAGCAGCACCGACTGCCTTGAATTTGCATATGTCGGGCCGAAATCGCAGAATGGCTGATTCTATGGAATCGGCCGCCAGTTGCCGAATTTGTAGAATCAGCATTTCGTTGCTGATTCAGAAAATCGGACGCTAGAGTTAGGAAAGGTTTGGCCAAGTTCGGTCAAGTTCCTTTATATTTAAATATTAAAAAAAACTTGGCTGACTGACATGGCCCCAGACTCCTATAGTATTGAAATTCTGATGCTACATATCCGGCAACTAGCTGCGGATTCCATAGAATCAGCAATTCCGCGATTTCGGCACGACACATACGCAGCTGAGATGAAGACATCACTTGCAACAGCTTATCGCCGCACTTACAGAAATAAATGATACTTTGTCCAAATAGTAATTTCGTTTTTTTTTACTGACACAGTTTTGCCAGATCGATCCTGACCCAGTTTTGCGCCAGTCTAACTGCCGCTACCTGCTCGTGTTGTGGATAAGAAAGTGTGTCACTATTTGAACAACATGACCCCATAATTTTCCTGAGTGTAGTGATGGCCGGCATTCGTCGTCAGAAGGCGGCTTCTCTACAAACCAATTAATTCAGAGCATTTCATCTCCTGATACTGCAGAGCTAAGCTCTGACGCGACAGAGTATGCGTATGTTACCGTTTCGAGTTCAGAGATCTCACTGAGATTGTGCAGTCTCAGTCCAATATAACATTTATCTTGAGTATATATAGTTGCAAATTCATTTCAGGCAAATTTTTAGAAGCAGTAATGGAAAAGCACTTAAGACGAAAATTATTAATATCCTTGGTGCGTAGGTCACCGTTGATGTTTCGAGTTCCAAGATAGATCTCACTGAGATTGTGCAGTCTCAGTACAATATAAAATATATCTTTAGTATATATAGTTGCAAATTCATTTCAGGCAAATTTTTGGAAGCAGTAATGGAAAAGCACTTAAAATAAAAATTAATTTTCTTGGATTATTCGCAGCACAGACAAGAAGACGAATACGAAGAATTAAGATGGATGGGACATATTTTTCAAATAGCAAGTGACACATTTTCTTACCCGAAGCACGAGCAGTACTGATATGCATATTAGCCGGGACAAACAAGTTAGACAACTGGGTTATAATAACACAAACACAAGGACAAAAAGTGCATCGCTATTTGGACAAAGTCCCACTCATCTCTCTGAGTGTGTGACAAAGTCTCTCTCATTTACCTGAATTTAGTTATATATGCATGTTATTAGCGCATTTTCTCATTTATGGAAAAAATGCACTATTGTGCTCGCCATGTCCGTCTGTCTGTCTGTCCGTCTGTCCATGACCACGTTTTCATGCGCGTCACCACGTCAAAATGCGCTCTCTAGCTGTCACTCACTGCAGTGAGTACTGAGTTATATTTTTATAGACTCACCACTGGTCAGTCTGTCGAGGCGGTGAATAGTTCTCAGGTTCTTTAGGTTATATTCTTTGGCGAGGATGAATACGACGGTGTTGTGGCGGTAGCGGCCGCAGGGATGTACCTGTGATACACGTGTACGTAGGAGGAACTCGTGTAGCTGGTAGGACCATGTTACTGAGGAGCACTCAGCGTATTTTCAGAGATACTTGATGTAATGAATACCCATCAATGAAATAAAAATATACTTGAATGTATGCAAGTATTTGGTATCGAGAGAATAATTGTGCTGATTTATTATCATAAAAAAATCAATTAGAAATTTTATTTGAAATTAGGGTTCAGCAACCAGATGTTGGGACTAATATTTTGGCAATATCAGGGGCAACATCAGGCTATATTTTAAACAAAACAATAATAAGAATATTTAAAAAACAATGAATGAGTTGGTACAATGAATAATTGTTCTAAAGACAATTATTTCGCTTTTAATATACAATATTTGACGCTCTATGAAGTGAAAGGATTTAGACTTATTCAAAATACTTCAATATATCATGTTCATTGATCAATATCAGATTAACACTTCAGGTTTATTTGTCAACATTAAAATTGAGCCTATATTTCAATATATACAAACACATATGACGTTCAATATTAAAGTAACGCTTCAGGTTTACTATTGAACCTTAAAACTCTAACAAATAATTGGAAGCTAAACGAAGAGTGCATGAAAAGCTGTGAAGAAGGATAAGTAAGAAGGAAGGATAATTGCAGGACATAAAAGGTTGTATTGGTCATGTGGAATGGAGAAGTGCAACAACACAACAACAGCGACTAGAAGCTTCAAACAACTAAACTACAACCAAAAATAGAGCATGTAGTAATTTCAGAAGAACATGTGTGAAGTTTGTGACATACACATTGTAACAAGATTCTCAATCATTACTAAAGCGTCTTAAATACATAGGCAGATGTATAAAACCATAAAACCTAAACCTTAACGTAAGTTTATATATATAGGCAAAAGTACGAAATCTGGTCGTTTTGTACCTTAAAACTTGTCAAAATAGATAAATAATTTAGCAGTGGTATAAACGTTGATTGTTGTAGCAAACGTTCAGAATTAAGCTTTTAGGAATGTTGGACGATGTCGCAAAATAAACTGTGTGACTAAGGGACAAAATTCAACAGAAACATTGGGATATCATACAGATGAATAAAGTGATGGGGAAACAATAGTTGTATTCAAACAAAAACAGGGTCCAGGCATTTCAATGAATGCAGTTCAAGAAACACACAAAGCAAGGGTCTGTATTTATACCTATTCTATTGAAGATGCACATTACGTTCGTTCCCCTTTAAATTGTGCACTCAACCTGTCAGTTGTGTGTACAATGCGCGTCATTTAAACGTACGTCACATATGCTTTCAACACAAAAGACAGTAAGAAACATTCCAAAAGTCACATGTACGTGACATGTTCATAACACTTGCGTAACGAAACAAGGCAAAAGTCATCCGTTATACGTTACCAAAACAACAATCGCAAACCAATTAACACACCAAATAGAGATGACTTTTGGCCGCGATGTAAGTTGTTTACGTTAGTAGTGGCTCATACAGTCTAGGAAACCCGAGATCGATGGAATCAAAGGAAACAACGAAGCGTCTGACGAGGAGAATAAGACCGAACGGTTCCAACTTCGTAAGCAAATGACGAGTTCCGGTCGAGTTTCGCAAAAGTGAGGAGAAATGCAAATGGCAAACTGGGGACACTGCGAGACAGGCGAGGGCGCGACACGCTTCTCCACTTCAGAGGAGTAGGAAAAGATAAGACATTGTGGCGACAGGGTAAAAATATTCATAAACTGAGATGAAAATAGTTCGTGAGAACTCGTAAGACATTTCGTTCAAATAGAGGCAGCGAGAAAAGTATTCCTTTGTGAACAGATATGCCAAAAATAAGTTCGTATGCAGAATTGCAGGTGGCAGTTCCATGTATTTTTTGAGGATAGCATTTGAATTTAAAATTATTTTACTTCATAATTTGAATTCTACATTTGGAAGCAAAGGTATACTTACGAGTATCACAATAGCACAGCAAGGCAGAGCCTGCAGGTGGCCTGTTTCGAGTCGTTGTGAATTGAACGAGACGAATGATGCAAAGCGCGAGACGTAACATCCCATATAATTACAGTTCATTTGTCAGGGCTGTAACGAGGCAGCTTTTCGGTCGACGTCGCGTAAGAAAGAACGCGTGATGAATGCAACTCGGTTATGCGTGACTGATGGACAAACGTGAATGCCGATAATTTCGTCAAGGAAATTCGACTTGACGTGCATTAGCGAAACGCCGAGACATGAGCAAGAAATGCGGTGTCTTGACCAAAGCTGACAAGTACGGATGGTTTCAGCTGCAATTTTGAAACAGAATTCCTTGCAGCCTGACATCAAGGGCCGTAATGTGACCATAGAGAGACACTTTATTCCGTAAATGGCGTCAGACCGCTGCCAACAAATAGCCCTTTGAATAGCAAGACACGCAGGCAAGTGGACTTGATACTTTCGTTTATTAGGCAATAAGCATTCTATGGGCTGTCGCAGAAATGGCATTACTTTCACATCTGAATCTAGTTTAAATTTAAATGCGGATAGCGATATATCTAACTTTAAGGTAACGTATTAACCTATTGATTCCAATCGATTTCTTTCCTAGGAGCACGAACGCAATCAGAATAAAAATAAAAAGAATTACGTGAGCACGCCTAACGACCCACCCGAGAGCCATCGCGCGGCAGTTGTCGCGTTAGAACGAGGTCGGGGCGGTCGCAGCAACTGGCGTGATCGACAAGACAACTTTGAGGAAACTGTGCACAAAACTGCTACGAGCGGTCATTATAAGAGTGGAGGTTGAGCTCTCAATGAACTGAACCCGTCATTTAGGTCAGCAAAATACCCAGTTATATATGTTGTCTCTACAAAAAGTGAGCGGTTAACTTTAAAAGACCGAAGCAATAATGGCCATGAAACGCAAAAGGATGATGGCATGGAGAACACTTTACCGTAAGGTCGTTGGGAAGCTCAACAAGAGGAAGAGAAAAATCGCGACCTAAATAACGAGCAAAGTAAAACAAAGTCGATTCTTCTGACGATAACTTCTAGGAAATCTTGCGTTTGTTTACAGCGTCTTATAAGCGAAGTAATGGTGAAAAACACGAACTTGTTTGTTGGCAGTGAAGCCTGGCACTAACTTCCCAACAATTTCAGGGAAAAGTAACTTGAAGGCGAAGAAAGAAATGACAGGACAACCTAAGTTCGCCTCCGGGTACAGGAGATCTAAACTTGACTCGGGAAGATTTACTGCAGTATATATATGCAGCCCTGCAAGTTCCTATTCAACATTCACTGGGATGAAAGCGGAATAACGGTACCCTTAATTACCGAAGCAGCTACGTAAAAGTGTATGCAGACTTACCACAACAAATACTCTTACAAAATACTCACAAATACTCAACAATGAATATTCATAATCGTCGTCAAATCGAAGTTTGATTATTCGCTGTATAGAACATAAACGTTTATGTCCTCAGGTCTGTGATGCAAATCTAAGTTTAAGAACCAAAATGATGCCACAAATGCTGAGCCGTCGGAGCGTCGTGCAGAATATCAAAATCGTAACCGAATTTTCAGAGGAAGGCTGAGGTTTACTGACGGAATTCCTCACTGCTGCAAAGCTCGGAAACAACCAAGTCACTTAATATTAAAGGTCTCTGACTTTAAAGAGCGACGGGCTTTAAAGAAGACGGCACATCGGTTGCAATGATCGCACAATACTTCCGTCCAACACAGTCAGCTTCAGACCGATCTTCATTATATCATTATTAAATGATAATACTTGAACTGTCATTAGGCTCTTCGTATTGCTTGTAGACTGGTCTTCATTACATCATTATTATTAAATGCTTACTGATGCACGGCCTAGGAATACTTACAGAAATTCAATACTTCCTTCAGGCACAGGAACCATGAAAATTTATTTCACCTCTTTTGCAACGTCGAGAGAAAATCAAGCCCACATATAAATCATAGAAAACCTAACTTTTGCCGGCTGCTTACCATAACTTCAAAGAAAATTAGTCACAAATGCCACGAATAACTATATTTTCGTTTGCGACAGCAGAATTTAACGTGTTTCACAAAAAGATTTCGCGAGCACATCGGACGATCAATCTTATACTTGAGCGATAAATCTTGTGGATGCAAACCATCGGTGATACGGGATCGCCCACCCGTAAATTTCAAAGAAGTTGGAATTCGTTTAGGGGGACAACAGAAAAGCGAGCGACGAGCGAATTACGGAAGATGCATTGCCGGGCTCAAACTATTACAAAGTTTGCGTGTTATTTATTCGATTTAAGCAGGATGTATGTTAAATAAAGATTCACTGAACCAGGTTGAAAGACGAAATGTACATGCAATCAAATTAAAATAAATTTATTCTCCAAATTTCACGGTCACATTCGCAGTCCTGCAATCCACGACCGACAAACGAATCGTAGAAACGTATGATGATCAGAAAACTAGAACGCGCTGAGTAAGAGTGTCATTATTAAAGACGCGTTAAGAACTAACTTTTGCGTTCAGTAGCGCAGAACTTGTCATCAGTCATCAGATAATACACATATTCCTACGCTGGCATCTCAGACTTAATTGCGAAATTGCCAACCCAGCAGCGAAGCTCAACCCATTCCCTCGCCTGGCCCTGCCAATCGTGGGCTTGGAACTCGAATTTATAGCCACCACTGAGCTTACAATCATCGCAATCATTCAGAAAAATCCGGCCCCCAGACTGCGGCAATGCGGCGACGTTATTGATACACGCAACACGCAGGGCTGCAACACGCACGACACGCACCTCCGACCGTCGCGGTGCACCACACGCACTGGGTGCTACCGTGTTTTCTCAATTCATAAACCTCAAATTCTAAAATTGTGTTTAAAAACTTTCACATTCTTCACAAAATTTTCACATTCTTAAATGTGTTTAATTTCAAATAAAATTCAACTTGTGTTTTAGAAATTATAAAATATTCTAAAAAAAACTTTTAAATAATATTCCATTATAGTATGGCAGTAAGGAACTCAATGCGACATTAAAGAACAGGTAAAATTCCACGGCAAGACAGCAGCGTCCGCTGTTATAAAAGATGCATCAGGGGCCCAGCGCCTTCTGCACTGCAGTAGCAGTAATTAGCCGCTGCAGGGTTCAACAAAAGCTGTTTTACTGCATAACATATGGGAGCTGCAGCTGTTGCACTAGCATAACTATGAGCACTGCAGCTGTTGCACTAGCATAACTATGAGCACTGCAGCTGTTGCACTAGCATAACTATCAGTTGTACTACATAACTATGAGCGATGCAGCTGTTGTACTAGCATAACTATGAGTTATACTGCATAACTATGAGCGATGTAGCTGTTGTACTAGCATAACTATGAGCGATGCAGATGTTGCACTGGCATAAATATTGGCGCTACAGCCGTTGCACTCGCATAAACATTAGAGCAACAGCTGTTGCACTGAACAAACTCAACAAAGCGCTCTGCAGCTGTTGCAATAGCAAGCCTATGAGCGGTGCAGCCGTTGCACTAGCATTACCATGTTAGACATATTGACTCAGACATTCACTATTAATGGGTCTGTATATTTAGGGTAGAGCCCTTCATTTAAACATGTCTGGTTAAAAATAATGCCAGTTTTATTGAGGACTTCTTTTGAGTTTAATCTCTCAAGCTTTCAGATAAGAGATACAGTAATAGGTTCAATGTGTCTTAAAATTTGTCCAAAGGAAACTGTGAATTTGTCCACGGACTGTATAAGAACCTTACTCGTAGCTTCGTTCACTACCTCAATTAGTCTTCTCTCTGCAGCCAACCCGCAAGCAACTCGTCTACTCAGCTGCTCGACCTCGTTGCCTGAAGATGCTCAGTGATGAGCGAAACGCGTCGCAGGATTTATCGAACCTTTCATTTGGACAAATTTTAAGACACATTGAACCTATTACTGTATCAGAAAGCTCTTATCAGAAAGCTTGAGAGATTAAACTCAAAAGAAGTCCTCAATAAAACTGGCATTATTTTTAACCAAACATTAATGGGTCATATACAATAAAATGACACACTTTCTACACGCAGCACTCATACGCTTTTTACCGATCAAAATCGCTTCAGGATGACCCATAAAAGGCAAAAGTGCATCACTCTTTTCATTGTACGAATTCTCAGTGAATTATCCGAGAGCTTGCACGAGGGGATTGGAGTGGATTATCCGAGAGCTTATATGGGTCAAGATGACCCATATAAGGCAAAAGTGCATCACTCTTTGTACAAAGTCTCAGTGAATTATCCGAGAGCTTGCACGAGGGGATTGAGTTAGACGGATGAGTGCGCTTGATATACCGCCAAACTTGCCAGCAAAATCGATTCCTAATCGCCGGGTGCCAGGCGCTTGCCCTAAGGCTTTGGAGTTGAAGGAGTGTTACGGGAAGGAGTGTGTCAAACGACGTATTAGTATTTTAGGAACTAAAAATTTTTTAGTTGACATATTAATATACTAGGATATCCAAAAATTAGGAAGTGGCGTATTAGTATTTTAGGATGTTAAGAAAATTTGTAGCTGACGTATTAATATATTACGATATCAGAAAATTTTTAGTTGACGTTTTAGTATATTAGGATATCAGAAAATTTGTAGTTGACGTTTTAATATATTAAGATGTCAGAAAATGTGTAGTCTGAATTAATCAAGATGCATTATTGTCTGACCGGTAATTTGATCACGGCTAAGAAAAATTAATACAGGTTCTTGTATATGGAGATATTGGCGACAATAACAACTTTCAAATACCAACTGCGACTAATTATTAAGGCCTTGTGTAAAGAGTTACTGGATCCTGTCGAGGCCAGTAGCGCCTATACAGGATGCCAATAACACGGTAAATAGTGACGGTTAGTATATGAAAGTTGTACTGGAAGCCATTAATGACACCCTGCTAAAGCACCTTTTCACGGCGAGCGAAAGGTATCACAACTTTTAGCAGCATTGCAAATACAACTTTATTGATTTCAGGATGGCAAACTTGACTGATAATTATCCATTTTGACATTCAGTGTATTTTTCATCTTTTAGTTTAAGCTGTAGGAGTAGCCACACCAATAAATGTGCTAAGTAAGTGTTGGTATTTATATCGTATATAGTTATCGTATATAGTAGTCATCGATGACCGTCGTTGAATTTATAATGAATGATTTGTGAAGGTAATTATAAATGATGAATTTATAATTACTTAGTAATTGGACGCATAGATTTGCGACGACCAGAAGCAACAAGCGCTAAATTAGCGAATTAAAACTTGTGAAGGAAATTACAATATACATGAACTAGTAAGCACTACGGAAGCCAGCGCGAGGTCAAAGAAAATTCATAGGACGAACGAAATCAAACAACAGAGCTCAACTGAATACTCAATAACAAAGGTTTGGCTATCGTTGCCCGCATCACCAGTCTCTATACACCACATTCATTCAACCTTGAAGAATAAGGATGACAACATGATGATGTCACTTTTATGACATTAGTAGCTACCAACCTCACTCAACACAAAATACAATCTCACCACCACACAATATTTTACTATGTCTCAGATAGATTTATACATAAGAGGAATTCTCTATTTAAAACTTACGTAAAGGGAAAATTGATCGAGTTTTTAACAAACATTTAAACATAAATTATGCGTCGCATGCGTGAGAAAAAGAAGTCATGCTAAGGTTGCAGTGACAAATCCACGCACAGGAGCGGAACAGATATAAAGGGTGCGACTTGAGTCTACGTCAGAGCAGCGGTTCCCAAACTAAAAATAAGTTACCTCTTGGTGTTAAATTATCAAATTTCGGACAAATGACCGAAAAATATAATGCATATTAATGATGCTAAGATTTTCAAAACGGTAACATGGCTATTGTGGTACAATGATCATCTGATCTTCAGAGATCGTATAATTTGATGACGTTATAATCGTATCGAGTTTTGGTATAATTGTGCTGATGATGGGTAGCAAAGGTTAAATTATGCGTTTAAGTGGACTGCTTTAGGAACCACTACACAACATGCAAGGACTTAGGAGCACAACAGGCATATGACGTTGAACTAACGTTATATTAACGTAGAATTGACGAAAAAACGTTTAGTTAACGTTGATTTGATGATAAGTTCAATTCAACGTCAAATGTCTGGTAGGAAAGGAGGTTTGGTTATGAGGAGTATTGCCGAAAAAACATATAGTTAACGTTGATTTGATGATAAGTTCAATTCAACGTCAAATGTCTGGTAGGAAAGGAGGTTTGGTTATGAGGAGTATTGCCGAAAAAACGTATAGTTAACGTTGATTTGATAAGTTCAATTCAACTTCAATTGTCAGGTAGGAAAGAGGTAGGGTAACTCACCGGCAGAGAACATGGCTTGTCGAGCACGACGAGCTCTTCATCTAAATGCATTACCTCAATACTACGAGCCAGTACGGGCGTCTCGTGTCTGTAACAATTAACGCACATGTCGTCTCAGTCACGGTACACACTCACCATTAACTACATCCCATGGGTATGCCGCCTCTGTCTCACTACACTCTTGCTCAGTCCCAATATTGACAATTTTAATGAATGCTAGTTTGAATGAATGTATGCTAGTTTTCAATTGCAAAGATCTCCCTTTTACCTTAACCTTAGGCCAGTGCCAAGGTCTCCATAGGGGAAAATTAGATCTTATTTTGCTATGTTATAAGTAACAAAATGTGTACGAGTGTTAAGTATTCCGTGGCTACGATTAAAGCTGGTAAAATTTAATTAATTTCTTGGGATCATCGCGGGAGAGTAGCGAGGCAGGGCAGCCAGCAAAAGGACTCCCCAGGGAGGGGGGGAGGGTTTACCCCACAACAGGGGCTGGGTGGGTGCACCGGGATGGGGAGGGGGGTGGGTGTGAGTAACACGGCAATACGGCACCGCGATGCCGTGCACTCAAAAAAATGAACATATTATTTTGTCCAAATAGTAATAAAATATTTAGCCTTTAGCGCAAATAATAATATTTGCACTAATATTTCAGCGCTAATAAGCCCATTATTCGACCTAAACTAGATCAGGTTGATACACACAAAGGGAATAAAGTGCTTCGTTATTTGGACAAAGTCTCGGTTATTTCTCTGAGTGCAGACACCAATACTGCGTTGAGGCAGTTATAACGTGCAGAGGCACCACAGTCCCGACAGTCCATTGGACTGTCTTCGTACAGTCCAATGCAGTAACGATAATTTGAGTTTAGACACTCAACAATGACCATCTCAAGATAAATAAGAGGTATAATTTGAATAATACTTCAATATCTTCAAGAAACATCATTTCGTGACCAGTTTTTCATCGCTCTGTATTGGCAGCGAGTGAGTTACGGTCGGTAATAATTTGAAGAATAAATGGCCGTGGTCATGAGATTTTCGATCAAAGGATTAGTTTTGTGAATATAGTAGAAAAGTCTAGAAACACCTACGATACAAATACGATAAATAAAATACGGGAGTAGGTTCGCAACCTCATTAAAAAAGGGGGGAAACAGGCGACTATTCAAGGTGGGGGTGGATGGAGCGACAGGCGACCGTCCAGGCAGGCGAGTTTGGCAAATAATAAAATCGAAAATCACAACATGGGCCTATGTTCATCAAGAGGTCAAAGGGAAGCAATGCTATAAATCATGTATGGAGGGTTGAGGTGCTAAATAACCGGGAAATACCGTTTAAAAATAAGGGGTGCAATTCTACGGTATGCAATGAGCATGGGAGGTGACAACATCGAGTTGCAGTAAATGGTATGTCAGTTAGACAGGACATAGAGAATGATAATAATATAACAATGCAATAATAACAGTGGGGGAAGGTATGCGGGAAAATTCCTCAGGAACAGCATAAAGGGTTTCAAAGAAACATAAAAATCTAAATATTTCGAGAAATTGATAGACACGGAAGGCCTGAGCGTGCTGGAGCAAAAAGGGCATAAAGGACAACAGCCTTCAAGGCTAACAACCTTGAAAGAACGTTGATTAGGAGTTGATTTCGTTAAGACAACGTTAAATCAACGTTATTTCAACGTCACATGCCTGATGGGAGACTTCCTAGTGGGTGGGTACATCAACGGCGGTATGACATCGAGAGTTGGCCATAAGGAAGGACACAAAATCCTATTGGAAAATAGGATACATCCATCAAGTCATAACGAGGATACAACAACAAGGGTGTAGCTGCAGGACAGGCGAGCAACATCGTAGGATATGGGGAACGGTTATAATAATAATATAATCGAGCATAAAGACACTCAACATTCAGAGCACATTTGTAATTTGTGGACCGAGAATACGTTCAGGATATCATAGGTTGGAATGTGTGCGTCGTGACATTCCAGGACAGGGAGGATGCCACGAGAGCTGCGTGTGCGCCATCGATGTGGAATGTGGCAAACATTATAACGACAGTCAGGTTAAGGGAAATACAACAACAACCGATGTTCATCTGTGGAAGGTGGGAACGAGTAAAAAGAGTGGAGGGAAACTAGGGGATGTAGAAGTGGAAGCAAGTCAGAAAAAGGAGCAAACGGAGGAGGGAAAGCAGACATGGAGAGAGGGAAACTGTTACATGGAGGGACTTGAGAGGGGAAAGTGTTACATGGAGGGACTTGAGAGGGAAAAGTGTTACATGGAGGGAGTCGAGAGGGGAAAGTGTTACATGGAGGGAGTAGAGAGGGGAAACTGTTACATGGAGGGAGTCGAGAGTGTTAAGACTTACAGGTATTGAGGCAGGTTTATCCACGACGACAGTATCCTCATCCGTGTATATGAGAGGTATGGTCGCCGCGGTGACGGGAACCTCATGCCTGTAAGATCAGCTCAAACCGTCACGTCGAGTAACGACGGGGAGTAACATCACTCAATTTCCCAGCCGACAAAAGCACAACCAAAATACAGCGACCCAGTATCAAAAGTGGGGCCTATTTCTCGTACCTAGTCGCGGCCGACATGGTAAATGGGCCAATAATATACAAAGACCCATTTGGTGGGTAGGGTCAACATACACCAGCCCAACATGGTGAGTGGGACGTAAATGAACTGCCTCAAGAAACAACTTGTACATCGTGAAAGTCAATCCGCCAATAATAATGAGGCTGGAATAAATCGTAACTCACAACGACATATAATGCAAAGGATACATGGGGGAACTTTCAAGTGCTGGGACACCATAGGACTAGAAATAGATAAAATAAAAGAAGAACACTCACCACGAGCCGGGGACGCGACACGTCTTGAGATAAACGTCCTGAATCTACACGTAACCAAGACAGGCACCACACATTATTTCGTAGGGGACATTATACATTATTTTGTAGGGGACTTTACACATTATTTTGTAGGAGAAATTACACATTATTTTGTATGGGACATTGCACATTATTTTGTAGGAAAAATTACACATTATTTTGTAGGGGACATTATACATTATTTTTGTCACTTAGGGGAACATGGGCCAATAGAGGTGCGTACGGAGGGACATAGAACCGTGGGACATATCAGAGACATGGGCTATAAACCTTTGGAGAGAAAGGGCTTGTTGGGTGAACCACGTGATAGTAAAATTATTCACATAAAATATTATTTCAATGTTTATATTTAATGAATGAATTAAACTTACAATGAAGAGGTACCGGTTCACGAGTCTGGACAACACGAGCAACCACAAGACCGAGGAAATAACTTTCAAATTCTGGCTCAATTTAACAACGTAATATTGCGATGGAATGTTTTGATTACCAGTGGAGCTTCCAAGCTTACCGTTTGTTCAGGTGGTGGGGCAATGAATTATTTTAATTTTTAAAGAGAAATTGTAAACCGTTATGCCTGTGTCACGAAGCCATGGCTGTAGAGACTAGAGTTACTGTGTTTTCAACGTTAAGTATTAGAGTTAGAGCAAGATGAGGCAGAACTTTAGACCGTTTACCGAGGGTAAATTCAAATTTAAATTAGATGCCGTCCAAGAAGGCAGATTCCACCTTGTGCCACCCCATGTTGTTTGAATGGAAGTCGGCTATATCATCACAAGTGAGGTAGTAGAGAAATCAAAGACGTTTGATTCAACAATACATTCAACACAGCTAACTTCTGGCGAATTCACCAAGTCAAAGTTATAGAACAATAGAGAGTTATGCAACAATGCATTTCAAGTGAACACGACGGTTAAAATAGATTACTTGTGACGACACTTCAAAATCACATACATTGGAAAATTGGATAACTGTCCCGGTTATCCTTATTAGAATTGAGAGCACAAGGGCATTGGTCAGAGATCTGGCGTACATTAAGTGAACTGATTGATCATAAAATGAACACAAAAATGACAAGTTTACTCCGCTGAACGAAAAAATTAGAGAAGGTAACTTTATTGTGGCCGCCACTAGTGGCCGCCAAAGGCCCACTTCTATTTGTTCGCTACGAACATCAAGGGACAAGTTCTGGTCCAAATGCAAAGACCCACTGAACAAAATAACATCGTTCATCTGAACAGAAAGTTCTAGTGAATTTCAAGGCACAAACTTCGATGCTCACCACATTCAAGGTCTCGACATTTAACAGGTTAAAATAACAGGGGAAAATTCCAGTTATTCAAATACGGTGATCTTCAAGAATAATTATCAACCGATATATTTTTCTACAGCCTCCAGTTAAAAAGCTTTATAAATACTATCAACGCTGCCACATAACGTAGAGTTTGTTGAATGTGTTGAACATAGTCGAGTGCCGTTGTTGTAAGTAAGAAGTAAGAAACGAAAGTCTCACCTATGGACGATGTTGGCAAGAAGATCGTTGTGTTTGAGACGGCAATCTGTGTCAACTCTTTCGTAGTTGACAGTAAGTGTGCCGCTCTTGATGCATCGCTCCTGCAAACACAAATGTCACATGCAGGCATCAAGCGCGTCAGAATTCTTACATTGACACTGAACTATAAGAGCAAGTGTAACTTAACTCCTACACTTTTTCTGCTTTTAATCAGTAGATTGAACGTTTGTGGAGCAGACTGGGAAACATACGACTTAATAATTTTACGAAAAATAAAAGAATTATCATAACTTGCTGGGGCTCGAACAAACTACTTACATATACATCACACTTACATACATCACATACAATAAACTAACATAGATCACACTCACACAGATCAGACTTGCATACATCACACTCTCATACATCACAATCGCATATATCACACTCACATACATCACACTCACACACACCACACACATCACACTCACACGCATCACACTCACATATTCCTCGGCCGGGTGCGCTCTGAACTCCTTGGCGAAGACGTCGAGTATTTTTTCCCCCACCCAGCGCCCCTTCGTGAAGGTGGTGAAAGTGAAGTAGTAAGGGTAGACCTTACGCAGCCCTGCATGCCCATACATATTAGTCGAAATAATATCACCAGGGGTTAAATAAATTAATTCTATTGTGTTATTAATTTATTATAACTAATTAATACTATTATTGAACTGTAATATTATTCTATTGCCCTGCATGCCCATAAATTCTATTCGTTCTAAGATAACAAGGGGTTAAAAATACAGATCATTATTCTAATAAGATATTATCGTGACGTTTGGTACGACAAAACTTCGAGCATTACATATTGTGAATGATATTAGCTATGATTATAATCATTATAACAGTGAGATGTAACATGAATGAACAGCAGTAGCATGCAGCACTATAGAGAGGGCGCAACATGCATGCTACAGATAAAATTATTGGAAGTCAATAATTATTTATTTTTCGAGGATTGAAGCACTGAAAAAGATCACACCGAATCTCATGTTTAAAATTTTGTACTAGTTTATTTAAAAATTAACTAAATGCTGGGACAAATATCCGTAGAATTTTAGCAATTCTCGTACTTGGACGACAGCTTGACTAGTACAAAAAGCTTCCGAGTCAACGAGTGAAGCAGCTGCACTACAAACAACTGACCGTTCTCAATGAAGCAGCTGTACTACAAACAACTGACCGTTCTCAATGAAGCAGCTGTACTACAAACAACTGACCGTTCTCAATGAAGCAGCTGCACTACAAACAACTGACCGTTCTCAATGAAGCAGCTGCACTACAAACAACTGACCGTTCTCAATGAAGTAGCTTGTTTCGTTATATCGCTCCTCTGAGAAGCCTGGTCTCTTCGCCTTGAGTGCTTTTGTCTCGAGCTTTGCCTGAAAGACATAAAACATCTCAGCCGAGCCTCCAGAAACTCAATACTATGCTGTGGGACTAAGAAAATGAGATTGAATTATGATCAAAATTATTCCAGACAAGCTATTTACATTCAGTTTAGAATAACCAAGGAAAAATATGGTTTAAAGCCAGACCAAATTAGTTTAGTTTAGAATTAGATTAGCATGTCGCAACGTCGGTTCAAGCTCGGCTCGAATACAGCTCCCAAGCTCATCCAAATATCAGTAGATTAAATCATTGAACGAAAAACTGGAGAAACTTCAAGAAAATTGACAGCACTTACGATTTCGTGCGCAAATTATTTCGTTCCCTTCTAGAAAAATAATCAATAAACAACAACTATCAGCAAAATTTGTTTTAAAACGCCAGATATTTGGTGTGAATAAAAGCGTAAGTGTTGATCACATACAACACTTGGAATAAAGTGACTCGGCATTTCAAGCCGCAACGCGAATAAAATCAAGCGGAGTGCGGTCGAGTTGTGCTGGCTCAACGCAACGACGAAGAGAAACTATGTAAGATTTGTCGCGCGAATGATGATGCACTCAGAAAAATGGGAGAGGCTTTGTCTAAATAGCGATGCACTTTGTGCTTTTGCGCGTGTCATCTCGACTGAATTTGGCCATGTAAAAGGGACCTTCGGTGCTACGTTCCTTTTCCGATCGCGTTGTGGATAAGGAAGTGTGTCACAAGTTGGACAACAAGGCCCATATATTTGTCTGGATGTGCCGTTGAAAGGATTGGATGGCAGAAGCAAGTGACGACTTACCAACACGGGCTATATGAGCGACCGAATACAGAGTCGGTGCTCCAGCGCGGCCTGGCACTGCTACGTCCGAAACACTTGTTAAGGATACTAAGGATTCTTCGAGCGGTAAGGGTAGGACGCTTCCAACGTGCTTCATGTGTCAAACTGTTCCTCTCGAAGGACGACCGTGAAAACACATTAACATCAGTGAACGCGCGGAATACTACATTTTTGCTAGGTGTAGGAAAATTTTTCAATACCAAGTCATAAAATACAGTTAAAAAAATACCAAAATCGAGAAAAAATACACGCTGATCTTAAAAGCACTGGGTGCGAATTGTAAAAAAATGTACGGCGGCTGAAGTCTTTCAAACCAAATCAGGAAAGCAAAACACAGTAGCGGCATCCACGCTGCGACAATCGCTTTGCGCGGCGCACTACACAATAAAAGCTGATGACATTTTCTCGACGTGTTGCGTGAACGCGCAGTGACGAATCGCAACGCTCTGCTCAATGAATGTTCATAGCAATGCATCCTTGCATTGCTACGGCAAGTAAAAATGCAAATGATTATTACTTGAACAATAAATTTTGGGGCAGTAAAGCATCGGATGGCGTGCTGGCTGAGGCGGTAGACCATCAAGGAGTTGACACGCCTGATGCCGTGCGTGATAGCATCTCGAGTTAGTGTGCAGGATACGCGAGATTTGTGACCAGTTTTGAGCGCTGCTTCCCCATTCTCATAAAAATGCACGATCACATCGAAGGCGTTAACGAGCTTTGCCTGCTTCGTGTGTGTAAATGAGTGTGTGCATCAAACATGTGTTTAAGTAACACGTAACATAATATGCGTGTAAAATGATGCACTGAAGTGTTTCCAAGTAATAAAGTGATGTGTTTTTACAACACTTCTCTTAAACTTCACTTCTTAACTGCTGTTTGTTTGTTTTTCTGCTACAAATCTAATAATCGACATTTGACACACTTCTACCTGTCCAATCGATCTGAAATTTTACACACTTGCATAAAGTCGGAGACAATGCACGAATCAATTGAAAGAATAAATAATTTAGAAAATGTAATTGTTTATATATTAAAAAAATTATAATGAATTTTTTAATATATGAAAATAAAATTAGAAATTCATTGTACATATGTAACATCGGAGAAACTGGATTCTTTAGAATTGTTGTCTTTAACACGTTGACTACGACTGCTTCATCTTGTACTATTATTTCATTTTTTGTACTTTTTTAAACAGGGTTGCCAGACGGTCATTTTTTCCGGACAAATTCCGTGATTTAGTTTTTCTCAATTGCGTTGGCCAGCTAAAATTTATGATAGAGGTACTTCCTAATTAAATTTTAAATACTGCAAAAAGAAAATAAATGGAATTTTTATAGCGGAACCTACAAATAAACTAGTATATATTGAGTTATCGGCCTTTTTTACCTTTTTTGTTCTCGGATTTGGCCGATTTTAGGCAACCTGAATAAAAATACGCATGAAACTACGAAAACAAAAAATGTAAGCAAATATTGCGCATCAACAGAATAATAATATGCGTTTAAAAATTACTTTTTAAAGACAACACTTCCCAAGAATCCAGTGTCTCCGATGTTCCAAATGTACAATGAATTTCTAATTTTATTTTCAAATACAATAAATTCAAATTTCTAAAATTATTTATTCTGTAAATTGATTCATGCATTGTCTCCAACTTTACGCAAGTGTGCAAAAGTCCAGATCGATTGGAGAGGTAAAAGTGTTAAACATCGATAAGATTTGTAGCACACAAAATTATTTTTTCAAATTTTTTTAATATCATAAAAATTAATTTTTAAAATTATTTATTCTTTCAATTGATTCATGCATTGTCTCCAACTTTACGCGTGTGCAAAATTTCAGATCGATTGGAGAGGTAGAAGTGTGTTTAATATCGATTATAAGATTTGTAGCAGACAAGCAAACAAACAAACATCAAGAAGTGATGTTAAAGAGAAGTGTTGTAAAAGACCAATGGGAAGGAAGTGGCAGCGGCTGTTCCAGGTATAACGAAGATTCTCCAACGCCAGCGTCTCAGCACAATTGGCGCTCGATTCCACCCCTAAAGAAGCGGCGCTCGCGAGAATGTCATTAGCGGACCGGAATAAAGGCCTAATTACGACTTCCATCTTCCATAATAGTCGAATTAATATTCCAAATATCCTCGTCATCAAGCGCCTAATTTCATACAATTAATTATTTTCTGAGAAAATTAATGCTCGCCTTCGCCTCGAAAATTCTTTAAAACCAGCCACAGCGGTGGTGAAAAATGTGAAATGCATTCAACATAGCATTTGATTTGCATTCAGTACTTCACTTGTGTTGCACATAATTGAGAGAGTGCAGCCCAGCTATGCACAGAGTGTGGGCGTGGGTCAATGCGTTAGTAATCTGAGAAGGCAACGCACTGGTCGAAAGCTAGTGGACGCTGATGCCTGAACCAGAAGACATCTCGCAGCGCATGATAGCGACATGTTGCTGCGACATGGCGTCCATGGCCTACATGGCAGCGACCAGCGGCATGTTGCTCAGGGCGTCCATGGCCTACATGGCGACGAGCAGCGACATGTTGCTCATGGCGTCCATGGCCTACATGGCGGCGAGCAGTGACATGTTGCTCATGGCGTCCATGGCCTACATGGCGGCGAGCAACGACATGTTACTCATGGCGTCACTTGCCACAAGCCATACAGTAACGCGCAGGACATGAATAATCAGATCAATCTTGCTAATAATGTGTGCTTATTATATTGTTCTCATCGCTTATATTTGCAAGACGCATGGCGTTTTATTACACAAAAATTTCTTTGTTCGCACCAATACCGCACGTTAAAATTTGTAGGTAAAAATTTGATTTTGAGAAAAATTCACCAATCATTAAAAATAGTAACAAAGATTTGTGCACTTGACCAAGTCTTAAAAATAAAAATTGACGCCCTTCACCAATTATTCGTGAATTTGTGAAGAAAAATTTGTAATCATAATACCCAGGAATGATGTGAATGAATACTTGTGAAATCTCTGGCGAGATGACCATGCTGAGAGTTACTTGCAACTGTTTATGCCATTATAATAGATATTAAATTAACGAGGATTGATGGGAAATTGTGCGAGCTATATAGAGGAAAGATTTCATATTTCTATAATTATTCTTCAATAATGTACCAAAATCAGCCGAAATTTCGAAGAATGTTCATTTTTCACGACAGGTTAGCCTGCGTTACTAATCAGAGATCGATGAATTATTAAAAATTCGTTAAAGGCATAACGACGAACACCGAGCTATCATAAGAAAATTACTCCAACCGTCAGAAATTCACAATAAATTCCAATTCAATACCAATATTTAAATGGATACAAACCCGTTACGCAGAGCAAAGCACGCCCGAAGTCACGGTTGACCCAATGATCACTGTAATTAACGTCTGTATTTACAACGGCAACTGACTCCATAAAGGCGAATGTAAAAGAACCTTACAAATCTGCCCACCCCGTTACCGCTGTAAAGCTGGGGTTGCAATTGAAGTGCCACTGAACAACGGCCACGACGCATGCTACTCGAGGCCGTCGTGTCTGTTTTCTTTTTCTTCGAAAAGGGAAAATTTGTGCGAGAAGTTAGACTATTGAATAGCGGGTTGTCGACAGGTCAGGCGTAAACACGCTCTTGCTCCGGGAGCAAGACTCCGATCGTGTCGCTGCTATATATTGGGAATTCACGATACTTTTTTTACTTTTCTTATCTCGATTTAAACAACAGAAAACTCTAATTTACGTCAATCAAGAAGAGCATTTGAACAGAGACATTAAACGATTATAGGCCCATGTTTATCCAAAGGAATGTCAGCCCTCAATGCCAAACCCCACGCTGGCAGTAAACAAAGGCTCTCGATGAAAAGTTTGAATGTGCAATAAAAACGAACGAAAAACGGTAAAAGTCACAGTAGCTAACATGCACGGTACACTGCTTAGGCAGCTGTTGAATATAAGCAAGATTGAGTCTACTTCATGTACATAAGGTACACTGCTTAGGCAGCTGTTGAATATAAGCAAGATTGAGTCTACTTCATGTACATAAAACCAACTTATAATGCACACAAAACCAACTCATATTAGCTTCAACGTGCGTTTCTCCAGATTATTATCAATATCCCGGCTTGTGACAACTCTGACTACGCGACGAAGTCTCGACGACGGTCGCTGCTATGGATGATCTCACGGCTCAACCCTCACGGCTCAACCCTCACGGCGCTGCCCTAGCGGCGTTGCCCTCACGGCTCAGCCCTCACGGCGCTGCCCTCACGGCTCAGCCCTCGCGGCGCTGCCCTCGCGGCGCTGCCCTCACGGCACAGCCCTCGCGGCGCTGCCCTCGCGGCGTTGCCCTCACGGACGTTGCCCTCACAGCGCTACCCTCACGACGCTGCCCTCACGACGCTGCCCTCGCGACGCTGCCCTCGCGGCGTTGCCCTCACGACGCTGCCCTCACGGCGTTGCCCTCACAGCGCTACCCTCACGATGCTGCCCTCACGGCACAGCCCTCGCGGCGCTGCCCTCACGGCACTGCCCTCGCGGCGTTGCCCTCACAGCGCTGCCCTCACAGCGCTACCCTCACGACGCTGCCCTCACGACGCTGCCCTCACGACGCTGCCCTCACGATGCTGCCCTCACGGCGCTGCCCTCATACGGCAGTCTAAATGCCCAGCAATTGCATTAGCCGGGTTCATAGGGCGACCCTAGCGTCGTGGCCGCATGCAGGGCACGCGCGAGCACTAAAAGAGGACGCAATCTAAAATTTTTCAATAGAATAAGCGAGTTCGTTAGCATACATGGAAGGAAATTGTCAAATGGCGTGGGTTAACCTTCAGACGAGATAAAGTTCTTTTTAACGGTCTGTTATGACCCAGCGGATAAAATAATGGCCGATATATGATTTGAGAACGAGAGAACACGTTCACTGTGCCCACCAATAACTGAGGTTGGGAAACTCTGTAGGAAGCTTTTATTATTTCAACAACAGGTCGCGAGACAAACTATCAAAAATACTGGAGTTCGCCACTCCGTCAAAAAATAACTGATGCCTAAACCCACCAATCACAGAAGAGAGATCGGCCGCTGCGTGTAGTAAAGCAAGTTTTGATAGTGCGAGCCAGGGGCTTTAGGTGCAACTTGTAGGCAAGAACGTTGCGCTGCTGCACATCAACGACGACGACTAGCAACGTTGGCGGTGAGAGTTCGACAATGCATCTGGATTTAACATCAGCACTTTGAATCGAATTGAAATGATGCCAGAAAATTCGAACATACGTTAATTTTAGCTCAATAAACCATGAATCCTCAGGAGACCGTAAAAAATGTCAGAACCCACAATAAAAAAAGCATTTCACATGAGACTGGTGAATTGATCGTATTGAGTGAACTCAATTTGATTATAAAAGTAGAGTAAGAGAAACAGAATAGAGAAAATTCCTTAATTTATTCGGCTTGCATTGCAAATTAAAGACGCATTTAAAAGCGAAAAAATGCAAAGCAATACCCGTAAAAATAATAAAAGTAAAGATTGCATAAATACCTCATCAGCTAGTATAGACGCAAGCAACGTTGCGGCTCAGAAGAAAGTTTCAATACCTTGCTTCAGCTACAAAAGATTAGGGATAAATTTTGGCGAGAATAAATCAACAATATGATCGGTTAATTGGTATTGAAACGATATAGAGAGGTGCGGATCAATAGGGCGGTCTTGAGCTGCTTCATGAGTTCTAATGACAGCCTTCACCAACATTCATGCCTAAATAATACGAGCTGCAGCGCCATAAAGGCCAATTTTATGCCCAAGCCATGCACATCATTCAGGGCGTCGATCATAAGCTTCACGGCTATCATAATCGTAACAGTAACTCGATGTTCGTTACAGACATTGATAGCTTAGATGCAACTATAGCACTCGTAACCTGTGTTACGAATAGCAGGAGTTAAGCTGGAGCAAGACGCCTTATAGGCATAGAAGATTGCATGCAATTTTCGAACATAACAGGATAACGAACAAAAGAATAAAGAACACGAACAGGAAGGCACACAACAGGAGTTTAGCTGGAGCAAGACGCCTTATAGACATAAAGATTGTATACAATTTTCGAACACAACAGGTTAACGAACAACAGAATAAAGAACACGAACAGGAAGGAACACAACAGGACAACGAACAACAGGGGTTTAGCTGCAGCAAGGCACCTACATACAGGGAGGTTTGCAAGTATTTTACGAACACATTTCCATCATTTCGAATGATCGTCTTTAAGCGTCTTGCTCGTGCGCACAGCTCGCATCGATTGTACAGCAATGGACACAGGAACGTCAAGCCTGTCACGCCATGAAGCTCGGAATTTCCGGCACGTTGACAGCAACAGTGCTGGCACAAGGCCACATATGCCAGCTACAGCTCATCTGTTGGTGTCTCGTGAATTGTTTATTACCTATCGTCAGTGAAACACTGACGTAACGAAATCGTCAGTCAACGACGTTACGAAAGAACTAACGCAAACTTCTGACTAAATTTGCTGACAGGAATACATTGTAGTGACTGAATTAACACTACTACTAATTAAAATCTAGATGAAAGAAAAACTAGAAAAACCTAGGTAGAAAACCCGAAAAAACTCAATGCAAACGTCGACCAACCTCGCAGGTTTAAGCGATTTCGACCAACAAAGTTCTGTGTGTGATGATGCAGTTGTCACCTTGATGCTCAATGTTAAGTGGCTATAGACAATACTATCTGAAAGACGCAAAGCTCGAAAATTAAAGTGGCTTGGAGTCTGGTGCGGCAGTGGAGGTATGGTGAGTGGAGAGCAGCGAAGTATGAAGTGACGGCATAGCAGCAGCGTATGGTGAGCTACTCCGTTATGGCGGGAAAGCAGCGAAGTATGGTGAGGCTGGAGAGTAGCTATAAGTATGGTATGGCTGTATAGCAGCGGAGCATGGTGAACTAATCTGTTGTGGCGGGAAAGCAGCGAAGTATGGTGAGGCTGGAGAGTAGCTTAGTATGGTATGGCTGTATAGCAGCGGAGTATGGTGAGCTACTCTGTTGTAGCGGGAAAGCAGCGAAGTATGGTGAGGCTGGAGAGTAGCTTAGTATGGTATGGCTGTATAGCAGCGGAGTATGGTGAGGCTGGAGAGGTAAACGGTACCGTCGAGCTGAGCTCGTCGTTCATGATAATCCAGGGTGTAGGGGGTAGAGGTAATGGTGAGGTGAAAGGGGCGGAGGTAATGGTGTAGTGGAGGACGCGGAGGTAATGGTGTGGTAGAGCTTTTACTAGAGAGATTTGGGAGCTAATGCGCGGCTCGTAGGGGGGATTATTGCGCCTGGTCTGGTCTGATGCTCACTTTATATTTTTGTTTGGTAACCTAGCATCACCCATAGATGTTTGTTGGTAAGGCAGCATCACCCATAGATGTTTGTTGGTAAGGCAGCATCACCCATAGATGTTTGTTGGTAAGGCAGCATCACATACTACACACGTTTGTTGGTATAACGCTGTATCACACACACATGCTTGTTGGTAACGCTGCATCACATGCAACACACGTGTGTTGGTAAAACGCTGTATCGCACACACACGTTTGTTGGTAACGCTGCATCGCACACACAAGTTTGTTGGTAACGCTGCATCGCACACACGTGTTGGCTAGTAACGCTGCATCACACACACGTGTTGGCTACTATAACTAACGCATAGCATGCCAAATAGCGAGACAAAATTTCAGCAGCCCACAGTGCAAACTTGTTTGCTTTTTCAGCATATATGAGCGAAAATTCTTACAGCGCGTGACCCCACGGTCTGCTTAGTGCTACTTAATTTTGAAGGAATTCTCCGACTTGTCAACACATGCCAAGCACACGTGGTGGTTACCCTAAAGCCCACTAGAAATTTTCCATTTTGCTTGACCTTCACAATTTGCTCGTCGGTAATCAGCAGATTTAGTGTACAAATTGTCAGTTAATTATTGGCTGAGTGGTGATTACTCGATCGTAATTACTTCTCTAATCCGGCCTCAGGTTATCACCATCCACGATAACTTTTTTCGCACAAAATAAAAGACTACAAACTAATATAAGCTATTGAAGTTTGCTCGAGAGGTGCAAAAAGGAAAGTGACAGTAATACGTCACAAAAATCCATAACAAAAGTGATAAAAATCGACGCCAGAGTGACGTAAAACATGACGAGCTCTCAAACAGAACCGTATTGCCAGCGGCAGTGGCTGAGAATGAAGTAAGTTTGATGGGCAGTAAACTGAACATAAATTGAAGCAAGTGACAAGCAGGCTAGCGCGAGATCGTATAATTCAAAGCACAGACACTTGACCAAGCGGTCAAAAGACGTCAGAGCTCGTGCTGACGATCAGGGGCCGTACCATCAAAAATAGTTACGCGTTTGTAACTCCGTCCGCCAATCAGTGAAGGCTTTTCAAGTTAGAACCACCAATCACAAACGATAAATTGGTCACAACGTTTACATAGGTCGCTACGTGTACTTGGACCGCTAAGTGTACTAAATCCGCAGCGTGCTAATCACAGACAATAAATCGGTCACAACGTATATATAGGCCGCTACGTGTACTTGGACCGCTATATATATAGGTACGTGTACTAAATCCGCAGCGTGCACTTGGACCGCTACGTGTACTTAGGCCGCTCCGTACACCTGAACGAATTTTATTAGTTCGGCCTCGGAACCATGGCTGACAGTATAGCGGTGGCGGCTCTTAATGTACGACACCAAACGACGCCACGTACTGAGTTTTGTAGATCGCACGTTTGCAGTTGAACAGTCACTCAGCTGTCAGATACGAGCGCCGTAAACTTGAATCGTAAAAGAGTCCAGAGTAATATAAAATATAAATACCTTGAGAGAACACTGTAATTAATAGCAACTTATAAAAAATACGGTCTGGGATGCATCTAAATTTAAATCGTGAAATTACCGCTAAATTAATAGCAACTCAATTACAAATTTGTCGGAACAACAGTCAAACGTTTGATAAAATAAACATAGTTTTATAAGATGTATCACAATCGATGGTAATTTCGTCTTAATCACGCACAAGATAGCGTGACAAGCACCTGTACGGTAATAAAGCTGTCTTGACTACGAGCGAATGACCAGCGTGGTGAGAGGTTAATATGAACTGCTTCATTACCGGCGGCTGCGGCATGAAGCGATGCTCACTCAGAACAATAAATGGTTCACAGCATCTAAATAATGACACACTCTCTTACAGGCCGTACGAGCAAAGAACGGACGTAGCATTGATACACACTTTTACCAGGTTAAACTGAGTCATAGATGACTCACACAAGAGAAAAATGTAAATCGCCATTTGAAAAATCGCACTATTTTCTCAGTGTATGCTATATTGCCCAGTGTGACGCTAATAATCTAATTTAATTGTAAATCTTATTGTATATTCGGTGTGAAGAAACCCTTTAGGCCACCAGTTGATAACGCTAGTGCATTAGCAATGTTTTCATCGAGTTCTTTTGTTTTAATCAATCTTTTCGCTCAGACGATGTAATTCTGATTTCAACGCCACACAATGTGATCAAGAAACCCTCCAGGTTTGTAATTACAGCGCCAAATTAGTTGCAAATGAATATCCTCCTAATTTAACGCATTTTACTCGGTAATTGTTTCAGTGGACGGTCATTCGAATGGAATTTCAACTGTAATTTGATAAATGGATGAGAGTAGCGATCGATGTCATGACTGGACCAAAATTTCAACTTGAAATCATTATGAAAATCCATTATGAACATCAATTAACCTATAAATGTTTGTAATGCTGTAAAGCTAGAAGGAACATTGAAAAGCCTGGCAAAGTAAGAAACGTAGGCGCGTTTTGTGAATGACCTTACCTCGCAGGTTTGGAGGGAAGTCAATTCAGATATCAACATAAAATGGATGAGACTCGATGTACGAGATGTATAGAATGAGCGTTACTAAACAGATTATTCATATAAGATCGGTACAAAGCAATCTGGCCTTCAGCATTATTAAAATAATAGAAGACAGAATCAAGCCGTTTTAAAGATACAAATTTCTATAAAGCCCCTGAGATAAAGATAAAGCAGGCGATTAGCTGACATTTCGATGTCACAATATTGAGCCATTCTAGTATTTAGTTGAAGTTAGTATAGATGAAGATATCTTGAACTCACAATCCCAAATAACATGGCCAAATAAAGGCACGGGACAGTGAATAAAACAGATCGTGACATGATGCCGACTAGAGTCGCTCTTCAGGCCAAGACACAACTAAGTTTAAAAGACTTGATCTTTGTAAGAACTTGAGCATGTCGCTGAACTTTGCCGCGCGATACTTGCCGATCAACTTCGACAAACTAAAGAGCATCAATTCGTGAGACAAAGATCCGAGTGACTCGATTATCTTATCTTGCTTCGAATTAACTAGAATATTTGAAGAAAAAAACGATGACACTGACGGTTTTTTATTCACAAAAAAAATGTAATATAAAAGTATAAGTTCGCATTCACTTGGGTATCGCAAAAATAGGTTCAATAGAAAATACACGGTGAGCTGCCAGCGAGGTTTTCTACGATAACAGAAATTGTTTGTTGAAATTGCAGAAGTTGATTTTTTCGTAACGCATTCACAAACTGGCTTTCTAATAACGGATCGAAGGAATAAATGAATAAATCAACGAAGACGCCAGTATGCGACGCGTAAATCGCACAGCCATACGATTATCTTGTATCTTTGGTAAGTTTTCTGGCCGTAGCAGTCCCAGGCCACGCTGAAGTGCCACGTACCTTGGTCTACCGATACAGACCGGCACAGGCTACTTGCATGGCGGTATGATGGTAGTCAATTCCGGAACGAACTCAAAAATAGCTCAAGATAGTCTACTTCGTAGAGTTGAAATTTATTAAACGGGGAAACGGTCAATAAAAAAAGAGCCAAAATTCATTTATAGAGCACATTCTAGAAAAAATATAACTCAGTACTCACTACAGTGAGTGACAGAGAGCGCATTTCCTCGTCGACGAAAACGTGAAGTCACGGACGGACAGACAGAGACGGACAGACGGACTTGACGAGCATAATAGTGCATTTTTTCCATAAATGAGAAAATGCGTTAAAAAGAGCCAAAATTCATTTCTAGAGCACATTCTAGAAAAAAGAATGCAGTAAAAAACAACCCGACGTAACCGATTCACTTGAAACTGAAATCCATTCAATTTCTTTAACTGAACTAAAAATAGATGTCAATAAATCCTGAACAAATACATACTAAACGTGAGAGATAATGTTAAACTGTAATATTAACCAACTGTGAACATAAGAAACGAAAAGAATTAGATTGTAATGAGCTAAAATATCTATACAAATAGTATATGGTAGAGTAATTTCTGCATGGTGCGGCACTGACCTTTTTGATGTCCTGGCTGTCAATGAGATCGTCCTCGGCCTTCCTCTTCTCGCGCTTGAAGGCCAGCGAGAAGTCAGGGTCCTGTAACAATGAGTTACCGTCACTGCAAGCTCTAACTTATTACCAGCAAGCACAGAAATAAATATTACAGGTACCAGGATAACAATGAGTTACCGTCACTGCAAGCTCTAACTTAGTACCAGCAAGCACAGAAATAAATAGTACAGGTACCCAGGACAACAATGAGTTACAGTCACTAAGGGATATTGCACAGTACCAGTAAACACGGTAATAAGTAGTAACTACAATTACCTAAATCATACACTTCAAGTATCATCTTATGCACTGGTTAACCCGATCCACTTCATTATTACGGTCGTGGGAGTCAGTTTCTAAAATCACAGTTGAAACAGACAATGCAGTTTCAAAACATTCCGGAACAGAATTCTCTGTGAAAGGTAGGTCAGCTCAATACATCTATTTGCAGTAATTACAGTTTACAGCACATGGGTTTGCTTCCGAAAAATGGCGAAGCATTGTTGTCAGTGGCATAATTATCTGGTGTAACGACCAGTTTTGCAAGCATTATTGCAGGTCGGCTGCACGCGCAGCATGAGCGTAAAGACAGGAAAAGCCAGCAGGGGAAAGCTAAACCCACCAATCACACAGAAAAAATTGGCCGCTACGTGTGCTTCGGCGAGTCTTGCCAGTACGGTCCCATAAAAGCGAAGCTTGTCGTTTTTTTACTATATAACAAGAGCAAGTCTTACAATAACCTAGCCATTAAGGGTAGATCATAACGACACGCTCAACAACTTTCTTCATTGGAAAGTTCGCAAGAGAAGTTAAGGAAGTTCAATTCTTTACTAGGGTTTTTCAATGCGATCTCCTAAGAAGTCAAGACTGAGCAAGAAGTTAACGGCTCTTCAAAGTAGTCTTCAATGAATAAAAGGCAGGAAAATTTTAACTTTCACAAGCAAGATATTGACTTTAAAGGAAAAAATAATGAAACTTTCTCAAGATATCGCAAGCGAGATCAAGAGGAATCTAACAAGAGTAATTTTTTGATAAACTTTAGAAATATTAGCCGGCCACAGTTTAACGAGCAAAGCTAAACATCTGTAAAAAGGAAGTTTTACGGGCGAGGGTTTTTAAGAACAAGATTGCGACCACTTGCACAAACATGAGTGAAGGCTTCTAGCAACATTACCGAGATAACATCAACATCAAGGAGAACAAGCAGGATACTGGGAGTTCTAAATATAAATGTCATCATCACACAAGTGATGCAGAAAAAACCCTATATAGTTTCTCCAGAAGAGACGTTAATGTACGTAATAAGTAATTTCATATACGTTCGCGAGCTGTGATCATCATTAATGTTGAACCCAAAATCGCAGCATTTAAAATTACTACAGATCTTACATACACATCACCAGCATAACTGCACCATAACCCATACGCAGCATTACTGCACCATAACCCATACGCAGCATTACTGCACCATAACCCATACGCAGCATTACTGCACCATAACCCACACGCAGCATTACTGCACCATAACCCACACGCAGCATTACTGCACCATAACCCACACGCAGCATTACTGCACCATAACCCACACGCAGCATTACTGCACCATAACCCAGACGCAGCATTATCACAGAGCTCATACAGCCCAGGGGCTTTCATCAAGCAGGCTAAAGGAACAATTAGATGAGCTTCACAGCACCACAGTGGCCGGTAAGCAGCGGTATTAGAGCCGCGCCTGTAAGCCGCAATGTTCTCATCACTCATGCAAGACGCTGGCAGCTTCCATGAAGATGTCACACATATCACACTCAGAGAAATGTGTGAAATTTTGTCCAAATAACGATGCACTATTTCAACTTGTATGGGTCATTCTGGCCTGGCAGAAGTGCGTATCACAGCTACGTACGCCGTATGATGGTGCTTTGGGTAAGACAGAGCGTCATTATTTGGTCAATATAACCCATTGACCTCTATGAGTGCAATTTCACGACGCTGATGTTGTAAACTGGTATTAATCGTACAAATAATGAAGCTGAGGGTGTTGTTGAATACCAGAGCGCAATTCTTATTCTTATTGCTCTTCTAGAATCTAGAACAACGTTCTTTACTTCACCAATTGCGATGACAGTTCAAATCACTGAAAATTGTAGCCTCACAGCGCATGCACACGAACTAGTACACGATGATAAACATACGCGGAAGATGTCATTATACAGCAGCGGCAGCACTGCTTACAAGTAACCTGTCTTTTACACGTTCAACGTTACCTCCGGCACCCGAGAGCGTGGCGACCTGCATATCGACGGCCTAGAGACGGAGGATGACGAAGCTAGGCGGTGCATCAGCGTGACCGTGGAAAACAAGTCCTAAACTCGTCTTAAGGTCATATGAGTACCACACTACCCTCATGCCGAGGTATGGAAATGGAGAGAGACAGGAAGAGAGAGGAAGAGGGGAGATAGAGGGAGAGAGGTGGAGAGAGGAAGGGATGAGAGGGATAGGGACAGAGAAAGAGGGAGGGAGATGAAGAAAGAGATAGATGGAGAAGGATAGAGAGAGGGAAAGAGGGAGGGAGATGGAGAGATAGAAAGGAAACGTTAAGAGTTATGTGGGAGAAGGGGAAGAGAAAGGAAAACTGCGAATGTAATAGGGTGATAAAGGTAAGGGTAGACGTAGAGGGATGACAACAGAGGCAACGCAAGTTCAGGCGTGAGGCTCAAGCGCATCAAGTTGAGGCGTCCGCGACATCTGAGGAAACGCGGCAAGTTGAAACGAGGGGGGAAGAGAGGAAGAACCCTCTTCCCCTCTACATCTGCAATGCAGAATGGAGGAGAGGGGAGTACAGTTGTGATGTTGAACGAGGGGTAGGCACATGTGGGATGTTGGAAGAGGGTGACGGAAGCGGAAAAGCACGATGTTGGGAGAAGGCGCATATACGCGATGTTGAAGGACATACATCGGAAGTGATGTTGGTGATGTGTGCACAACTGCTGCGATGTTGAAGGACATACATCGGAAGTGAAAATGGAGAAGTGGACACATCTGCCGCGATGTTGGCTACACATTAGACTGAAGTTCTGCGGGAGCAGTTGCGTCACAAGTTGACGAGATAGCGTGCCGCAGCTGTCAGCTCCGCAGCGATATGGAGGCGAGGAACGGCCATGCAGGACCGCTGAGATGAAAAAAAAATCCTGCTCTAGCTGAGCGGTGACACTGAGAGGAAGAAAGCAGCTGAGTATAGAAGCACTAAGAGGCAGAGAGCAGCTGTGCAGAAGCACTATATAAGAAGCAGAAAGCAGCTGTGCACTATGAGGCAAAAAGTAGATGAGTAGAAGCACTAAGAAGCAGAAAGCAGCTGTGCACTGAGGCAGAAAGTAGATGAGTAGAAGCCCTAAGAAGCAGAAAGCAGCTGTGCAGAGGCATTAAGAAGCAAGAAGCAGCTGTGCAGAAGCACTAAGAGGCAGGAAGCAGCTGTGACGTGCTAGGTCACAGCTATAAAGAATACTGCTAGGACAACTGCACCCCATTCCTCTCCCTCCCCTCCAACATCCAAAAGTTGGGCAGAAGCAGATGTGCGCGCTGCATTAGCAATGAAGCGCGCGCGCGCGGTCTGCGCTTCAAAATTAAGCAAAACCTAACTTCCTTTCGCCTCTTAAATTGGCTACCAAGTTAAGAGCCAAGCAGCATAATTGGCCGCCATGTAACTGTGGAGCCGACGGCAATCTACTTATTAGCAGCGCGTAGCATGCAGTAGAATCTCTACACAAAGCAACTAGCGTTGATTAAACGTTGTTTCATTGTAATAAACTACTAATCAATGTTGTTTCAACGATATTTGCCAGGAAGGTTCCCTCACCGGTGCGTGGCGTTAAATTGATCGCGGCATACAGTGCAACGAAATATCGTCATTGATGATCGTTTGTTCGACGTTTTCAAAAACTGAACGCCTCTACATTTCGACATTTTGAACACTAAATCCTTCTTAGTTCGACGTTTCGAGCCCTGAATGCTGAACAATTCACATTTTTGAGCACAGAGCCCTTTACAATGTGATGTATTGAACACAACCCAGGGCTTCGAGATCACAGTTCGACGTATTGGACCACAGTATGTTTCACAGTTCACACACGACTCTTATTTGAAGCATACATATGCAGATATGCTAAATACATTCAATAAAAGCGTACAGTAACTAGATCATTATTAAATTAGACATAAATGGCAGGACAATTTAAAGCCATTATGACACGAATCTGTTAAACTAGACATGAAATCATGAATAAATTAATGTGCTCCTGCAAAGTACTCAAAAGTAAAAAATTAACTAGAAAAATTATTCGAGGGGCTTCATAAAGTTCGTGGAAAATGGACATAACTGATAATTCTCTGAAAGGAAAACGGTGTCAATGCACCAGAACGATCCTGTATCAATGTTTTATAACGTGTTCTCACAAGAACCCTTACATTAATGATACAAATGCGGGATCCTGCATTAGAAGCAACAACCGTTCGTGCAACTTGGCATCTGCCGAAATCGAGGCCTGGTCGAACATCAAATTTATGGTGAACTGGGATGGAAGAACAGCCAAATCATTGACTCTCCGAAACGAGTTAATGGTGACAGTTACTCAAATAAATCAGTAACCGACAAATGGATTACTACTTCCAGAAGAGAAAAAAAAGAGACCAAAGATGACCCCCGAGGAGGCAGGCCACGCACATCAGTTTGTGTGGAAACCAATGATGCTGTTCGTGAAGTTGTAGAAAAAGATTGGCGAATAAGCACCGAATCAGTAGCAGAGACACACGACATCTCCGTCAGTTCCATACACGCAATTCTGCAGATGGGCAGAATTGCGCCTGATCACTGAACTGACCAAACCCTCCGCTCAATATGAGTTCCAAAGCTGTTGCGCACAGATCAGCAGGAATCTAGGGCATATTTTTTTCATGAAAATTTTGAAAAAGTGGGTAGAAAACACGGAATTTTTTTCATTTTTCATACGCGGATTGTGACCGGGGATGCAAGATGGCTCTCCCAGTACGATCCTTATAGGACAAAATTCGGTTGTTCATGGGAGTAAGTGGGCCCGTCAAAGAAAAATCTGAGCTATCAGGAGGGAAGGTTTTCTGGGATGCAGAGGGGATCTTGTTAGTTGGCTCCCTCAAAAACAAGAAAAATATTATGGATATTTTAAGCGCATTTTCTCATTTTTCGAAAAAAGCCGCTATTGTGCTTGTCATGTCCGTCTGACTGTCCGTCTGTCCGTGACTTCACGTTTTCGTCGACAAGAAAATGCGCTCTCTGTCACTCATTACAGTGAGTACTGAGTTAGATATATTTTTATACAGAGATTTTGATAACATTTCTAAGAAAGTCACCGAAAACGATTTGGTAATCAGCATCAGCGCGCTCTCCCACCACGACAAGGCACTCGCACATGGCGCTCGGTAGACAGGGGCTGTGTTATGCAATTAAATAGCAATGGGAAATCATTCGGTATACACCTTATAGGACCGACTTAGCATAATCCGATTTTTTTAGTTCCCGACCTGAAAAAAAAATCATTGAAAGGTACCCAATTTCCATCAATTGAAGCAGCAAAAAATAGCTGCTGAAACATGGTTCAACTTGCATGACAATTTAATTTTACACAGATGGACTTTTGGGTTCGTATTAGAGTTCACAGAAAGCTATCGACCTACACCTTGAAAGCTATAGCGACCCTAATAAACCTTATAACTTTGATATTTTTTTCAAACTGTTGTTTTTCCATGAACTTTTTGAAACCCCCCTCGTACTGCAACACGATATAATTTATTTTTTGCTTAAATCTTTAGGGGACCTTTCATTTAGATTTTTCTGGTACAGCCCTGCCCACAAAACGTAAATCCGATTTATATCCATATTTTAGTGAATGAATATTTTCTTAAAAGATCCAGTTTTTCATATGGACCTTACATATTGGGACCATCCTTTCGCCCGATTCTCGGCACAGCGCGCAAAACGTCCAGAGGTCCTCAATTACCTATCAGAGTTAAAAAAAAACTATCAGAAGAAAAATAACGTTATTTTGTTACAGCTAGGTTCTTACGAACTCAATATAATTGATCAATTGCAGGCACGCGAACTCGTACTCGTATTTAAAAATTACTGTTCATTTTAAAAGCACCGCACCGCATGGTAGCTAGAGTTTTCTCACTACATTGCCCTCGCTTTTTCAGTTACAAGGGAAAAAACCGCAACTAATAATAATCCACGAGAGAAGAAGTCCCAAGTTAATAATATAAGAAAGGGTTTCGAAAAATAAGCAGCAGAAAAGTTTTAAAAATCTCTGCTACATGAAAGGCAGAGTCACGTCCTATCTATATGCCGGGGCTACTTTTTGTCGGCATAATTCGCGCATTTCTAGTCGAACACTTCGCAGCGCCCCGCATGAGAGGAAGTACGAGATGACTGTGGAACATAGCGGAGCTGGGCTGGCTCACCCACATAGAACGTTAGGATCTTCAACAGTATTAAGCCCTAACACTCTACCGCCGTATGTCACTCTCCGGGAACATAACTTTCAACTTAAATTGTACGTAAACTATTGAGTGTAGCAACCTGGTACGGTTGTACGCAACAGAGAACATTTTAAAGTTGTCTTACGTGGCGGGAACCATCAGTGCAAGTAATTTTGCGTTCACTAGAACGTATCCTTTTTGGGAAGTAGGCTTGTGACAATATTGCTCCTGTTACTCATGTCAGACGGAAGAGGGTTAAATAGGTCATTCACCGTTCAGAATTACCAGATTTGCAGTTCAGCATTACTAGGTTAATTTAATCCAGCCGTACATTAAGCAATTTAAAAGTTCAGAATTATCACGAGGTTCACAGTTCAGTATATACCAAGATATTTGCAATTTAGCATTGGCCGGAAGTCTAGAGTTCAATATTACCGGAAAGTTTACAGTTCAGAAGAAACCAAGAGACTTGCTGTTCAGCATTAAAATTAGCAGTGAAATTTATAGTTCATCACTGACCCTACGAGACTCAAAGTTTAGCAGCCAACATAAACGGCTGGTGTGGAGAACGGCAACTCAACCAGCGATGCGGTGAGTCACTTATAAAAATATGTAACTCAGTACTCGCTGCAGTGAGTGACAGAGAGCGCATTTTCTCGTTGACGAAAACATGAAGTTAGGACGGACAGAGAATCAGACGGACATACGGACGGACGGACATGGCGAGCACAATAGCGCATTTTTCCATAAATGAGTAAATGCGCTAAAAATGACGACAAATTAACGTGGAATTAAGCGTTGTTAGGTTGACCATTGCCTGGAGACGCACCTACCGAATAAAACCGCTTGCGCTCGCGCCACACAATCACCGGCGCCAGACGTCCTGCGCCTTTTACGAGGCATCGCGCTAAAATCAACACGGCGCAACGCAAGGCATCACCATGGAGCATCACCACCAGCAGTAGTAGTAAGCATCACCAGTATCAGCAGCATCACCAGTATCAGCAGCATCACCAGTATCAGCAGAATCACTAGAATCAGCAGCTGTGCCAGAAGCATCACATAGCAGCACTAACGCAGCAGGCACCGAGCAAGAAACGCGCCTGAGATGCTGCATTTGGTCCCATTTGGCGCTGATGAAACCCGAAACAGAATCGAAAGCCACGCATGCCTGTGGGAGGGTTAAGGAAAGACGCCTAGCATATATTCGCTGGAACAATTTTATGGAATGAATACCCGGCGTTTGCATGGAGAGCGTGTCGTAAAGAAGAGCGGCACGGGTGATTGCTTGCGGCACGCGACAGCTTATTTATTTGATCACGAGCACCGCACAGCTGACGGGAACGCTACAAAATTGCGGTCGAAGGCACATCCAAGGACCGGGAATTCCCGAGGCAGATGCCGAAACTGTGAGGCGGCAGAACCAGTGAAGCAGCAAAAGCAGTGGGGCCAGAGCCTGTGAGGTACGGGGACTCGGTAGGCACAAAGGGCCCGTGAGGCACAGGGGCCCGTGAGAAACAGGGACCCATGAGGCACAGATGCCTGTGAGGCACAGGGATCCGGCAGGCACAAGGGCCCGTGAGGCACAGGGGTCCGTGAGGCACACGGGCCTGTGAAGCTCAGAGAGCGAGCCTCAGGCGGCTGCGCCGAAGCATGAGCAGCATTAAGGGCACAGATCGGTTGTGTCGAAAAAAGCCAAGCTGCGGCTGAGAACAGCGCCTTCATAACATTTACTAGCAAACGTTCAGAACTGTTGATACTCACCCTCGCATCGCACTGATGGAGACGCGAGCCACCAATGCACCGCACGTTGTTTGCATCATACATGACTACCCACTGAAAATTTACAGACGCGGCAGCTTCTGATTTGGATTACCAGAAGCTGGGGCGACTCTAAATTTTGTTAGGGTAAGACTTGCAAAGATCATGATGCCGTAATGCAAGAATTACAATACGAGGCATACAACCAAGAACGCTGTGCAGACAAGGTTATCAAAGTAATGATCAAATTCAATAGCAGTTAATCCTATTTAAACAGTTAATTGTTAACAGTTTTAAACAGTCCTAATTGTTAAATCGCCATTGTTTCTGGATACCTGCATCCATATTGTTCATTCACACAAGAGAATAATATTATTTTCACATTTATCGCAACAATAGAACACAGACGAAACATATATTTACAAAATATGAAAATAATGCAGCAATTGAAACCCGCGACTATATATAAGGTCATCAGTCACATTTTACAGCTAATCATAATTGAACCATTTAATTCTGTACGCACGTCGCTTCGAGAAAAGTGGGACAAATACAAACCTGAAGAACATCGAATATGGCTTCTATTATAAAAGATATCATTTACACGAATATCAAAACACGAAACCCAATTTCAAGCCATTTACCAGCTTCTGATGAGCTTAATCAGAAACTGCGGCGGCCTTAAATTTTGTTAGAATTTGGCAGCGCCACGACCGCGTTCATGTTTACGATGCAACGTGACTTGAATACGTCCCAGGTTAAAGGAACACTCGCGTGTACACGATATATTCATGGGTATGCAAGATAACATTTAACTCATGTCGACATTTATTTTTAAATTCTGTATCTTCCAAAAATTTGCAATTATTTCATTAAAGAATTTGCCTATGAACTAATCACTTTACAAATGCATTGCAATAACCCACTAATCTTCGTTCAAGGTAGGAAAATTTGATATGTAAAAATTAACTTTTTCAATAATCAAAGATGAATTGTAATTGACTTGTTGGGGTATACAAGTAAGAGACAGCCCGAGGTTAATGCTGTGTAATTGGCCCGATAAGGAAACTTTATCCTTTTTTACAACAAACTTGGAGGTTAAAACGAAAAAAACAGGTTAACATTTTACTAAAATCCAACCCTAGAGGAGAATACGGCGTTGAAATTCCTGATTTTTAGGCCTAGAACCATTCATTGTGGTGAGATGAAAAACATAGTCAAATGATTTTTTTTCGACAGTGTGAAAATTATAATTTCTCAATTTGTAATTTAGAATAATTGATCCATAAAATAATATGATGAGATATGTTATAAAGCTATTATTGTCTAGCTTGATAAGGTCGAGTAACCAAGTTATTTTTGTTGTTTGAACTGCACCTATTCCTTGCATTCTAGAGCGTGGATGTCGACGATGTTATATTTCGTACGTACGCCGTGCTTTTCTATGCACGTTTTAGGCGTATTTTATTAGTTATTAATTACCTGAAGCAGGTTCTGGTGCCTTGACTTAAATGAGGATAAATGAAGCACGAGTAGAAGTCGACGATGTTATACAATAGGACTTTAGGCATATACAAGATAGGTGATTGGCAGATGACTGGTGATTAGCATGATAATATAGCCTCAAAATAAGCCTGGGGAGGGGGCGGAATAGAGGAGTAGTGACAGCTTCGCGTTCAACCAGAGGAAAAATTGATTCATCTGCATCTTTTCTGTATTATTCCGCCTTAAATTCGTAAACCAATATAAAAAAATATTTTTACGGGTCTATCTTCATTACGTTTCATCGAATCTATGTGGTTACCACAGAAACAAATGAATAAATAGATCAAGGAAAACTCGGTAAAAGAAGGCGTAATTTTAGGATTTATATTGAGATAAAGATTGAGAAGAAGGAGAAGACAATCAAATTGTTAATCTTAAAAATATAAATTAATACTCAATTTGCTTCATTCCCATCATAATACATAAAGGAACATAATGATAATAAGAAAATAAACAGCAATATTTAAATGTCGTACGCAACTCGACGATCGTGATAGAAAATGACACCTAGAGACAAAGTGTAGAATTAAATACAGAAATCAGTGGCAGAATTGAAAGAGAACCAAGAAGAGTCTGAGCTAGAGTGTAGAATTAAATTCAGAAAGCAGTGGTAGAATTGAAAGAGAATCAAGAACAGTCTGGGCTAGTTGATGAAGACTGTGTCTGGGCTAGTTGATGAAGACTGTGTCTGCCCTCGCAATCCAGTAAAAGCAATCGGAGCAGATCAATGAAACGAGCCAAGCAATCGAGGGACGAGCGAGCCTCTTAAAATCCCCCTAGCCCCCCACGAGGTAGGGAATCTGGCGGACGAAGCTGCGAGCAAAATCTGAAAAAGGAATATTCTTATAGAGACTGGAATAGAGTTTCCGGCGAGATGATTTCGACACAGATTTTCCTACGTGATATCCACGCAGACTTCCTGCTGTGATGATATTCACACAGATTTTCCTGTGTGATCTTCACGCAGACTTCCTGCTGTGATGACATTCACACAAATTTTCCTGAGTGATATCCACGCAGACTTCCTGCTGTGATGATATTCACACAAATTTTCCTGCGTGATATTCACGCAGACTTCCTGCTGTGGTGATATTCACACAAATTTTCCTGTGTGATATCCTCGCAGACTTCCTGCTGTGATGATATTCACACAGATTTTCCTGTGATATCCACGCGCACTTCCTGCTGTGATGATATTCACACAGATTTTCCTGTGTGATATTCACGCAGACTGCCTGCTGTGGTGATATTCACACAGATTTTCCTGTGTGATATTCACGCAGACTTCCTGCTGTGATGATATTCACACAGATTTTCCTGTGATATCCACGCGCACTTCCTGCTGTGATGATATTCACACAGATTTTTCTGCGTGACATCCACGCACACTTCCTGTCATGATGATATCCAGAGACTCTCCTGCATTATGATATCGTCACAAAAATTTTTCCTTGACAATACCGACACTCCTCCTCCATTTTATTCGCAAGAAACACAACAAAGAAACTTCTTCAAAATTTGCAATGAATTTGGGATCAGAACGGCGCGGAGTTGCGCAGGTGTAGGACGGTCTTGGAACGCTCATTTCCATAAGTTATTACAGTCAGCAATGGTAATGGCCCGAGATGCTCTCAAAGAAAAGGATTGTCAATATCTTTATTTTATGAGGGTCGTGAAGTTCTATCGAAGAGCTGGCAGAAGCGTCAACAAATGTGCACCGACGATCGTGCGTCAATATCAGTAATGAGGCTCTGGAGACGCGAAATATAGGCGTGCGAGAAGAATGAAGGTTGGAACTGTACGACGTCACAGTGTTACTTACACCTGTGATACGAGAATCGTGTGACGCCTCAGTGTTACTTACACCTGTGGTACGAGAATCGTGTGACGCCTCAGTGTTACTTACACCTGTGGTACGAGAATCGTGTGACGCCTCAGTGTTACTTACACCTGTGGTACGAGAACCGTGTGAGGCCTCAGTGTTACACTAGTAATTCAGAGCACTCAGAATCGTGTGACGTCTCAGTGTTACTTACACCTGTGCTATGAGATCCGCGTGACGCCTGGGTGTTACACCAGTGCTATGAGAACCATATGACGTCTCAGTGTTACTTACTCCTGTGCTATGAGAACCGTGTGACATCTCAGTGTCACTTCTAGAAGGGCAGTCCTAACCGTTTGACGCAGGACTGCACAGATTTTATAAATGATTATCATTGATAAAATATTTCAAGACAAAGCGTAACTTCAACCTGTGCAGTCTGGACCGTGTGACGTAGAAGCGCAACTTCCACCTATTTAATCAGAACCGTGAGAGGTTGACATATTCTTCATCTATTAAATTTGAACCACATTACTCTTAAGCTAAATTCTACCAGTACATTCAGAACCGTTTAAAGTTCAAGATTAATTTTCACTTATACAGTTAGAACCATATGATCCGCTCCTAAAATTCCGCCTATTAAAAAGACACAAGCTTCATGGACGCAACTCCACTTGTGGGCTTCATTTGCGCAACTCTGTTATATTAATAAAAAATCATTTAAACCTTCTTGAGCAGGATTTTCTAACACAAGGAATGTCATGACCAACTTTTCCTATTGTTTTGTTGGTGAACCAGCAAAAAAACGAACTCATTTCGAACAAAAGAGTTTGTTCCAGCACGTGGCTTGATTCTTTTCATGAGCCTTTAGTATATTCCCTGAGGCAAAAACAAGTAATGAGCTGCTTCAAAAATAAATAAATTATAGGCAGATAATTTGGTTGCTAAACAGAATACGTGGTGATGACGTACGGCCGGAAGGTATTGCGAAATTTGCAGCGTGCATGGACGGTCATTTTTCATATGCCTGTAAGCATTGTTGCAGGCATGCAATCATACTTGACGCATAAAATTGTATTTTAATTGGAAAAAAGCTTCTAGGTGTGAGCAGCTTGCTATTTTTTAGCAGCGAATTTTCTCATTTATGAAAAAAATGCATTATTGTGCTCGCCATGTCCGTCTGTCCGTCCGTCTGTCTGTCAGTCCGTGACTTCATGTTTTCGTCGACGAGAAAATGCGCTCTCTGTCACTCACTGATGTGAGTACTGAGTTATATTTTTTATTTGTATATCCGCCATGAGAGTCAGGCATAGTAAAATATTTGTAAGTCTTCACGATATTCTAACAAATACATTGTTTGATATAGCCTAAAGCGGCTCTAAAACAAAACCACCTGGCATTGCTCCATAAAAACTCAACAAGACGAAACAGCCACGCCTCAGCAGCAGGGCAGCGGTCGTACAAAAACCCTGCTGCGCGCTCACAGTTTAATGGTAAATCTTTACACGGAGAACAAAACAACCCAAGTGAAGATGGAGTTCTGCACCACAAAATTATTCAACACAACAACCGAAGTGAAGATCGAGTTCTGCACCACAAAATAAAACAAAACAACGAAATGAATATCGAGTTCTGCCCCACAAAATTATTTAACAAAACAACCGAAATGAATATCGAGTTTTGCCCCACAAAATTATTTAACAAAACAACCGAAATGAAGATCGAGTTCTGCACCACAAAATAATTTAACATAACCATATATATAAGTGATTATCGAGTTCTGCACCACAAATTATTTAACAAAACAACTGAAGTGAAGATCGAGTTCTGCACCACAAAATTATTTAACAAAACAACCGAAGTGAAGATCGAGTTCTGTACCACAGAATTATTTAACAACCACAAACAAAAATAAAAATATTAATTCACTAATTTAACAAAATTATTCAAGTGGAGACTGAGTTCGGTACCACAAATTCGGCACCACACGAAGTATATGAATGACCATATTTCAAGATACTTTTCAATGAAGATATAACTGCAAATATAACGGATCCTTCAGGTATATGATAAAACGTAAATGTCGGTGCCCAATACTTATGAAACGAACTAAAACACAAAACGAATTCTATGTTATAAATAAAAGCAAACAGAAGCCGAGGTAGTAGCCAGCTGGGGTAACTTGCCGCGATCAATCAATTAAACTAATCGGTGTTTGCATTCAGTGTGTGTACAACTTTACCATTAGCAAAAACACGTATACCTGTTAATTGGATCGACTAGAATTATAAACTACTACGTTGCTATGAGTGATACGTGTCAGAAAAATAATATTTCAGCATACGACTTCGAGATAATTGTTCGGAACGATGAGTGTTCGAACAATAAATGTATTGCGTATAATAATGATTATCGCAGCATTTGCCATTCGTTACGAAATTCAAACATTGGAGTCCCAAACGATGCTACAGACTAAGTGTTGGGGCAATTCTCGTGCAATTTTTATCACTGCAAAGGGCAGTACCAGCCACCATGACAACGCTTTAACAGATCACTAGAATACTTGAAATAAAATAGCAAATATTATGAAGAGATTCCAACCTATAGTAATGCTCGGCTTCGAGATAAGGATTAAAACGATCTATTTCAATCACTAGAATATTCAGAACAAATCTCTTCCGCTCCCTGATTAGTGGATATGTTGAACGACTCAATTTTTTACCATAACCCCCTACCGCCTGACATGAGTAACCGGAGCAATATTGTCGCAAGCCTACTTCACAAAAAGGAAGCGTTACTAGTGAGCACAAAATGACTTGCACTGATGGTTGCCGCCACGTAAGACAACTTTAAAATGTTCTCTGTTGCGTACAAACGTCCTCAGGTTGCTACACTCAATAGTTTACGTACAATTCAAGTTAAAAATTATGTTCCCGGAGAGTAACATGCGGCGTTAGAGGATTAATACTCAAGTTCAGAGTAGCAATAGCTCAGAATATCAACTGTGCAGCAAAAATTTCGGACCAATTGACTGCAGTGCAGACATGAGGTCTGCAGACCTACAACTGCACGTCACGAGGTCGAGATCGATGAGTGCAATGCGGCACTTGAAAAAAGTCAAGATTTCGCTTGAAAAAATATTGTCTGGTGTTAATCTTTATCACGTCCAGTAAATATTACGTCTCCATTACAGATGATATAATCATATTATAATGAATATAATGAGACGCTAGATTGACACCGGACATATATGGAAGTGCGACGGCAAACACAATGAAGGGAATTATGCACCAGAAAATAATAACATCATTTTGAAAGTAAAGTACAATCAGTGCGTTACACGACAAAGTTGTGTAGAATTTTTAAATCTAAAAATTTTTGTCACACGAGCTGATCAAGTCACACTGAAAATTGCTAAAACTCAAGGAGTTTACCGAGATTTCTTTAATTTAGAACGTACGTCAGTTTTAAAGAACTATGACCTCATAAATTTCCATCTTGTTGAGTAGAGCAAGGCATAAAATTCCAAAATATCTGTGACAGTCAAATCATCTGTATTCTTGAATTGTGACACAAGATAATGCATTAGAAGTCATACAATTGGAGCATAGAAAAGCATGCGCACTCTCGGGAATATCTCCTTCCATTCCGCCGTCCTGAACATAAAACAGAGGAAGTAATTTACGGCAGAATAGCCAACAACAAAGCGTTGGATGTGAGGGACCGGCAAAGAGCTATTGCAGGAGCTTCCAGTCCATCGCACCTTTTGAGCGACGCCCGCTACACAGGCAGCGTCCGACCGTCGTGCATGTGACGCTGCCCTCTGTAGCAGCGTGTGAGGACACTATCACTGGGTTTATTGAATAATTGTCTGATTTATTAAATAACATACATTTTTATATGTATTCATATCGTCGTTTTGTAGGGGTTTATTGAATAATTGTCCGATTTATTCCAGAGAATACATTTTTATATGCATTTTTATGACAGATTCGGAGGGCTCTGAAAAACCGGTCCTTGCTTTAGCAGTCTGCATAAATCGGAAGTTCAACAAGAATTTAAAAAAACAAAGGAAATGCCAAGTAAATTCATCATACATTTATTGAAAATGTTTCGAACGCAAGTTCCATCATCAGTTAAAATCTGAACTGATTGTGGAGCTTGTCGCCGTAACGATTTACGAGATGGAGAAACTATTTTATTGTATTTTTTTTGCGTTTAAATTCTTTGTCCACTTTACTTTACTACATTTACAAAAAAAAAACGAATTGAGCGAGACTCGAGTTCACAGTTAGTATAATTGTCACAGATGCTCATTCGTTACTCGACCGGAATTTATCTCGGCATGAAATGGCCAAATACTTTTTCTTCCATCTTCAAATATATACTCCATCACGTACTGGCTTACGTTAGCACGACAGATAAGATGAATTCACTCGCGCAATAAGTGCGCTAGCAGGTCCGTTCTTCTTATGAATTTCATGCAATAACCGGACAACGTTGATCCGAAGTTTTCTAATAAGAGACGCGGCTTTGGCCCCACAGATATCGAGTTCTCAATCGAGGCAGGTGCAAGAACTTCAATGTCCGTACTATATAAACTCGACTTAAGTACACGTTGCGGCATAAGTACATGTGGTGGTCTAGATATATGTACGTACCGGCCTACGAACACAAATCGGCCGATTTCTCGACTTTGATTGGTGGGCTTAGCTGGAAAGAAGTTCGGCTGACGGAGTTACAAACTCGTAGCTATTTTTACAACACTTCTCTTTAACTTCGCTTCTTGTTTGTCAGCTACAAATCTTATAATCGATATTTAACACACTTCTACCTGTCCAATCGATCTGAAATTTTGCACACTTGCGTAAAGTCGGAGACAATGCATTAATCAATTGACAAAATAAATAAATTTGAACATTTAATTTGTTAAATACTAAAAAAAAGTAAAAATTATTTCTTTTAATATGACAATAAAATTAGAAATTCATTATAGATGTGTAACATCGCATACACTGGAATTCTTTAAAAGTGTTGTCTTTAAAAAGTAATTTTAAACGCATATTATTGACATTACGGCCCCGAATCCAATCCTTATCAATATTCGACAGCAGTCTGCGGCGAGACGATTCCCTAAAATAAAAAACTGCCCGATCTCCTTCAGAATGAGAATGTAACTCCCACGCGGTAACAGTGGCTTCAGTGGCTAAATGGTTTGAGAAAACCTCGGATATCTTCCTTTGCTGAGCGTGCATAAAAAAAAACAGAAAGCCAGGTTGGAGAAACCGATATTTCTTATTTAAGGCCTCGTTATCAATTGTAAAAAAAGATAGTAGCTAGCTCATCAAAGTAACGTCTATTAGAGAATACAAATCAATGGCTTACACTCACAAGCGCTCATCAAGATACGAACATGAATACCCATGTGCATAGTAACATGACATAGGTATAACATATACATGTATAGATACACGTGGCCATATATGATCTAATGCAGAATACACGAAGGATTTTTTGTGAGTTCAGTTCCATTCATGTCAAACCTGAACTCATAAATCACGCTAGCAAAAAATTCCGCCATGCATCAGACACAAAGTGACAGCACTTGTACACACGATGCCTTGCGATCAATCGCACGAATTAAAAACATTACTCAATACATCAATGTAAAAATTAAAAGATATCACATATACCTTAAGACCAGCTGAGTAGTCTATCATTACAGAAATAATTTAGTTATGCAAGGAACGAGAAATTTTTAATGGGAAATTAAAAGGTTGAGGCCATGCGGCTGGCAATGCCATCCTGCTCACAGTTCGTGGCAGTGGCAGCTCAGTAATATACGGCCAATAAATTACAAGTCGGTCACGTAAAACACGAGGCTACGGGCCATTCATTCACTCAATGTGATAATTCAAGACCAGTCAGCGTCATTAACTCGTCTCAAGGAAATAAAGACGTTAAACAAATATTAGACATTCTGCGTCATGAAAATCGCTACTCTATAAAAGCGTGTGATAACAGTATTATTAAACCTTAGCCTTCACGAAACTTTTTAAATGCATGTGATAACTTGGTGCAAGTCCCTTGTCATGCCTAAACCATTTTGTCGTAATCTCCACAGCAAAATGCTTCAGTTTCATTAATAATTGAACGCCTTTCAGAAATTATAGTGACAAAAAATAATCACACTAATTAATGGCTACGGTAAAATACTTGTGATCTCGTAATTGTCATCGCAGTAATCGAGGAGTAATTATAAAGCTGATATTTCCTTGCACCTAAAATGGGGCTTAACGACGTGGATGTACAAATCGATGCGCTGGTAACGGTTACAGCGGGAGCACTGAGTGCACTTCACCTCTATCATTGCACTCTTCAATGGTGGTGTGAAAATACCGTTCAGGTGCCACTTCACTAATATCATTGCACTTTTCAATGACGATATAAAAATACTTGTTAGATGCGGCTTCGCCACTATCATGGCGCATTTCAATGGAGGTATAAAAATACTGGTTAGGTGCCACTTCGCCAATATAATTGCGCTCTTCAATGGCTTTATAAAAATACCGGTTGGGTGCCACTTCACCACTATCAATGAACTCTACAATGGTGGTATACAAATAGCGGTTAGGTGCCACTTCACCACTATCAATGAACTCTACAATGGTGGTATACAAATACCTGTTATAGGTGCCACTTCGCCACTATCATTGCCCTTTTCAATGACAGTATAAAAATCGGTGCCCACTTCGCCACTATCATTGCCCTTTTCAATGGCGGTATAAAAATACCTGTCGGAGGTGAGGGAAGTGAGGGCATATCAAAGAAGGCGAACTAGGCAGTAAACAATGACCAGAGCGCAGGCCTCCTTGAGTAAATAGGGCAGCGTAAACTACGACAGATCTCAGGGCAAACAGTGTATCATATGGGCAAGGGATCACCTGCAATCATGATTGTAACATTTCGTTAACCATAGTTTTTGGGATGCAGTATTTATTTTGGGTTCAATGCTTTGGTCTCCAAAAATTTATTTGTTAACTCAAGATTTTTGTGTCCGATGCTTTTTCGTAGCCAGTGTACCGCTCGTCTTGCGATTCGGAGTAGGATTTCACGACGGCAAATAATGGAAAAAGATTGAAAATACAACGGTTAAATTGATATCAAAAATGTGAAAATTGGTCAACTTTCAAGGTTCTTGAGGAGATTGAAGCGAATGAAGGAAATAATTAGTGTAAATCTGTTTTGCATCCCTGAAAACTGTAGATCTTAATAGCAATTCAATATATAACAATGATGCTATGAAAAGTTTACTTCGACGTTTACAACTTTATTCACACTCTATCGCTTCGGAATTCGTCAATCTTGAAGCTATGAAATGTTTATTCTGAACTTCAAAACAACATTATTTGAACTCTGTCACTTCCCACGAAAACTCTTAGGAGTATCTGAAATTAGCTGTATGTAGATCCACATAGATATTCTTTCAATTTTCTCGGTTGAAAAAGTTGAGGTTCTTCTTGATAAACACATCATGAATTGAAGCTAACTCATCTTTCAGTGTATCTTGTATGTATAAACGCTCAAATCTAATTCGCTGACGTGATTTTACATAACGTTGCATTTCTTATCTTATTTGGTAAAAATCCCAAAGTTTCATTATGTTATTTAGGGTTGTACGCGAGTTTATTGTTTGCAAGCGTTTATTTGAATAAGAACGCTTCATAAGTATTAAGGGAGGGAATAGAATTACTTAAGTTACACAGAATTAATCAAAGCTGTGTGATGAGTGCGACAGGACATTCTATGAATTAACATTTGCGAATTTATAATGAAATAAGTATATACGAGTACATCAATTTCAGACCGATTTCAGTGAAAGAGTGCACATTACTGCTGCTGTATTTCTCCATAGCAGCGGCAGTTCAGCAATTTCAGAGCCCAAACACTGCAGACATGACCTATTGGGACGACACGCACGCAGAGCCGATACAACAGTCACAGGCGACCGATTATTATAATCATCATCAAATTAAAGAAATATAGACGGGAAGGACAAAAAAAATATTTCACTGGAGGAAATTCAACACTCTCACTGCTCAACATTACTGCGTATATATTGGTAAACATTACTGCGTATTCGTCAACATTACTGCGTACGGCTCAGCATTATTGCACATTGGTCAACATTACAGCATAATGCTCAACATTATTGCGTATTGGTCAACATTACTGCATACTGCTCAAAATTATTGCGAATTGGTCAACATTACAGCATAATGCTCAATATTATTGCGTATTGGTTAACATTATTGCGAATTAGTCAACATTATTGTGTATTGGTCAACATTATTGCGAATTAGTCAACATTATTGTGTATTGGTCAACATTAATGCGAATTAGTCAACATTATTGCGTATAGATCAACATTATTGCGAATTAGTCAACATTATTGCGTATTGGTCACCATTATTGCGAATTAATCAACATTATTGCGAATTAGTCAACATTATTGCGTATTGGTCACCATTATTGCGAATTAGTCAACATTATTGCGTATAGATCAACATTATTGCGAATTAGTCAACATTATTGTGCATTGATCAACATTATTGCGAATTAATCAACATTATTGTGTTTCGTAAAACCCATTCATGAATTAATTAAAGATCTACCAGACAATATGCGAGCAAGAAAAAGGGAACATCTATGCAGCCATTCAATGACAGGAATCGTCACAGTGATAACCAAACAAAGGCGTGAAAAGTGACTAGTGAACATTTCTCACAGCTGTAAAATACGTCAAATCGCTTAATTTAAAATTCACACAGCAGAAAACTGCGTAAAGTCAGTTCAGTCAACGTTCACACAACCGTAAAATGCGCAAAGTCAGTTTAGTCAACGTTCAGACAGCAGAAAATGCGTAAAGTCAGTTCAGTCAACATTCACACAGCAGTAAAATGCGTAAAGTCTGTTTAGTCACAGTTCACACAGCAGTAAAATGCGTAAAGTCAGTTCAGTCATCGTTCACACAGCAGTAAAATTTGGTTAAGTCGTCAGTGAACATGAAAGCCAAAATTCGTAATGCATCGCTTGGCCTCAAGACTCGAGTTATCACTCAAAGATAAGGCACAAAAAGCCATGGCAAGAGAGCTTTGCACTCTAACAGATTCTAAACTCAGAGAAGCAAACGAGTCACAACGATGGCCCAGAACTAGATATCAAGCTTAAAAAAAACTCAGGGGATCGTCTAGATTACCGACGCGGTAGCTATAGTAAAAAGTGAGTCTTTTGACGACACTTTCAGCACAACTTGGCACGCGGCGGATAAATGCTCAGATGGGGTGGAGATATTCGCTCAGAATTATCTTTAAAAAACGAGCATAATTCATTTTAGACGCAATAATGAAGAGCGAGCAGCAACGAGACATTATTGAGCCCACATATAGGCATTTAAGGCACTTCTAGAACCTCGTTCAGAAGTACTAAAGAACTCGCGCGAGAGATTTATAAGAAGAAGGAAATGGATTAGAGGACACACGAGCGAACAGTTATAATTAAGTTTACTATGTAATATATGTTTAATATAAATAAATAGAGAGAAATTAACCGATCTAAATTCTATTTCATAATACAGAACCTCATGCTTAATCGAGATCAAGTCTTTAATCGAGTAACGATTTTTAAATATGCTTTACATCACAGTACTCCCGAAACTTTTTTCATTTCAACCTCGGCAGCAACTTGGAGTCTCTGCTGCAATGAAACGTTGCCATAACTTTTGTTCTTGAACAGTTGAATATACGTCAGCCCGAGTGCGTGTCCATAGCGACACGCAACACGCCATGTCAGTGACAGGCAACACGCTCGACTGTTCCATGGTGTGACACGCAACACGACCCGCCTGCTCCATGGCGTGACACGCAACACACCCGCCTGCTCCATGGCGTGACACGCAACACACCCGCCTGCTCCATGGTGTGACACGCAATACGGCAGCATCAGCCATCGATTGACTGCTGAACATCGCCTGTTCAGGTACTGAAGTGCACCAGTGCTGTTGTCACAGTGAGACAGGAGCAGCTGCTCCTTAAAGGATTTTAATAACTAAATAATAATTATCAAATATTTGTTTAATTACCAAAGAGGAATTAATGACTGACATAAGTCAAATATCTATTAGCTTGACGATAAATAGTGAGACAGGAGAAGCTGCTTACTTAAAGGGACTTAATGACTTTATAATCACTATCATATATATGCGTTTAATTGACAGCGAGGAATTAATGAGACATAAGTTAAATATCTATTAATTTGACGATAAATCACCCAGCAGCAATAGATGTAGATTGCTTTCAAATAGCGACACGATAACGGAACACAAACATCATTAGTAATAAAAAACGCTTTTTGATTAATTCGATGATGCCATGTACGTCACTGTGGAGCGCCAGCACCATAGAGCGTCTGCACCATGGAGCGTCTGCACCATGGAGCGTCTGCACCATGAAGCGTCTGCAACATTGAGCGTCTGCACCATGGAGCGTCTGCACCACGAAGCGCCAGCATCATGGAGCGTCTGCACCATGGAGCGTCTGCACCATGGAGCGTCTGCACCACGAAGCGCCAGCATCATGGAGCGTCTGCACCATGGAGCGTCTGCACAATGGAGCGTCTGCACCATGAAGCGTCTGCAACATTAAGCGTCTGCACCATGGAGCGTCTACAACATGGAGCGTCTACAACATGGAGCGTCTGCACCATGGAGCGTTTACAACATGGAGCGTCTACAACATGGAACGTCGGCACCATGGAGCGTCTACAACATGGAGCGTCAACAAGATGGAGCGTCAACAAGATGGAGCGTCTACAACATGGAGCGTCTGCACCATGGAGCGTCTGCACCATGGAGCGTCTGCACCATGGAGCGCCTGCACCATGGAGCGTCTGCACCATGGAGCGCCTGCACCATGGAGCGTCTGCACCACGGAGCGTCTGCACCACGGAGCGTCTGCACCATGGAGCGCCTACACAATCAGTACTCAGCCTGACCAGACGAAAATTGCGGTGGTGCCAGTACGACGAACCTGCAACAAAAGAGAACGAAAATCAACATTTACGGCTGGAATAATGACTATTTAACACCAGACACATAAAAATGTCAGTTCGGTAAAAAGTCTGGTGAGTGGTAGTAAAAAAAGAAATTTTGTTTGGTAGTAAAAAAAAAGCGCGTCAATACTTGAACACATGACATATATTATTTTTTCTGGGAGTAAGTCCAGAATTAATTAAATTAAATTAAGCGTAATCGTAACACCACAATAAATATCCTGGAAATTCGAAGCGTCAAGTCTAAATGAGACACAAATGAAAGCAGGGTCTCTTCTCAGCTTAGTCCCATGAGCCTGCTAATTAATCTATTAAATTCATGATGTCATGAAAAATACGCAAGCGAAAAGAAATTATTAAGTTGCAGGTTTCTGTCGTATGGTGCCAGGCACTCATGAATTATTTCAGCAATAGTTAGTCATAATTTTATTGGAAATCTTATTAACTCACTCATTTGGAACGAGCAATGCAGGAAAAAACTTTATATTATATTATATTACATTATATTATCTATGCATATTATATAATTATATAAAAAGAATTATTGTTCCTGGTTCCCTTTAAAACCTGCAAGATGGCGCTTGCTGCATTTGCTTCACGTCGGGCCAAATAACTCGCATAAAACATGCGATACCAAGCGCCTGCAGTTCCAAAACATTGTACTTGCGGTGCATTATTCACTCTAAAGCGAGTCTAAAATCGAATTGGTCGGTTGCTGGCAGCCTTCCCCAAAAAATACAACAAGAAGCGGTGCAAAGCGCGGGATGAGCTGCACCGTTGCACATCCGCCTTCATTTCCGCTACACATTAGCCGTAAGTGCGAGGCTGAGGATAACACAAACTGGCATGAAGCGAGCCTCTAAACTAATAGTCCAGTCCCCCCTAACTTTGTCTTGTGAAGATCTAAAGTTTCTTATTTAATGCAATGTCGTTACGATTAAAAACTTAGTAGATGAAGACGTTAAAGCTGGGTACAGAAAAGAAAACGAATCTAGATTTTCCAATTTTGAATGTTCTTCGGTGAGAAGTCAAAAACTGTAAAGGTAAGTTTAAAGAAGGCCTTTATAGCAAGTTACCGGAAGTAGAGCTAACTACGGCACCGAATTGGCTGTCATTTTAAATGAGGCAGCAGCGAAGTTACAGATAGTGAAGGAGAGGTCGTTGTTTAACATCGCGTGTTAGTGATTAGCTTGTATACAGTGCATGATTGGCACGAGTGTAGTGTATATGATTAGCTTGTGTAGTATGTACAGTGGATGATTAGCATGTGTGTCGTGGATGATTAGCATGTGTGTCGTGGATGATTAGCATGTTTGTCGTGGATGATTAGCATGTTTGTCGTGGATGATTAGCATGTTTGTCGTGGATGATTAACATGTGTGTCGTGGATGATTAGCATGTTTGTCGTGGATGATTAGCATGTGTGTCGTGGATGATTAGCATGTTTGTCGTGGATGATTAGCTTGTATATAGTGGACGATTAGCTTGTATATAGTGGATGATTAGCTTGTATATAGTGGATGATTAGCTTGTGCATAGTGGATGATTAGCGTGTAAGAGCACAGCAGTACCTCGGCACAACGCGTTTCATTAAGTAACAGATCGGGTAACTACCAGTGCCCGGTCGTTCGATAGTTAACGTGATGGACAAAATTAAGGCAAAGTAAAATGTTCGCGTTTCTTATATTATTGTTTGTCAACAAGTGCAATATAATTCACCAGAAGTCAGACAATTGAGCAAGCGGAACTTTATTTATTTTGCATATACGTACAAATGATGTTCAGTAAATCATAAAATCTATAAATTAACATTCAGAGATAGTAAAAATGTGAAACCTTCTAAAATTAATTAGAAGAATGTAATATTTATCGAATATCAAAATAACTGCTGAGGTCTCGCCCGCTCATCAACAGAAAAATATAAAACTGGACGAAGGATCTAGAACCTCAGGATCACAAAAGTCTACGGTTTACGCACCCAACATTTAAGTATCTCCTGGCCAGAAGTAGGCAGCCGAGAGATGAATATTCACGAGAATTTAAAGGATCAAGCGATGTATTCAGCGATGCATCTGCAAACTTCTTGGCGGGAGCTTCACATCAAGCTTTAGATCTCGTTGCAAGTTCACCGCACTCAATAAAATTAATGGGTTATAATATCCACATAGTGATTCTCTCAGACTACATCAACAGAGAGCGTACGTAACAATGATACGCCTTTTTGCAGGACTAATCTGGGTCAGGATGACTCACACAAGCGCAAAAATTGAATGCTATTCGAAAAAAGATGCACTCATTTCTCTCAGTGCACGCTATGATCCTAAGTGTGTCGAAAGTAACTCCAAGTAGAACCAGGGAGTCCTCGAGCAAAACTTCATTATGATTGAGAAGCTGGGGAGGCTGAAAAGACGCACGTGCTGGGGCAGAAGGAGGATAAATGGCGAAAAAATAGCAGGAAACAGCAACTTAAATGAGACGGGATTGGGAATGCAAGCAGGGGTGGAGTCTTGGCACTAGAAGAATTTAGTGGGAAAATAATGGGATTTTGTCAAAATGATGAGACAAACGAAAGGAGTTTGGCGTTAAGAAATCTAATTATATTATAAAATAACTGAGCGTACAAACTATTAAGGTTAACAAGTGGAATTTTGTTAAGAAAAACGTTCAATATTTACACAATTACATTTTGAGGTCAGCGGTGGGTTGAAAATAAACATAAGATTGAAATTTGTATCAAAATGGATTAGCATTTCTTTCAAAGCATTTTCCGAACTTTCACGGTTTTCTGCAAATTGGCACTCATCTATTTTCTCAAATATGTTCTGGAAATAAGAGTTTCTCAGAAACCTTTTCTGGAGGCTTTTTATAATAAAAAATGAAGAAGAAGCAATTCTCAACCAAAGCCACCTGAGAAGTTTGGACAAGACGCAAAGTGTTTGCCAACACCACACATCCCGCAATTGGTTTATTTTTCTCGCAAGAATTTCGTGTTTCGACCATAAATTTGAATAGCAACTCCTAGCCCGAGGAAATACAGGACTATCATTGTAAGGAACATCACAATCCAGCTATTAAAAATCACTGTAAGACACATTACCATCCAGTTATTAAAAATCTATGGAAGGAACAGCACTATTATGTTATGGTTACCTGCCACGAGTCACGAGTGAGAGATGATATTTGTTAACGAACACTTGCAAGGACTCACACCACAGTATTTGAAAGGCCTACAATAAGTAATACATTTTTCATGACTATTTTCATGAGCATCAGAAACGCCAGAATGCGGCAATGAAACTAAACAGACTCTGAATAACGACGACGTCTAAAACAAGAAATACAAAGGGATAAGCCAATTTAAGGAGGGAATATCTCAGCGTGATAAATGGAGCTAGCTATGGAGCAACATTTCTCAAGTACAGTGCAGAACTCAGGGCAGGAATACAAATTGTTCGATTCGCGAAGAAATACAAGAAGATGAATTGCCAGGAACGTTTGGTAAAATAGACGTGCGCTATCCAGCGGCGCAAGCGCAAAGAACGGCAGCATCCGCTGCGGTACAGGGCAGAGCAGTAACCAAATTTTCAAATAATCATTTTCAATTTTAATAGTATCGTAATTTTAATTCCATTCGGTGTTTTAATTCTACTAATTTTATTTAACCTGGCTTAAAACGTTGAATTAAATAGCATAATATAACCTGATATAAATAATAATGATTACAGATATACAGATGATTCGAATAAAATTTAGAGTAACATTAAATTTACCGTACTTTAATTAAAACGGTAATTATTGGCACATGTCCACATAAATAAATTGCAGGTAACATTTCCAAAATTATTGTCAGCGTTTCCTCGCTTTCATTTCACCAGTTAAACTGATAACCTTATAACATAATTATACTAAACATTGCAAGCTATCCACATCGTTAGCAACTGAGCCCGCCCAGAAGTAGAGTCTTGCAGTAAACTGCTGCCGCAACGAAGTAAAGTCTGGTAGTAAACTACTGCCGTCAAAAAATAGAGCTGGCAATAATGTAATGTCACCAGGAAGTAGAGTCTGGCAGTAAGCTATAGCCAACGAAAAGTAGATTCTGGTAGTAATCTAATATTGCCACGAAGTAGAGTCTGGCAGTAATTTATTGCCGTCAAAAAGTAGAGTCTGGTAGTAAACTGCAGCCGCCACGAAGTAGACTCTGGCAGTAAATGCACGAAGGTAGAAAAACCTTGAGTGTTTTGGCGCGGCGCTTCGCTCCATTGGGGCGATAAAACCTGTCCTCTCGGGAGCTCTCTTGCCAAATCCCAATATTTTCCCACTAAATTCTTCTAGAGCAAAACAAAGCGGAGGATGACAATGAGATCAAGTCAGACTCTGGGTCTTCCTTCTCAGCGTCGGGCCAAACGTTTACATGCCGCCGTGGACGAGTGACCACTTGGGCAGCAGTACCACTCACAAAAATTTAGGGGCTTTGTCGAAATAACGATGCCCTTGTCAAATCGAAAAGGAGGTGTCCGTACTATACGCAGATAGTGTTACTATTTGGACCATATCACCAATTTATTTTTCTGAGTAAAGGGAGATTAAAATAAATGAAGACATGTAAACTTCGCATCAGCTATAAATGGTAGTTCAAATGGGTATGAATTTTTCAACAGGATAAAATATTCCAAGGAATCAGCGAAATATGCGCTGGAAATTATTTTATGAGGTTGTATGCGACGGCACGAACAGACACATAAAGAATAAAATAATAAACGAGCGATTTTTATCGCATCCTACTGATGTTCTAATATCATTCCTCACGGTTGCGTTTTGTCTATCGAACACGTCAACACAAAATCTAAGTAATTTTTCGAGCGATTTTTTTGTCGAAAGACCATTTTTCGAACGATCATTTTTCCAATGATCATTTTTCGAAAGATAATTTTTGAAACGAAAAGAACCTACGTCTTTAAAACCACACTCCCATTGACCTGCATGCAGGACTCCTGGGGGACGCCGATCAAGAGCGATAGGATCTGCAGGATTAATGGAGGAGCCCCGCTGGCATCTCCTATTCTTCGAGCCGTTCGGTAAACGTCCCTCGCTGCTCAATAAAAAAAAATCCCATAGCTGCTCTAGAAAAAATTTTCTAGCAGCTTTAGAAAAAAAATCGTCTAGCAGCTCTCGAAAAAGTCGTCTTCTTTTCCCTTCTAATATTTGCAAACTTCCATCTGCATCAAGGTTAACACTCTAGTCGATTTTTTCAGATAGGCCCGACCATTTTTCGGCGCCGTTCTCTCCCAACGGCACTCGAAATTCTGCCTATTACTCGCTGTCTCGTAGAGACCTCGATTAAATGAGCTCATCTCGCCAGAGACAGTTCAGAGCACACGGCGCTGCTGAGTTCAGCGGCAATTAGACGAACTACTTCGGCACACTTCGCTCGAGTACCGTCATCTGCACTACACAGACAGCTCTGCACTGCACAGACAACTATGCAGTCTGCACTACACAGACAGCTCTGCACTGCACAGTCAGCTACGTACTGCACAGTCAGCTATGCACTGCACAGACAACTATGCAGTCTGCACTACACAGACAGCTCTGCACTGCACAGACAACTATGCAGTCTGCACTACACAGATAGCTCTGCACTGCACAGACAGCTTCTCTTTAAGTTTCAGCTGCAGTGGCTGAAGCTTACCTTAATATGCGAGTCAAGCAATCGTACTCATATCATTACTTTAATAAAGAAACTGGTCCCGGTATCGACTCGTGAATGGAAAAACGGATAGTCTGGGATATGTTATCATTTTCAATACTCGTTCTTAATTTTACAGCATACTTAAGGCTCCTCTTCGTAGTACGGCAAGAATCTGAACACATGCGCTCTTCCATCATTAAAATGAAGTGGTCAGAAAAGATGCACTGCAGTCAAAATCGATTAATTTCTACATATATCACCATAAAACTACTTTTTTCATTCGAAGTTTCCTAATTATAAAATCAAGATGTTTGATTGATTACTTTTATTTTTTTACTCCCGATACAAAAAAGAAACAATAAATTTCATTAAATTGACGGAGATCGATCCGTTGAGGCTGAGTCAGTCCTTGTATCATAAAGCTGGATAGTTCATCTCTCTCGTCACCACACTTGGGCCACCCTCATCACCACATGAATAAGATGCTGCACGTGAGTATGTTGAACGATGAGATACGATATTAACATACTAAGCTCTCAAATCTTCTTCACTGAATTTCCCCACCTCAGTATAATCGCAGGTCATTATTCAAGCTCACCGTGAATTTAAAAGCAGGGAACACGCCATGTAAATACACCGTATCTTCATTTACCATATCTTCTTCTTCATTATTCAAGCTTTAATGGCTCGCAAAAAGTTGCTCGAGCGCGGCGAAGGCGAAAGCGAACATTTTTTCTTCTCTTTCAGAAGTAGGGCAAGTCGTTCATTCAGAGGAAAAATGACCACCGTAACGCATCTAAGTCAAAGCTTCATCAATTACATAGTTTTTAAGAGACAAAGCAGTAAGTCTCGACTGTCAAGCTTATCTCTACCGTGTATCGGATCTGTCAAGAACTCCCGTCAAGCGTAAAAATCGTGTGACGCGTTTAAAAAAAGTTTATCAGACGAGGGCGATGAACTTTGATAAACGACGTAGTGCATGGTAGCTTGCATCGGCCGTATCTTACGTTTACGAATTTTCTTCTGGCTACGTTGAAAAATTATAAGTCATTTAATGGATATCTTCCGATCTGAAAACGTTTAGCCGTAAAACTTTCTCAGAAGTTGGTGTATTTGTACAGGAGTATTTGCCGTAGAGCGAAAACTAAGAAAATTTATTAAATTATACGTTTTTCAAAACAAAAACGTTTAGTTGCGCAACTTTTTCATACATTAGCGCATGTTCAGGCGTATCGCTCTAAAGTAAAAACGACTATGAATTTTTCTTAAATGGATATGTTTACGAAAAAAACCTTCAGTTACAATATTTTTGAAAGAGGACGCATTTACACCAGTATTTAGCTCAGTGCAGGTACAATTAACAAGGCAGTTCTCGTCGTACCTCAGCAGCCCGCCTGGACCTCAAAATAAGCGTCGTCCATTTAGAAGCAAAAGCCGGTCTCGACAGGCGACCAGCTGGCCGCTCAGCTAGTCTCGGCAGGCAACCAGCTGGCCGCTCAGCTCAGGCGACCATCTGGCCGCTCAGCTCAGGCAACCATCGGGCCACTCAGCTCAGGCAATCATCGGGCCGCTCAGCTCAGGCGACCATCGGGCCGCTCAGCTCAGGCGACCATCTGGCCACTCAGCTCAGGCAATCATCGGGCCGCTCAGCTCAGGCGACCAGCTGGCCGCATGGTCGTGTCCATCTTAAGGCAAGAGCTTCACATTGGCTGGTGCTTGGCTAATGTTTATTCAGAGCTTTAAATTTTTCAACATAGCTTTAGTGCAACGAATAAAACTTTAGGAGAAATATAAAACAAAACCTGTCCAGATGTGCCTAAAAAATTAAAACATGAGCGCCAGTTTCACGAGTGTTTTGCTAATGTTTACCGTTGCAAGGAATTCTTCGTGCCATTTTCGTCATAAGTGGTTATTCGCAGTCGGTCATTTTAGTCCTCTATAAAATATTTACAAAGTTACAGAAGCAGGGTTAAAAATTCACAACGTCTAAGAAACGTATTGAAAAAATCGCAATTATCGAACTTTCGTGATCCACTATGAATCTTGCCGGCAAAGAATTAGAATTGTAAACACCATTTAAAAATTATTCGATATTTTTAAAGAAATTTGAGACCAATAAAACTCTAAGCTCCAAATAAAATTGAATTCGTTCTTTAAGACATAAAAGAGTCAACGCGCAAGAACAAATCACATTACAAACAAGCGGTGCCAAGACTCGGACGTTAGCCTGAGACGAAAGTTCACAGCATGTAACGCGATACTGAGGGACGCATTGTAGGGATGCCTAACCGCCAAGCTACGTTGTAAATAACACAAGAGTTATTGGCAGGTAATTGACATTGACAGTGACGGCAGCGGCGCGTCACCATGCTGGACAGTGACGCATGCACATCATCGATAGCCTTGGCTTCTTCCTATCTACGTCAGGTCTATACGCCACAGTGGCCGTGCTCGACGTCACAGCGGCTGTGCTCGACGCCACAGCGGCCGTGCTCGACGCCACAGCGGCCGTGCTCGACGCCACATCGGCAATGTTCGACGCCACAGCGGCTGCGCTCGACGCCACAGCGGCTGTGCTTGACCCAACAGCGGCTGCGCTCGCCGCCACAGCGGCTGCGCTCGACGCCACAGCGGCTGTGCTCGACGCCACAGCGGCTGTGCTCGACATGTGCTCGACGCCACAGCGGTTGTGCTCGACGCCACAGCGGCTGTGCTCGACGCCACAGCGGCCGTGCTCGACGTCAGAGCGGCTGTGCTCGACGTCACAGCGGCTGTGCTCGACGTCACAGCGGCTGAGTACGACGTCACAGCGGCTGTGCTCGACGTCAGAGCGGCTGAACTCGACGCCACAGCGGCTGTGCTCGACGTCACAGCGGCTGAACTCGACGCCACAGCGGCTGAGTACGACGCCACAGCGGCTGTGCTCCACGCCACAGCGGCTGTGCTCGACGCCACAGCGGCTGTGCTCCACGCCACAGCGGCTGTGCTAGACGCCACAGTGGCTGTACTCACGACTCGTCAGTCATCCATGCAGTATCACAGCTGGTCTCATTTAATTTTACATTTGCATCTAAAGTTTTTTTTTCGATCGCAACATGCAAGAAATATATTTGTGCACAGCTTACTTAGTATTTTTAAAAGCCACACTAGGTCATTCAAAATATTTACGCGAGTCGAGAAGAAAATTGTCACCTATTCAATTACAGATAGAATTATGTCTGTCATTAAAATTCTCTGGTTATCAATCGCACGCGTATAAACAAGTAAATTCTGCCATCAAACACTAAGAACATTGATTCCTGCATGTATGATTAACTTTCAGTAAGCATGAGATATTAAAATCAGGTGCTAATGATTGTACTCATTAATTCCAACAATATAAACAATTGCGTATTATAAGCACCACACCCCTTGTATAACTTGGACAGATTCCAAACAAACCCATTCATAGTAAAAATAATTCTTGCATGAACACGAAACAGAACAGAATAAACACAATTTGACACAGAATAAACACTTTTGAACAGAATAAACACAATTGAGCGAGCGACTGAGCGTTGCGAGCGCATCGCGCAGGAAGCTGCATTTCCTGAGCGTTTATTCGTAAACAAATTGGTTTTCTAAGCCGATAAATGAGATTTTGATTTGCGTGGTGAGCAGCGAGCAGACAAGCGGTAACATAAAATCGTTTAGGCGGAGTAACTGTTAAGAGGCAGATACGACTTGGAGGTTCACTCGCACACATCACTGACCAAGTGAAAATTCGTCTTCAAAGAAGAAAAATGTGACTAAAATTACCCAACTATAAACAAAAGTAATCACTTCATAGTTGCGGCGCACACTGACAAGAGCTAATGATCAATTTACAAATAAATTAAATGAGATTAAATCCCGCGTCCAATTCAGATGCCGAGAATATCATTTGAATGAATGAAAATCGACAGCAATATAGACGCGTACTTCAGTATGGGCGGAGCAGTTGCTGTTGGGGGTATTATTTAACTCATTCCGCATACAATTCTCGTGTCGTATTTGCTCAGATTTAATCAAGGTTGCAAGACTCGCAGAATACTCGGGCTTTTAAAGAAGTCGGGCTTCAGAATCCAGAAAACTTCAATTTTACCGCTGCGGCAAGCGTGCCTGAAATGCACACAAGCGCAGCATTTTCACCTAAGCCAGCGAGCCAGCATCAGTGCATGCGCTGTAGCCGTGGCTTTACAAGCGCGCCTTCCTGCAACAAACATGGGATTAAGCCGCTGTTTATTCTACCAAAATGAAACCTTTTCTAACCGACTTGTTCTGCCAAAATGAAACCTTTTCTAACCGACTTGTTCTGCCAAAATGAAACCTTTTCTAACCGACTTGTTTTGCCAAAATGAAACCTTTTCTAACCGACTTGTTTTGCCAAAATGAAACCTTTTCTAACAGACTTGTTCTACCAAAATGCAACCATTGTCAATGTAAGTTGGAACCGACACAAATTTTCGAGTGAGAAAGACACTCTGGATAACTTGCCCGTGTCAATGCAGTGAAAACAACAATTAACTGTTATGGCAGCGCTGTAAGCTAGTTGCAGTATACACAAGCAGCCAAATGAGCCCAAACTTCGGGGCTCGTGAGAGCAATAACTTCTTTACTACGGCCTTACTTGACTTAAGCAATGAGCCACGCAAAAACGTTCAGTTTGTCGCTTAGCTGAATGCCAAAAATTGAATACCATATCGCACAGACAGCGATACACAAGACATTTGAGGAATAACGTTTAACTGCACCAGAATTTTCATGTTTGAATAAAACGTACCGAAAGAGCAGCTACCTTGCAAAAATTAGTTCAAATTGATGCAACTAAAATAGAACTGATAGGACTTGTGCAAATAAAATAGAAAATAACGAACGGTAGTACTGCGGCAGTCCACATTTTCTTAGAAATAAAAATAAAAGTCTTCGCTGGAAGATATTTATCATGACAGCTCGGGCTGGATGACACAATTAGGCAACCGCGGTCTTTTTTTACAACACTTCTTGTTTCTTTGTTTGTCTGTCAGCTACGAATCTTATAATCGATATTCCACACACTCGTACCTGTCCAATCGATCTGAAATTTTGCACACCAGCGTAAAGTCGGAGACCAAGCATGTATCAATTGCCATAATAAATGATTTCGAAAATTTATTTATTTTTTCATATATTAAAAAATAAAATTAATTTTTTTAATTTATGGAAATAAAATTAGAAGTTCATTGTAGATGTGTAACATCGGAGACACTGTATTCTTTAGAAGTGTTGTCTTTAAAAAGTAATTTTTAAACGCATATCATTATTTTTGATGTCAGCAAGTGTTTATTTGGTGTAGTAAATAATGACCCATTTAGGTGCGCTGTAATGACTCACAATGGACACAGAAATGTACTTGCCCGGTACAGGTGACAACAGTCATAGACTTCGCCTGCTGTTAGCCGTCGATGGACCAACAAAGATCATGTAATAAATAAAATAATTGATATTAATTAATTAGTAAGTGTGGCGGGCTAGACTATACGGCTGATACATCTATGAATATTATTAATACAAAATAGGCATTTTTATGTACAGCATCTGCAATGAACAATAAATCTCTTTGCGCACTGTTCCTCCATAGACGTTATATTTCCCATTAATCGCTTTTTTTTTATTAAAAAATGTGCAGCGACGGAAATTTTTTTCCTCAACTGCAATTTTTGTTACAAAATGCAACTCCGGATGAATGAAGCAAGCAAGCTAATGAAAAGTGAGCTTCATTCCAGACGTACGAGCAACAACCACAAAAACAGTTTCCCGAGCAGCATTAGTTTGCTAACAACACGACTATTTTGTGTCGCTAAACAACTTAAACTTGCGATTCACTAATGAAGATTTGCAGCTGACAGCCGGAACTGGTTTGCTGACGTCGTGCGTTGCTGGCTTTTTGCTTAATTAGTGGATTTTTGCGTCTGTTTTCCCAAGTTCTGATGTTCTTCAAAAGGTGGAGCATAAACTAAGGACATGCGTTATCGAGTCCGAGATTGAATGATGGCCACATTTACTCGTTTATAAGTTCATTGTTTGCGCGCAGAAAAATCATTGAGAACTTGTCCAAATAGTGATGCCCTTTTGGCCTTTGAGTGGGCCAATTTGGCCTAGTTTAGGCTGGCAAAAGGGCGTATCAGAGCTACGTGGGTCACAATTGGGTCGATACGATCCATTTATTTTTCGAATGTATCTAGTTGCGCACGCACTCGTTTTGCCTTAATAATTTAATAATAGCTTACATTTTAAAGCATTCGTTTGGCCATTTAGTTCACATTAGCGATTGCACTCACTTTTTCAGTTTAATGGAATTCTGATGGGCAAATATTTGATAAATATTGTTAACGAGTGTCGTCAATAGTAACTTTTTTTCTTTTATCGATTTGACTTTTCTCCATGAGGTAAGTATTGGTAGCAAACTTCAGAAGTTTAAATTCTGATTAACTTACTTACCGGTGCAAGGAAAACCTTTAGAAATCTCATTTCCGTTTTATTGTTCCTGACTATAATAAATAATCGTTGTCTTAATCAAGACCTATCATTGATCATGAAACTCATCTGTTCTCCGGGTTACCATTTAAAAATTTGTCGTAGTTACAAAGCATATTACAGTTGAATAAGTAAGTTGATATGTAGAAAAAACTCTTTTTATTTCATTTCATAGTTAAACCATTCAGATACTTTCGTTGTCAATGGAGGACAATAATATTCAAATTTCTGTAGAATAATGTTGCTAAACTGGAAAAGATATCCTTATAAAGTAATTTTCACTCGTGAAATGAACGTGTTTTGTGACCCGCTGGTGGCGTTATCTGGAAGTTAAGAAACCAATATTAAATTGGATAGACTTTAGTGTCCCGCATCAACATTTCTCGTGTCGGAAGTCTGGCAGTTGTGGGAACTAAGAGAGATTCCCATTAAAATGAGACTGCACTTCTTTGACCATAAAAAGATTTTTTATAGTGGCGGCTCTAAGAAACTTTGTCCGTTTTTCGCGGTCCACTGATAATCTTCATTTTTTACTAAGAAGCGAATTAGAGCATATGAGATATGCCAACTTTATGCAAATTTACGAATATTTTATCCTTGTCGATTGAATCCCATTATTATGTAATAAGAAAAAAGTTATAGTCACTCGCTGTGAATAATTTACAATTGATTCGTTTTTTAACTGAATATTTAAGGCTCCAAGTTATTGAACGATTGAATACCAAAAATCCAACAAAAGATGATTAGAAAAACGAACCACGATTAAATATTTCAGACAAGCCAGTTGTCATCGCGTCATTAATGCTGATTAGAGCGAATCGAATCTGAGCGTCGCCATATCATGTTGCCAAGAACGAAGACTCAAGAGTGCGGAATATCTCAACGCGCACATCGCACATTCGAGATAGAAGCATTTCATCAGGACTAAGATTATTCCTATATGTACTTTCAACAGAAAAAAATTAACCACTGACAATTGTAGACGAACATTAAAAGCCTGAACTTTATGATCCTATTCTCTTGCGAACATCCAACACAGAAGTCACATTGCAAACTTCTGCTGTGCCTAGCTGTGCTCAGATCTAATTTTTAAACATGCGAAACACATCAGATCGCAACGCCATACTCGCGTTTCTGCCCAAAATACGGGCCATGTATATATACTGCATAAAGTAATGTAAGGTTATCGTGTCTCTGCTAAAGTAGAGGGCACAATGCAAGTAGGCACAGTATTATTCCAACTTATCGTGTTACTGCTAGGGTTAGCAGCAAGCACAGTGCGGGCAGACACAGGGTTATGTCAGCTTATCGTGTTACAGCTATAGGGTTAGCAGCAAGCACAGTGCGGATAGACATAGGGTTATGCCAGCTATCGAGTTACTCTTCAATGAACCAATGACAGCATTGAAATAACTTGCAAAAACTTGGCGTACCTCGCCCAGCTGCAGAGCTGTTCATGGTTGCGATGCCAAGAGGTCGTAAGCATGTCGAGAAACGCACAAAAGCGTCAATGGAACGTCGTGTTCCAGTGAGGGAAGGAATGACTGCATTGCGTTGGGCTGCTATAGAACCACGGAATCAAAGTGGTGCGCTGTAGTTGTGATGTTTGGCTTTTAGCGAGATGCCATGAATGGTGTTAATGAAGTTAAAAGTACGATGAGATATGAAAAAGAACAAATAAAATAACATTGATGCTCGCCGCGCTCGAATAAAACGAACTATGTCCTAGTAGCTCAAATAGAATACACGTTTATCCATTAGGTTCTTAGCTAAGAAAAGCAAAACAAAGCTTCGAATACAGCGCGATAAATATGGTCGAATGAGAACAAAGAATAAGACGTGGACGAATGAAAACAATAAGACGAATAGACACAATAAGATTTAAGAAAATTAAATGAAATATTTTCCCCCATATGCGCTATATCAACCTTCTAAAATACTAACTTTGTGACATACGCTAAACAAATATTTCCCACTCGTAACTTGAATTCTGAATGAATTTATTCTTTAAACAAAAGCGTGAGAGAAATACAGTGAGCCGACACAGGTGCGGAAGCCAGTCGGCCTGCTAAGGTAAAGCAAACACGGCCATTGAGGCAGTCTCCCTCTGAAAGGCGGCTATACGAGCTCCGACCGACTAAGCCTGAGATGTGATCGCGTAAAGCGAAAGTGTTCAAGGGGAGGGCTACAAATAGGCGCGATCCACCATGTGGCTTGTCACAAAACAGATCGGACTGCCAAACAAATTTTACGGATGGCAGTCGAACCCTCGCTCCGGATCTCGAGTTGAAATAAATTCTCGACGCCGACCGAGGGAAGGAAAGGATAATCGCAAGCGATCAACTGGCAAGCGGATGGCATCGCCCGCGGTGCAAAAGGAGAATGCGGGCAACCGGCAAATAAATGCATTCTTTGAAAAGTTACACGTGGCACACATGGAATTGTTCCATGTTTGAAATCGAAAAACGTTCGGGGGTCTTCTTCCTGTCGAGAGATCTCCTCAAACGACGAAGTATCCGTGCAAAAATTTTTAAGAAAATTACTTTCAGACTAATAGTTGTTCAAGACTGTAATACGCTTATAATCGGTCCCAATTGCCTTATACATTTCTTTGCCTTAATCAATATAATAATACATTCCTTTGCAACATCTTATTATTTAATTTAGGTTCTATCATAAAAAGAAATTTATCGAAGCAATACAAGTTGCTCAATTATAAGTGATGAAAGTTTCAAATGAAACAGTTAGGCATCTCCGTAACAGGCAATCGTCGTGTCAATTTTTTGTCCTACAGGACATGTAGGAGCCAGAGAGGCGCACAGGGTCATGGACCCGAAGATCATTAGCAGATTTCCTGGCGACAAAAGGCCGGCACTGTCCAAATCATGTCACTAATAAATGGCGTTAAGGCAACAACGGCGCGACCATTTGTGTCGTTGGCAGGAGGCTAATGAAAACAGGACGCTTGTTGCGCTGCTAGGCTAGAGACACAACCAATTAATTCAATAAGGCAAAGTTCACAGCAAGAGAACTAACTTCTTGTATTGAAGTGGAGATATGACAACGCAAACGAATGGTAATTAAGGAAATTTACGTGAAAAATGACAGGACGGTTCAAACTACCTCCGATGGGTAAGGGAGGAAAATGCAGCTAAAAAATAATGGAACGGTCCAAACTACAATTGAATATTATTGAAGGAAATTTACAAAAAAATTTATTTGCCGGTGCTAACTATCATTGAATAATGAATATTAACGAAGAAATTATACGAGAAAAATTATATAATTAGGCATTACATAATCATTTATATAACGTGCGCAAATACTGGCAAATTTGATATTCGTGAATAATTAATTGCCATAATAATTAGTAATTTGTCCTTACATTTGAACAAATTTGACACGTGCGTTCGGGCAGGAGCAACGACACTCAAATTGCAGTAATTTGCACGCCCCGCTCTCAATGAAAAAAATATTCAACCCTCTAACGCCTGACATGAGTAACTAGAGCAATATTGTCACAAGCCTACTTCCAAAAAATATAACTCAGTACTCACTGCAGTGAGTGACAGAGAGCGCATTTTCTCGCCGACGAAAACTTGAGGTCACGGACGGACGGACAGACGGACGGACAGACAGACAGACAGACAGACAGACAGACAGACAGACAGACAGACAGACAGACAGACAGACAGACGGACATGGCGAGCACAATAGTGCATTTTTTTCATAAATGAGAAAATGCACTAAAAAGATACATTGCTAGTGAGCGCAAAATGGCTTGCACTGATGGTTGCCGCCACGTACGACAACTTTAAAATGTGCGTACAAACGTCCTCAGGTTGCTACACTCAATAATTTACGCATAATTAATTCAAGTTGAAAGTTATGTTCCCGGGGAGTGACTGACATACGGCGTTAGATGGTTGAAAAATGACAACTACAGAAAATGTTAAAAAATTTCAAATTATCGAGACATGCCGAGACAGAAATAGGTTCACGACTTGAGCTTTTACACAAACCAATTACAGGAGGCAACTGCCGAGCATCAGGCAGGAATTATTCGAAGTCTTTGAAGATTGAAAGCTCGCCTAACGTCTTCAGTTGGGAAAAGAGAATGAAAAGAATACGCGATGTAATTAAATGCCCGGTAGTATGAGGGGAGCAGAACTCTGGTAACATAACACGTATTCAAGAATCAAAAGAAGCAAGTAATTATGAGATAAACGAAGCAGATAAATATGTATAAAGGGTCCAAGCAGATAAATATTTATCAAATAAAGCAGGTATAAATATGAAATAAGGGAAGCAGATAGTTATGTATAAAAGGTCCAAGCAGATAAATATTTATCGAATAAAGCAGGTAAATATGAAATAAAGAAAGCAGGTGAAACAAAGGAAGCAGATAAATATGAAATGAATGTAGGAGGCAAATATAAAACAACTCATAGTGAAATAACAGTCGCGCTACACAATGTAAGTTTAAACGCAGTGTACCCGCATGCAATCAAGTATCGTAAATGAACATAGGACTTCGTTTCTCGCTTCACACTTCGAATGAAAATTGCAGAATTACTTTAAATGCTTTCAAAGAACTCAATAGACCCAATCATGGATCACTGCATTAACATCGTCCATACGCTCGTAGTATCAAGTGAACATTAATGTCATCCATATATTAGTAATGGGTCGCTTGCCGAAGACCACCACTGCCCTGGATGTAATGGACCATCATGATTCCTGCCTTCTGGAACGTAGCCTTCAACACTTCAAGCCGTCCGTATCTAGGCCGTGGGTTGAACCAGCCCTCGGTCGAACGGCCACTTGTCGAAGGACAATAAATTTTGGAACAGAACGATGGTATATGAAACCTAACCTCAGATGCGGTGAACGTAAAATTACGTAATTTAACGATGCCCGGAAGTCAGATTCGATCCGCGGCCTGGTGGTGCACGGCAGGTCCTATGCGAGGCCGGAGGAAGACAAAGCCGAGTGGTTCACGGCTGATTGGTGGATGTCCGGAGAGATCCAAGGCGTTCGATTCAGGGCCTATCGGTGCACAAAATTGGTGGTGCACGGCTGCGCTCCCGTTAGTAATAATTGCTTCGCATTTTGTAATTAATAAGGCACTTGAAATATTTATGGCGTTTCTCAGGGTATTCTTAACATGCATAATCAACGGTAAATTGGTAAATTTTAATATTTTGAATAATAATATGGTAATATTTTAATTTAAATGGCGTAGTTAACAAAGGTTGGGCGAGTTACAGGCAGTCAGGGAAATATCTCAGGGCATTCTGCGCTCGCCAGGAAATAGTAGGAAATAACATCAGCGTCGGGCAGAGATAGCGCGCCCCACGACCCACGTACTACCCCTGACCCACCTTAATTAATAAATTAACGAGCTTGTAGCAGCATGCGCATAAATATATGGATGTTCTCATATAGACTTTTATAATTTACAACGTGGTTACCATATAAAAGAATGTTTTCATATACATTATACGAGATTGTTCCCAGATATAAGGTTGTTCTCATATTTAAGATTGTTCTCATATACAAGATTTTTCCCACATATAAGGTTCTCACATACAAGATGGTTGACATATATAAGATTGTTCTCATATATTAGGTTGTTCTCATATATGAGGTTGTTCTCACATACATGGTAGTTACCGATAACACTTAAACAATTCTCATATACAAGATTCTCATATATAAAATTGTTCTCATATCTAAAATAGTTCCATCATCTGCACTTTTCACTTCCAAACAAAGTAGAGTAAGTAGTAAAATCTATTCCTACCATTACGAACAAACAAGATGAGTTATATAATCTATTCTTACATCAATCAACAAACAGTTCAACAAAGGCAAATCTATTCTAAAAATCAATGGTTATTCGTAAATCTTAGGAGATATTACGCCATTTCGTAGCTTCACGTACGATAGAAGCAATGCGGTATAAAGACATACATATGTGTGCTTTGTCTGATACCGGGCAAACATATGAGCCCCCGCATGCCCAGTTAAGATGCAAGATCATGTAAAAATAGCAATGGACATCAAGATTAATTATTATAAATCAAAAAGTAGAGAACTAATTATAAAAACATCAACCGCGATTGTAATTATGATTCCGACTCGCAATAAGCCTGAGCTGCACTATGAATTATTCCAAGAACTACACACGAAGTTTGCAAGTGTAATTCCGGAATAGCGTTCTACTTGAATTAAAAAAGCAATCTATTCGCAATTGAAGTAATCCTATTCGAACTAGACGTCTTTAAGAATTTGAACCCCTTTTCATTTTATTCTCAATAAATAAATTGCCTTCAGTATTTATCGTACCTAAATGCCATGGTAACGAGAGTTGCTGCCGGCATACAAATGAGTACACGAAAAGAAACTTTCGCAAGAACTTAAGCAAAATCTTAGCTTAAATTGGAACTTCCCATATTTGTTAAGAGGCGCAGCAAAATTGGAAAACAACATAAACTGAAGAAACGCACCCGGTATCCAATATACCCGGCAATGACGGTACGTTTCCGTAAAAACACGACCCACAGGCGCACCAAAAATTTTTATCCTTCCTGGACCAGTCGAAATGACATCCTTCGCCGCGGCTCAAAACCTGGCGCGTCCCGACTGTTTTTTTTTTATTTTTTTTGGGGAAAAAGAAAACCGGAGATGTTTTCTGAAAATAATGGGCTAAAATTGTTGCAAAATGAGCCTGATGCTCCTCGTTGGCGGTTTCAAAAGTGTTGTGTTGTTTCGCTGCAAGGAACAATACCAGAAATTACTTCGCTAAATTTTACCATCCTGGTCTAGATTGCTCTCCTCTTCGACGAAACTATAAAGAAAACAACATCTTTCTACACAGTTGACGAGTGAAAATGAACCTGCCGCCGCATCAAACTACGTCATTTTTTCATTTTGATTCATGGAAGGTGGGGAAATTTTCCAATATCATCGCCCCTCTTCCAACGATAACTAACAGAACACATGCCCATCCTGATGCAATATATCGCAAAAAAAAACTGCACGGCTTCTTACGGAACTGCTTAATTTATTCATTTTATTTTGTGTACCTACTTAGGTTAGTGCCGTTCTCTAAGAGATGTAATGAAGACAAATAGCATATTGTTTTTCATTAAACGTATCAAATTATTTCATGTTATTCCAAAATTTACCATCACCTGCTGTCGTCCGGATGCCTGACTCGCGAAACTTGCTCAAGTACACGTAGCATCCAAAGTACACATAGCGCCCAATTTCTCGTCTTTCATTGGCGAGTGAAGCTTGAAAAGCGGTCAGTGATTGGCTGAACAGAGTTACAAACTTTTATATAAGATATTAGTAAGGCCCAGGTCAGCACAGGTCGCGATAACCAAATGAGAGCTCGCATGACCACAGGATCGATGAGACAGGTTATTGGTAGTGAGCGTGAGGCCGATCAGTTAATGCACGAGCCCTGCCGCCACACGGCGTCACGCACCACTGTAGCCGCGACGTTGTCCCTCCAAGCAAATGACGTTGAAAATACATTTATTTCAATGTTGATTCAACGTCAGATGTCTGGTGTTGATTCAACGTCAGATGTCCTGACGTCGCCATCAGACGTCAGGTCTGATGGCGACGGTGCCATCAAAAATCAGTTCGTGCAAGCAAATGTTGAAACAACATTTACTTCAATGTTTATTCAACGTCAGATGTCTGGTGGAGAGGGGACGGTGCCATCAAAAATCAGTTGGTAGAAAATACTAACGATATCGTAACTACGTCAGCCAATCACGAAAAGCTTTCGAAGTTAAAACCATCAATCATAGACGAGAAATGGGCCGCTTCGTGCACTTAATTAGGCCGCTATAAGAACACTTAAGTCAGCTTAAGAACCTCGGCTCATAAATCTGTTAGACGGAAGCTTGATTACCGATAAAAGTGAAATTATTATAGCAATGGTTTACTATTGACTGTGCTACTGTCCCAAATGAAGAAACAAATAAGAAAATAATTGTAAGGCTCAAATAGCAGCACCGCAGTATCTCAGGAAAGTGTAACGCGACGCCATTGGCAGCCCGTGGGGCGACGTAGCTGAGCAAATGTTTAGACAGCGCTTGACGTAGACTGATGATGAAGTGCACTGTAAAAACGTCAAAACTAACTATAATTTGCTCAACATTTCTTACACGATTTCAACTGGAAACGGAATGTTCTTTTTTCACTTTCCGCTCTAAATTTCCGCTGCGTGAGCACACATTACTAAACTCATGTATAGTCTACAATTTGCTTGTAAACTTATTTTCAGGCTCTTTGGTCAATCCCGCGGGTTAATTCGACTATTAAAGAGAAAAGACTATAATTTCGCATCACTGCCATCAGCTATGAACGCCCCGCTGCTGTAACGGGCGTTGTTATATCAAACGCAATCTGGTGTACGTTGGCCGTTCCTAAGACGGCGCACAAAAGTCGAGCTCCCTAGAAAGAGACACAATCTAGAGCAGCGACCTGATATTAATGAGAAGACTGTCATGTGATGCCCCAGGTCTGCTTATTACAGTCACGTTGATGGATGACGCTACATCCACTTTCTTCGCCCCAACAATACCCCCAGCGCATATATTTCCCTGCAGTGACGGCATGACGGAGGTGGCATTAATTAATATACTTTTTAAAACGAAAAATTATACTTAGTGTACACATTATCAATGTGATTGTAACCTGTAATGATGATTTCAGCTCGTAATAATAATATTCAACACGATTGTAACCATTACGCATGATGATATCAGCTCAGATTCGAGTCACCAAAATACCAACTACATGAGCTCAATTACGTCATTGGTCACTCAGCATATTCTCGAGTCCGATCGCAAGTTGTTTTATCAAAGTTGTTTTATTTTAACATGCGAAGAACTAAAAAAATTCAATGACGAGCACAACTTGCCACGCTTAACAGCGAGAACTTGAGGCAATTAATAAGCTTTATAGGTTTCATTCAAAACTAAACACAACATGAAATATTGTTCATTAATTATGAGGCTCTAAGATGAGCAGACATCTCATGGTGTTCCATTTAAACTGAATTCTAACATTAAAATACAGGTCGTCTGTTACGAAGATTCAAGATGAGCAGAAATCACAGGATAAGTGTATAAATCCTGTACTGAATAACACTCGAGAACTCGTTAGGCAAGCTTCCCGCCCATCAGTAGAAGACTTAGCTCACAGAGCCCGTTTTTTTGACGAAAGTTTTTACATAAAAGTCTGATGGCAGCTGCGGCAACATTAAGCATGACTAATCCCGGCAGAATTTCACGCTTCGGAAGATGGGGGCTCCAAGTTCTCGACTAAGGGTACTTCAAGTCACCACGCATGTGATGAAAAACTCACTGCAACGTAGTTTATTTGACGAAGGAGACTTAGGAGTCAGGAAAGGTTATTGTTGTTTGGAAAGTGGCAATTACAAACGCTTTGATGGCTTCGAGTCTATTGGGGCTGTAGAGCTGGAGACATTGAATCGAGATAGTAAACACGACAGCTGTACTCCTTATCGCCGGCAAACATGCGGCAGTTTCGACTTCTCGATTATTGTAGTAAACTTCATTCTTCTCCAGTATGCAAGCTCCGAGAACGGCAAATGAAATTATCTTGGGAAAAATTATAAAACGAATAAGCATATGTGAATTTGTATACAATTGAATGCCATATTTTCCGCCTGTTTGTTCAAAAAATTTCAGAGTTCAATTATGGCAGGGCATGGCTAGGTAGTCAAAGGCATGACAATCATGAAGAACATAAAGGCCGTAAGAATCTCTTAGTCAATAATAAAATCAATCCGTAGGGAAGATAGTGATCGCTTCATAAGCAATACATAAATCTTGCAAAGACATAAACCGTCAAATTTTAAAAAATTACAATTTTAGGTTTTCATACGAAACAAACAATGTAGTCTGTCATGACATGATGAGCGAACACCGGTCACGTTATCGAGTTTCCAGGCGCCAGTATCTAGAGGCATGGCTATCACAGAAGAATTAAATAGTAACGCGGTGCCCAGTGAGGCACTTCATTAATTAACGAGAGGTGTTTACATGAATATGCCGAGCAGTAGCAACACTCAACGCCGAGCTTGTCGCCATAACGACTGTTGTGGTCACCGTCCCGCTGCTGTAAGTGCTCTCCCGAGACCGCTTCGTCCCAGCATCTGGGAGTAGCGCTTGTTATTTCTTGATATGCTGCCTGAAGCCATTAAACCGTCGTATTTAATGCATGGTCGCGTAAAAGAATAACTGTTGCGGAGCAGAGGAATGAATTTGAGCAGAATTACTGTGAGTTACACTCACAAAGACATGATCAGCCAGTAATTAACCTGTTATTTAATAAACCCGCTGGAATTTAAGTTCTGCTGAAAGTTGTTCACGAATAACTGAGAACCCGCAGAAAAGAAACTTCATTAAATCCTTGGACGGGACATATTGCTGCATATAGCTGTAGTAAGATCAAGACCTGGAGCCGTACTATTCAAAAATAATTGAGAATTGAACTCTGTCAGCCATTCTGTGACGGCTTTGCAGGTTAAACCCACACTAATAGACGAGAAATCGGCCCATAAGTTCAGCGAGTTTTGAAAGTACTGCTCATAATTTTTAGGACAGAAATAACGAAGAAAAAACGAGGAAGCCCAGCACCGCATACAATAATAAAATGCAGTAGCCTGTGATGATATTCCTTAAAAAAAAGGCCTGATTCTCCCAATAAACTGAATAGAGAAAAGATTTCTAAGTTGTGAGTAGACAATTAGCATATCACAAGGAAGCAAGATTAGCGCGAATATACCAATCTTTATCATATTTAGATTTCAGCTAGAATGTTAAAACTTGCGAGTTAATCCAGAACATTTCTATAAACCAAAATCTTACATTTGTAGTGTAACAAGTATACTCATTATAGACCCATGAGCACATTAGCGGTTAATGTCTCCGTCGTCAAAAAAAGGTGTAATAATGGTTAAATCTTAGTATAAATGTATAATGGTTAAATACACTAGACCACACAGCTCCAGCTAGGGGCACACGCTGCGAACAACAAGAAGACGCACTCAACTCTCGCTGGCGTCATTATTTCCCTCTCATATACTGATGCTGACGCGAGTGGACACCCCACGTAGCTTTTGTGCCGCTCCATTTTTCCGAGAGGACGCCGAAAATCTCGTATTTTCGGACAGGCTGCGAGTAACGGTGGGACTTGTGCCGTTACAGCTGAAGGAAGAGGTGATAATTCTGTTGCTCTTTGCTGCTCTCAACTCTGGGGTCACCGTTTTGCTTGGCTAACTTGGCCATTTGTTCACCGGTGGGGAAAGCCTAAGTTGCTAAGCTGCTACATCACAGTTACTGAGGCTAGACTCGTCCTCGCTGCGCCTAAGTGGCTTTCACAACGACATCAGTCGGGTCCCGTACCGAGCCTCATAATCTAAATTTGCAACTGAATTTTGATACAAGACATTTTCTTTCACCGAATAAAATTCAACAATTTCATCAGTTTTCTTTGCCTATAAATAAGTAAGAAGAACTACATTGTACCAGACATTTTTATCAGAACTGATAACATCGTTTATTTAAAATATAAAGAAACGTACGCACATACTAAAAAGACTTACAACCTAGATTATAACACGATCGGTTTGTGGTACTATTTAATCTTTTGGCAACAATTAAATTTAATGAGTGTAATATAGGAAAAAAATATTTCATTTCAGACGTAAATAATCCAGTATCTATCACACCGCACCAGTCCCATTATCGCTCTATCGTAGCGTCTCGTGGAAATCACCACAGCAATTACGAGATTCGATTTTCTCAGACAGAGAATAAGAATAACTCGAAACGAAGACGAGTCAAAAAATGGGGGAGATTTGCGGACGAATGAGGCGATTTATTTTCACATTGGACGCGAACGGGTGGCCACGGGAAACGGCCGCTTTTGAAATTTGCGCCTATATATATTATAGGACACGTCACGGGTGCCTGTTCCCCGCTCGCGTTATTCGCAGTACTCAATAATACACAGCATTCACGACGGCAACCGAATTCTTGAAAAAATTAGACTCGGCCAGTAAAATTGAACTTTTTTTAGGATATTAGGTAACATGCTTCCTAGAAACTATAAAATGATTACTGGGATGCAATGAGGATATAAGAAAGATACATTGACGTAATAAAAATTCAATTATTTATTCATTTACAATGGTAGTTCCCAGAGTGGGTATAATTTATACACTGGGAGCAGTGGCGAGGTGGAGGTTTTGATTCAATAACATACTTCAATATCATGATAATAACATATGAAAAAGTTGAAATGATTCTTCTGGTATTTTAACTGATTAATCGATTAAAAAGCTGACAAAAGTACCTAATTTTAGATAGAAATAACCATTTCAGCGTGATAAGCTTATCACTTGAAGGTGCAATTGTTATATCGTGCGAGAAGAGAGCGCCACACACGGCATGGACGGCAATCATCAATCAAGCGCTCGAATGTCAACGCGCCTTGGCAAAATTCTCACTTCAGATTGATAGCTCCTCGGCGCGTCTATAGCGCGCCTCGCACCTCCTGATAGCGCAGCCATTGTTAAGTGCAACTAAAATAGCGCAGAAGAAAGCAAGAATGAGACAAACCGATAAACAAGCTTATTAGAAAATTTGAATAATTTCAACTTTAAGAGCTGAATACTTGATGGTAAGAAATAAGAATTAAGAAGCGGAGCGAGATGAATCTGACACAACCAGTTTCTTCTTTAAGATTCAAACAGATATGTATATGTAAAATAGCTTGTAAAGTATATGGTATTTATCAGCAACAGTGAAGGATTTTTATTTTAAATAGTCTTTCATCAATAATCATAGTTAAGCAATTAAGTAAAAACATAAAATCATATATTTTTTATCAATACCCCAACAAAATTTGGATGCAGGCCCGACTCTGAAACAGGTGCCGCTTATTAGCACTCGGGCAGCACATGAATCAGCCGCTACATATCTGCTTCGGCCGGGCTTGAATTATAAAAGGCACAAGATTTTACCCAGGAGTTGTTACTTGACTTTAAGTTTTCTGGATCTGCTTGGCCACCATCGATCGAAATTAAGGCTTAACAAGTTCCGAAGGAAAACCCGCATCTAAATTTTGTTAAAACACAAGTCACGAGCTCAGTATTACTCAGCTGTAAACCTACCCTTATTATATATGCTCTAGAGATCCTATACAGTCGATAGGGATATTGTGATCAGCAGTTAATTTCGATCGGGGTGTCCAAGCAGACCTGGGGGCCATACTTTCAAAACTCGCTAAGTGAACGTAAGTACTTATGCTCTATTTTCTTGTCTATGATTGGTGGATTTTGCTTGAAATGCCGTCAATGATTGGCTGATGAACTTACAATCTCTTAAATTTTTTTGAGCCGAGTGTAGCGGATATTAGGCAGAAACCAGAGCGTTACCAGACATTTTTCATGGTAATTTACGAGGTAGTAGTCATCATCGTGCGACACAGCCCCTTGGTAAGCCTAGCAGTGATGGATGTGCAGGGCGTGCAGGTAGGAACACCAACACATAATAATTGGAATCCTTGGTGTCACACATCGATCGTGCAGCCGACGTTACGTATATACGTGGAGTAGTTGATCCGAGGATCAATCAAATCAATCAAATATAGCATGAATCGAGGATCAATAGCATCAATAGCAATAGCATGTAGTTCGTCATTATTGAGAGCTCAATAACGAATTCAAAATCATAGAAATAAGAAATCCCAATTCGGTTGGAATTAAAGAAAAGTAATGAAATATATACATGCGAGTTCAATTAATTAGGCAATTATTTAACTTATTTGTGCGCACGGAAAAGATTTTCAACACTGGGCATAAAAATTTTCTATATAATTTTAAACGTACTCTTAATAGTTCCTCAAAGTTTCAACACAATTAGAGTTATAAACACAGTTGAAACTTTTCTAAAAGTAAAGAGAATAGCGAGCCTCAAATTCAAATCAATGTACGGATATGGAGAAAGTCAAATATATAGCCATAGGATATTTCTGTTTGTTTCACATCAACTTCAAAGTAACGCGGTAATACGACACGAGTTTACACTGAGAAAAATGCAGGGGTCAGAGTATCCAAATAGTCACATGCACATTTTCAGCACTTACACACCTATACAGCAGCTGTAGCACTGATTGATTCGTGCTTTTGCTGGGTCGAATGGAGTCAGAAAATTCACACAAGCGCAAACGTGCATCACAATTTGGACAAAGTCTCACACTCATTTGACTGACTCACACAAGCGCAAACGTGCATCACAATTGGGACAAAAGTCTCACACTCATTTGACTGACTCACACAAGCGCAAAACGTGCATCACAATTTGGACAAAGTCTCACTGATTTGCCTGACTGCAGCAAACGAGACCCTGCCGTTCCTGATGAGCCAACCAGATGTTGGGTTCAATAGATGGGGCAGCGACGAGGGCACTTCACTGACTGCTCCAATGAACACAAGTGCCGCTGTACAAAGTGCTACTCAATTCTCACGGCTTTCGATTTAACACTGGACGACTGCCATGAAATGCCATGAATCTCAAAAAGAGGCGAGTTAGCGATAAATTCGGAGGTTGTGAAGTAACTGGACAGAAAGTTTCGAAAAAACAAATTTTTAATTGGAAATGAGTACCTAGTGCAACATTTAAAAACCTGGTAAACATTTATACGAAACAGATCCTTCAGAGATTTATCTACGGATAAACTAACCGTCGGCAACGCTATTCGTACGTTAACGACTTGTATAACGGGAGTTATCATCAGCAAAAAAACTTCAAGAGGTGGTGATGACCAAATTTTGAGTGAAACGGCGCACAATTTGCGCTCATAGCTATCCATTAATGAACAGCGAAGCGTGATCAATCGAGATAAATCGACCAAATAAATCACGTATAGCTCGAACACCGGAGCAGGTTGCATCTCGCAATGAAGATTTCAGGATTATAAATGAAAATTTCGGGACTATGAAGATTACAAATAAAAATTTCATGGCAATGAAGATTACAAATGAAAATTTCATGGCAATGAAGATTTCAGGTTCTCACATAGCAAGCTCTTATCTAGCTTTTATCTGATGTCCAAATGCGAGCTAAAAACAAAGTCTTACTTACTATATTTTCCTGAAGAATTTATACCACCAAGAGAATAGGCACATTGGTACGAATACAAATTATTACCTACATGCGAATACATGAATGCATCTTGAACAATATTCGTTCAAATATTTCACCCAAATAAGCAAATAGGTGAGAAAAATTTCCAACGAATCCATGTTATTATGCGTCGTGCGATGTTTCTCCGGGTTCATAAATGAACAGAATTACTTACTAATTATTCAAAGGTTTAATGGCGCTGAACCATTTTGATGCAACCAACAAATTCTGCCTAAGATTTGGGGCAAGTAACACGCGGAGAAAATTTTAAATGAATGTACGAGTCTAAGATGGTTTTCAATATATTTGCAGTAGCGATAAGGTGTTAGAAGAAAATATTCAAAACTCGAAGCAAGCTCGCTAATCAAGTTCCGTGTAACATTTTCTGAAATGTTCCCTTTCTTTTCTCCAATGAAAATACGAATGTTGAATGACGTCATTAGTGCTTTTTTTAACTCTCAATGCTGGGAGTAATCATGAACCTTAATTAGAAAAGCGGATACGCTGCGCGATTACAATGTTCAACAAAGATCACCCTATTAGCATCGCGTAATTAACTAACGTTAATCTAAGCATCTCGCATACGTACTGAATTTATTCTATAAGCTCAACATTTGATTTAACTTAATTATACTGTATTATATTTACCACATTCATCAAAAGCTTAGCAAAACTGTTCTGGAAACTGGTTTCAATCATCAAAATGCGGTGGTTGAAACATGAAGCTTATTAATAAAAGATGGCTAAAAATCAAGTAATTTGCATTGCAATTGTCGAAACACGAAGCACAAGCACAGCGATGGCTGAAACATGAGGCACAATGCAATGGCTGAAACATGAAGCACAATGCAATGGCTGAAACATGAAGCACAATACCTGTCTCTTATACACATCTAGATGTGTATAAGAGACAGGGCTGAAACATGAAGCACAATACAATGGCTGAAACATGAAGCACAATACAATCTGTCTCTTATACACATCTAGATGTGTATAAGAGACAGGTATTGTGCTTCATGTTTCAGCCATTGTATTGTGCTTCATATTTCAGCAGACAGCAATACAATGGCTGGAACATGAAGCACAATGCAATGGCTGAAACATGAAAAGCACAATACGATGGCTGAAACATGAAGCACAATACAATGGCTGAAACATGAAGCACAATGCAATGGCTGAAACATGAGGCACAATACAATGGCTGAAACATGAAGCACAAAACAATGGCTTAAACATGAAGCACAATACGATGGCTGAAACATGAAGTACAATACAATGGCTGAGACATGAAGCACAATACGATGGCTGAAACATGAAGCACAATACGATGGCTGAAACATGAAGTACAATACGATGGCTAAAACCTGTCTCTTATACACATCTAGATGTGTATAAGAGACAGGCACAATACGATGGCTGGAACATGAAGTACAATACAATGGCTGAAACATGATGCACAATGCGATGGCTGAAACATGATGCACAATGCGATGGCTGAAACATGAAGCATAATACAATGGCTGAAACAAGAAGCAGAATACAATGGCTGAAACATGAAGCACGATGCCATGGCTGAAACATGATGCACAATGCGATGGCTGAAACATGAAGCACAATACAATGGCTGAAACATGAAGCACAATACAATCTGTCTCTTATACACATCTAGATGTGTATAAGAGACAGGACAATACAATGGCTGAAATATGAAGCACAATACAATGGCTGAAACATGAAGCACAATACAATGGCTGAAACATGAAGCACAATACAAAGGCTGAAGCATGAAGCACAATACAATGGCTGAAACATGAAGTACAATACAATGGCTGAAACATAAAGTGCAGCAGCGGCAGGCAACGCGTTGCTCCAGCACCGAATAATCGGGCGGCGCTCCGGCCGAGTCAGTACCGCAGGATTGACTTGGCGCTGAGCCAGCGCTGCTTGGTCCTTGTCATGCAAGAGCGGCCGCAACCACAAAAAGGATACCAGCTCTATTTAACGAGCGCAAATACAAAAGGTGGTAACGAAAAGATTCGCTGAAATGTATTGAATATGTTTTAAAACATACGAGAACAGTTTACAATAGGTGCTAACGAAAAGATTCGCTGATATGTATTAAAAAACACGAGAACAGTTTAAACTGCTTGGTCCTTGCCATGCAAGAGCGGCCGCATCCATAAAAAGGATACCAGGAAGTCTATTTAACGAGCGCAAATACAAAAGGTGCTAACGAAACGATTCGCTGAAACAAATTGAATAGGTATGTTTTAAAAAACACGTGAACAGTTTATTTTAAACTGCTTGGTCCTGGCCATGCAAGAGCGGCCGAAACCGAAAAAATATAACTCAGTACTCACTGCACTGAGTGACAGAGAGCGCATTTTCTCGTCGACGAAAACTTGAGGTCACGGACGGACGGATAGACAGACAGACGGACATTGCGAGCACAATAGTGCATTTTTTCCATAAATGACAAAATGCGCTAAAAATGATCCCATGAACTTTATTTAACGAACGCAAATACAAAAGGTGCTAACGAAAAGATTCGCTGAAACGTATTGAATGTGTTAAAAAAAACGAGAACAGTTAAAACTGCTTGGCCCTTGCCATGCAAGAGCGGCCGAAACCGAAAAATAGAATGATACCGGGGACTCAATTAAAAAAAAATAAAAATACAAAATGTTCCGATAAAAAGACTTGCTGAGAAGTATTATAATATTCCTTCACGCTGAACGATTATAGTTGACTGATCGCTCACCATTTGAGCTATGAAATATATACATCAAGTGAATTAATTCACGACGCACGCGAGACACAAATTAAAGGATGACAATAAATATAAAAGAAGTCAGCCGGTATTCATTACAAAAATAAAATAAGAAGCCCAAATTCACACAGCCAAAAAGTATGATCAGGAATTACACGCTCCCAGCACAATACCAGCAAACATTAATTTTCCGATATTTAGAAAAACACAGTATCTAAATTGAATTAGTATGTACCTCTTCCACTGATATTAATAATTAATATCTTCACTTTTACTGAACAATATAACCTGCTATCATGGGCTCAGAAAATCCATGTCAGAAAGTCCCAGCATAATAATATGTTCAGTTTTACTGAACAATAACATGCAATCATGGGATCATAAAATCCATGTCAGAAAGTCCTAGCATAATAATATGTTCTGTTTTACTGAACAATATAACCTGCTATCATGGGCTCAGAAAATCCATGTCAGAAAGTCCTAGCATAATAATATGTTCTGTTTTACTGAACAATATAACCTGCTATCATGGGCTCAGAAAATCCATGTGAGAAAGTCCCAGCATAATAATATGTTCAGTTTTACTGAACAATGACCTGCAATCATGGGATCAGAAAATCCATGTGAGAAAGTCGCAGACTAAACACAGGAATTATAAGTACTGTTTTGTGCTTAGTTATAGGCACGCAGGGCCTCAAGCGCTGCCAGATATTTGCCTGTCAGAATTCGCCTCACGTGCCAGATAATCGATGATAGCTCGGGCTCCGGTCTCCTCAGGACCACTACAGCCACTCTGCGGGCCAAGCCTGAATATGAGCGAGGGCTTCAAGCAAACTGTGAGCGTAATGGGGGAGGCGGAATATATAGAAGCTGCAACACGAAGCTACTTTAATGAGTTGCAGCCAGACTTGAAACTGATATTTGTTTCTTGAAATTCAAATAGAAATAATAAGTTTCAAAATCTGCACCATTGAATCATGATGGACTCGAATAAAGCTTTCACTATACTCCACAAAATAAATTCTATTTGTATGAAATTAAGCCAATAGCTTTACGCTATGAGTAAACTCATTCATATAGTAACGAAGAAACAAATTCGCATGCACAATTTGTCGAGACGCAAGGGACGCTACCCACGCGTTTTACACTTCGTTGCAGCTGCAGCATTTGTGACATGGCGGGCAGCTTTTGATATGCCATGCAAATTGAGTACAACGGAGAGTTACAATCGAAAACACGCGCCACAAGCCTTAGGGTGCCCCTGCAACTGCAGCGTTTGAACGACGCCACCTCGTGCCTAGCAGGCTTCAAAAAATGACCCTCACACACTGTAAAAAATATAACTCAGTACTCATAGCAGTGAGTGACAGAGAGCGCATTTTCTCGTCGACGAAAACGTGAAATCACGGACAGACAGACAGACGGGCGGACGAACTTGGCAAGCACAATAGCGCCTTTTTTCCATAAATGAGGAAATGCTCTAAAATCATACGGCCTCTTGGCTTTAACACTTCAATATTATTTAAGCTGCTTATTAACTCATGGTACATAATTGTTCAACATGATTAAAATCAAATATGATCACATTTTATAGATAACGGCTTGCTAAAACTGCTCGAATTCGAAGAATCGAAAAAATGTGTAATAAGCATGGCAACAAAATTCAAGAAGTAAGAAATTTTCCAATAATTTTCAAGCACACTTTATTCGATAACTTGATAATGAAGCATTTTCTAGACTTTCGTCATTCGTGGAGTAAAATTTAGATTTGGTTTATGCAAATCAGCAAAGTTTCCCGAGCGAGTTAGAAAAAAAGCATGGACCGCATCAGCGGCGAATCTCATTTTGTAGGATGCCAAACACCTGAATTTTATCTTTACATGAAATAAACTATGATGCACAATCATTTAATTCAGTATAAAATGACAGAAAATCAATCATTTAATTCAGTATAAAATGACAGAAAATCAATCATTTAATTCAGTATGAAATGACAGAAAATCATAGCACGGAATCGTCAATACCACGAATTTAATAAGTCCCTCTCACAAATACCGACAGTTTAAATGTTTTGGAAAGAAACTAACGCCAAAAACTTCCATTAAATCCTCGGCTTGTGTAAAATAAATCTTTAACAAGACATTTTAGCCTCAGAAAACATCCTGCAAACGGGTCCGAATTTTACACTGCAATATGCTAAGCATTGCAGTTCAACTTAACGCATCACTTCCGATATTCTTTTACGACAAGCCAAAGTAGGATGAAACAATGTGATTTGACTGCCTGTTGCTATGGTCGTACATGTACATCTCGAATGCATTTGACTGATACTGTCGTCACTTGAGTGGTACAGTCATCACTTGAGTGGTACAGTCATCACTTGAGTGGGACAGTCATCACTTGAGTGGTACAGTCATCACTTGAGTGGTACAGTCATCACTTGAGTGGGACAGTCATCACTTGAGTGGTACAGTCATCACTTGAGTGGGACAGTCGTCACTTGACTGATACTGTCGTCTCTTGAGTTGTACAGTCGTCTCTTGAAAGTCACCACTTGACTGACAGTCACCACTTGACTGACAGTCACCACTTGACTGACAGTCACCACTTGACTGACAGTCACCACTTGACTGACAGTCAAATTCCTGTGCAAATGACGTTTTTTTTTATTTTACGTCAAAGTTAAACTGATCTCAATTAAAGTGGTTAAACCAAAAAGTGACAATTTATAGAAACATTTTATTGATATTCATTATGTAAATAAAATTATGATATACATTAAAGGTTACATATTGAAACTTTAAAAGTATTGCGTAATAATCAAAATCTGAATATAAGCGTCGCATATTTTTTAGAATGTCTTATAACAAGCGACCACCATGCAAATACGCACCGATGTCTATTTTAAATGATCGTGCGCTGTATTAATGTACTTCTGAATAGATGAAACTTTTCGGATAATTTCAACAACCATCAGCAATACCAAATACCACCATAATTGAAAATAAAGTCTCATTATAGCCTGATTCTAAAGAATTTTAATGCCAATAAAATGATAAGAGAATTTACCATACTTCAATGAAACGGTTGATAGGCCAGCTGCATCATTAGTTAGTACTGACGCTCAAGACTACAAATATTATTAATGAAGTTACACAACTAACTTGGAAAATTCAATTTTATAACCTAAATTGACAAAGAAAAAGTAAAATTGCCCCCATTTTATAGTCATAAGTGGTAGCAGCGGGATGTAGCAGGCCAAGCTCTCCGTCTCCTCGAGAGTATCAAGTTTACAACACTTTTTGTGGGATCTCTCGAGACACGCTGCGCTAGTGTCAAGCGAGCGAAATTGTGTGCATACTGCTTGAAAAATACTATTTAATGAAATTTTGTAGGTTAATAGCCATTGTAATTGAATGATGTTTTTAGACTTGGATAACAACACATCTGAATAGCGGTGTTAATACAAAATGAACTCTGGAATAAAGTCTGAATAATGAACAGCTGCGCTATTCATTAGTATTGTGACAGAAGCAACAGCAAGACAACGTGCGTAGCAGGCAAGAGATCTGCGTGGGAACAGGAGCAGCTATAGCTAATACAGCTGCAGCTAACTAGCCGCAGATGCATCAAGCAGCTCCTTTTCAGGCCAAACATCTGCGATGTTATAGAATACAAACACAAGAAAGATCGCTATTAAAAAAAAACAAGAAATAAACATAAAGATCGTGTCGGAATTAAAAAATCTCAACGTTCCAATTCGTTTTAACAAAATCAATACGCGTCAAGCGACAACAGTGGTTGAAAGAAAGAGTTGGTGCCATATTTTTACGTTTAAAAAACGCTTGAAAGAGTATAGCGTAGAGTTGAGCTAGTGTTTTCACGTCAAAAATCCTCGCGATAAAAAAAAACATAGCAGAGGGAGGAGAGAAGAAGGAAAGAAGATAGCGAGGGTCAGGAAACAGTCGGAAACAAACGGCTTTCTCTGAATGCAAAAGTTACTCGCTACACGGAGCGCGCAGGATACGTGAGACGTATTTCTCAGACCGGGCGTTATGTACGACCAATCTATATGTGCGCACTGCCATCCATCGCAAGTGAAGTCCAGGGCTAAGAAAACCCCGCTACTGCAACATAGACGCCACTATGTTATTATCCAAAAAATGTATCTTTTGGATTGAGTTTTATCTTTGGAACGCCAAAATTATTTTTTGATACTTTTATTTATTAAGTAAACAAAATGTAATTATAATTGATATTATTATTATGAATAAATTAATTGAATTATTTATTGAAAAGCCCAATAGCGTTAAAATATTTAGAAATGCAAATAAAATAAAAATAAAATATGTTACGCGCCACTAAGTGGCAAATGTCTCGCGCTGCGTCAGGTGAAAATATAAAAATAATCACAAATTATTACATATATCATAATTCCAAGCACCATAAAAAAAAGTCACAAAAAATCATCAAATTTATAAATTCCGTTGTCGCGCGCAAAAAAAAATAAAAAAGTAATTCGATGTGTGGGACCAAAGCTACTCGATGCGAGGCACAAAATTGACTCAAAGCATGGCACAAAAGTGACTCAATGCATGGCACAAAAGTGACTCAATGCGTGACACAAAAGTTACTCGATGCGTGACACAAAAGTGACTTGATGCGTGGCACAAAAGTTACTCGATGGGTGACTAACCCGGACACCCCGCGGATAAGTTCTTCTGGTCAAGTCATTAGCAGCCGTCCCTCCCTCATCATCATCCCCTCCCCGTACCACAACCATCTGAGCAGTTAGAGTGTGCATCTCTGCATGTCTCTGCAAGTACCAAAACACAACAATTTCACACCAACTGCGTTCTTTTGTGGTTTCTTCACAACTGCGCATAAGCAAAGCTTGAAGAATCACGAAGGTGGAATTACGAAATCGAGGAGTTACGTCAACTGACACTTTGGAGGGTCAGTTACCATGTGTCACTAATGTGATAATGTCACGAATGTGTACTTCATTGTTGAAAATGTTTACAATACGGAAGAATCAAAATCTTTTCAATTAATATAATTAACTCGATGATACTGAATCATTTTGGAGTTATCTAGTTCAATCTAACTTCATGGAAGTTAGTTCTAGCTGTGGCAGCTGCACGTTCAATTTCAAATCATATCACATGTTTTGAGAGTAGAAACAGCAATTTATGAAATAAAATGCGATATAATCTTTCAATATTAAAATTTAGCAAAATTATCATGGATAATGATATCTTACAATTGGCCAATCTTTCTTATACTCAGCTCAGAACATGGTATTCCTACGCATTTCTATGCCCGCTTGTAAGGAGTGTAGGATATTTAGAAGTCAACTACGAATTCGAGGACGTTGTAACAAGCGCAGGAGGCGAAGAATTAATGCAGGGTACCCGCGCGATGCCCTAAGGAAAAAATGGAGAAAACAAGAATTTTCACAGAGATGCGAGAAGGAAGAAGAATGAAATTAAATGGCATCAGAGGACCGACATGGTCGAGGAAAGCTCAGCCACGAGTCCTCATGGCTTAAAGCAAAAATTTGACGTGTTTTGACGAATGATGACACTAATTATAAAAACTATTTATTAATCATCCAACAGTAAAAATGACTAAAAATTGCTTAAGGCGTCCCTAGTACCAAGCAAGAGGTAAAAAATATATTTTTGCCAGCCCAATACAATCAGCACGTAAATGAGTCATGGTTGAACCATGGGGCATGGGTTATGGGGGCTTGAATACGAGTGATATTGAAAGACCCATGGAAACTTAATGCAAACTGTCACCAACTACAATAAATATGAAGAAAATTGATACAAGATCTTACAAAACACTGAAAACCGAAAGAAAAATCGATTATGCGAAACAAATGAAAAAATTAAATTATTAAAAAAAATTAAAAATTATGGAACAAAAGCGTTTAAAAAAACGGACATAAAAGTCTCTTGAAAACATAAAAAAAACACTTGCATTGGACAACACAACTGTCTGCTGAGCGTTGCTGGTGGAGAGGCTCGGCAGGAAATGCCCTGATGAAACTATTTGCTGCGTCAGCAACTGAAGTAAAGCTGCCATACCAAGCAAGTCAGGATAAGCTAGAACCGCCATAACATTTCAAAGAAGTCATCTGTGAGCGTCAACTCTTAAATTAACAGCAACGCACCGAACACTGAGCCAGCAACTCCACGCAGGAAATGACGTAAGGGCAGAGATGACATTAATTCATCAAGTGAATAAGACTAGATAGAATATAAAATATTCTCAACATTGGATGCCTGCACTCTCTGGATGATTAAATATTATATATTTTTACTTCAAAACTTGTTAATTTTAAATATAAATGTAAGGACTGAGTGAAGTTATAGAAGAAGAGTACAGTCTGCGGAATGCTAATAAATTTATATACTTCATTTTGGAAGATGGAATTCTGAGAACCGACATATAGAAGACCTGAATATTGCCGCTCACTGGAGACGAGCGCAGTTAAGACTGAGATATTGTGGGGTAATTATAAAACAACCCAATAACAAGATTCACACGCAAAATTCCTGCATTGATCAAGATTCACATGTAAAATTCCTCAACTAATCAAGATTCACAAGTAAAATTCCTCGATTGGTCAAGATTCAAACCCGGAATTCCTCGACTGATCAAGATTCACATCGTTCTGGATCTTTTACGTGCTGTCGAGACGCCAAGTTTCGTTTCATCCATCAGAAGTGCATTGGCAGAAAGTTGCCTCTCGAAAAATGCGTGTCGAAAGACTACAGCCTTTCGGTTTACTTTACATGCATGAACGCGTTGCGAGCAAGACGCTGTCGTATATATGCACGTACTGGTTACATTCAATTATTACCTAAAAACAAAAGGTTCTATTTTAGTTGAAATATTTCTCACACACAGTTGAACGTGTAGGATTTTTTTTATTCGCAAACTAATTAAAATATTTTTTCATATGTACTGACGATGAAAATATTTCCCTTTGTAATACCGCCAGGGAGCAGGGTGAAATTCATCGATGTTTCGAACTCATCTCAATAATTATACCCGCATACAAACCAAGCCGCCACAGCTTTTAGATCCCTTCTTTTGGAGCTATTCAATGGCTTGCCAAAGAGACCAAATCAATGTTAAAACGAACTCTGAAAGCTGACAGCTTCTTGAAGTTGAGAGCTTTGAAGACCAGACATCCCATCAAGCGAGCAAAAATTTCTGAACCTCCTACACACTTTTTTTAAATGATCAATGTAAACAAATGAAATATCATACACCCTAACAGATTTTTTGAGAAATGGCCGATGAGGAAAGCCAAAATCACTGCACGGGCTTAGCTCAAGAAAAAAAAATTGATCATATTGTCTAAATACTTCAAACTATTTGTACACGTAGCACTGATATGCCTTATTTTGCCGAGCCAACTTGGGTCATACTGACCAATACAATTAAGGCTAAAGCATCGCTATATGCACAAGACTTAAACATTGCTACATACACAAGGCTAATGCATCGTAAAAAGCGCATAGCTATTTGGAAAAAATCTCGCTCGTTTCTCTGCCTGCTTGGCTTGATGGTGCGGAAGGACAATGGAACATCGATTTTCCGGGGCTATACCAAAAGCCCTGCGCCAGACCGAACACTGTATTAAGCAAACTATTGCATCAAAACATTTATTTATTAGCAAAGAAAAGGACCGGAAAATTAACCATGTTTTAATGAATAATTTGTTGACAAGTCCATCATATCAAATTTCATGAACGTGGGAAGGATTTCATTATGAATCCTTTCATTATAAATCAAAACTAATTTTGTTTGCATATCAATAAATAAAATTCTATTTAATTTGTAATTTAGGGAAATGTGTCACTCCAGTGAAAATATACATATTTACATAATACCATCTACAGCGTTGAGAGAACCTTCGCGGATCTTAGAAAGTTGAAAATTTCAAATTAAATGTGATATATTTTACACCATTACGACTTACGACCGAAAAGAGACACAAGACGATCCGTCAATTTTTCAGGCATGATGAGACGATTTTTTGCGAGACGAGACGAATATGATTACAGACGATACGATTTTTTGCAAGAGTGTTTTGACAAACGAGACGAAATTTTTCGCGAAACTTTTAACGAGGCGAGATAATTTTTCCACGAGATTTTTCAGGAGACTAGACGATTCTTTGTGAGATGAGATAAATTTTCGTGAGATTTCTCGCGTGACGAGACAATTTTCCACCAATGCGATATGAAACCAAAGTAAGATACAAGGCGATGCTGCCAGTCTCGAGCTAATATTGGGTGTGCGAGACAAGTAAATCTCAATAAAAAGGACTCGACGAGTTAACTAGACATCGATGACGCCACAAAAAGCCTGATATGCTCATTCTAACTCGAATAAAAGTCCTGAATGAATAATTTTAATCGAGGTTTTACTGCAGGCATTGGTAAGTTTACACATGCATAGACTATTACAAATGTTTGCCAAACATTAAATTCACGTACCGTAAATTTAATAATATAACAACAAACCAAAGTGTGTGTTTGTTTTCTTATTATGAAGTTCTGGCTCACTTCAGAAAAGGATAATAGTCATCAACAATGTTTGTTATTTGAACCGGAAACAGCAAGAAGCGACAAGAGGACCATAATATCGCGCGGAAGAGCCATAATTTTGAGAAGGTATAACTTGTCCACAAGTTTGGCTGGCCATTAAAGATCCATCAGCGCCTAACAAGTTCAATCCGTTGGCAGCATATTTCTCGTCAGGCTACAAGCAACAGCAGCGGATTTGGTTTAACGCGAATACTAAAGATAACATAATATATGATATATGATAATAAAATTACATGCTATAATAATAGAAGAAATTCCACAGCCAAAAATACCGTGGTATATGCAAACATAAAAGCGTAAATGCAATAACAGAAATATGTACAGCAATAAAAAACGCCTGCAAAACCGAATTTTGAAGTCTGAAAATAGTTTTATTACATAATATACATTAAGGTTCATTCTATTAAACGCTAGTCGCTAAAATAATTGCTCGTTAGTAGCTAATTACCACGGTCGCAAAATTAATTGCTTGTTAGTAGCTAGTTACCACGGAAGCGTTGCATCAATCTATCCCGGGTCACCTAGTAACGCGATTACTGCCACCCTCGACCGCCACTAAGTGACACGCAATTAAGTGCCGGCACGCAGACAACGCACGTGGCAGATTCGCGTGGTGCGAATACTCTGCGATTTTATTGTCTATGCCCATGAAATATACGTTATTTTATTCTGAATAGAAATTAAAAATTCGATTAATGTCTTCTCATGAAAAAATAAATGTATAAAAAAGAACTTCTATGAATACAAATTGAAAATTCTATTAGAATCTGCACAAAAAAAATTCCAATAAAGGAAAGCTTGAGAATACGAATTGAAAAGTCGACTACTATTTTCATTAACCTGGGAATCTAAACCTAAGAACGAAAAATTGTCAGCAATGTGATGTTCACACTAGACCAGCAACAATTCAATCAGACATTTGACGTGCAATTAACATTGTTTCAATGAAATCAACATAAGATCAATGTTGTTTCAACGTCCTTTGCCTGGCAACTACAAGTCAACGTTGACACTTACCCCGCAACAACTTGAGCTTGGCTGGTGTCTGAGCGGTGAGCGACACTAAGGCAATTCCATAACATCATCAGCGAGGCTCGATAGCTCGCTAACTAGGCCATGGCTCCGATAACTTACACTGATAGAAGGCCTGTGAACGCACAATTTACCTCCTTCGTCCTAGCATATTGGTTTTCACGTGATTGGCTTTAGGGAGGGAATTAGCATCTTTCACTGCCAGAGACAGTATAGCTCGTCGACTTCAACATGATAGCCAATACACTGAGATGAGATACTGTAGCTGAACAGTGAAATGACCACAGCTACAATAATAAAACCCATTGATAACTTCATGTGTAATCGTTGGTTTATTTATTTTCATCGTTCATGGTTGACACGTCTTTTTTAAAAGCTCGTCCATTTGATAAATATATAACGAACGAGCGTCGGTCCATGCCGAACACAGTCTTGCAATCAAGCGCTTTCAGGCACCACAGGAAAACATTCATCAATATCCTGTGAACACAACAACAAATTATAGGCGCCGTGTATGATGACACGAGCATCAATCGCAATGCACAGCAACACAGCGTGTGATATAAACGCCAATTGCAACGAGCTCTCATTTTGGGCTGACATAAAAAAAGGAAAAGCTATGTCAAATAGGCGATCTGGCGTGTCAAAGGTCACCTCTATATTGCTGTGGGCTCACTCCGAAAGCCAACTAGGCCCAAGCATCAGCGTTAAATGCGGCTCATGATCGTAATTCCAATCCACCCTTTGTTCGTGTTCCAAAGGAATTCAAACTCCACTTGTATTCCTTATTTAATGTTTCAAGTTCTAGCCCCAAACTTTCCTGAAAACAAACAAAAAACTAATCAATAAAAATGCTAAAGATAACAAGGTTCCTACGAATGATAAATATTTACAACAAAGATCATATGAGCACAGTCTAAGTAAATCTATTCACAATAATATATACACGATAGTCACACTTACAAGACACGTACCTCCGTCACGTCTCCGCACCAAACAATAACTAGAGCAGCGTTCCTAGAGTGCGGACGTGAACAGTAAGATCGTCTCTAAACCTAAAATTTCAAAAAATGTCTTCAATTAAAACCCTAACAATATTCGTAATTACTCCATTTCGTGATTAGATCCACTTCAAAATTGAGGACCACATAACAAAATCGAGCGGGAGTATCAGAAAAAACACTTAAAATTTTCAGACAACGAATATGCAGGCAAATCCTTAACTCTGGCGTACACAACTCACGCTGGTCATGGCCAAGTCTCTCAGGCCATATAACAACAATGTTTTAATTTAGAGCGTAGATCCGGGCACTAAGTGCATGAGCAAATGAATTTACGAGGCTTTGTGTTGAGCCAAAAGCAGTGACTTGTAATGTGTGTGCCGCGTAGTCGGTGAGATAGCGGCCGCCAGTAGCGGTGCTTGACTTTCACCCAGAGAAATGAGTGATACTTTGTCTAAATTGCGATGCACTTAGACAAAGATGCTTAGATGCTTTTTTGTGGGTTATGCTGCCCAAGTTTGAAAAAGGTCTCATCAGTGATACATCCGCTCATCAGTGTCTCATCAAAAAGGTCTTATCGGTGCTACGTCCGCTCTATGCTCGTGCTGGGGGTAAGAATGTGAGTCACTATTAGGATTTAGGACAATGTAACTCATTCGTTTTTCTGATTGTTGCAATCCCGACAAAAGGAGGCAGCAAGGCTCGAACAGTCAAGCACTAGCAACCCTTGGGAAATTAACGCTACAAATTACGCTCAGGCTCTCAAAAATTGAACGCGAGCCTCCGTATTTCACGGCAATCAGCGATCGCCATTCTTTAAAAATCGGCAAAGGAGAAAGCGGAGCAGAGTTCAGCGAATGAAGCTGACTGTCCACTTGCTATCTACATACAGAAAAATTAGTGTGGCTTTGTTCAAATAGTGATTCACTTTATTCCCGTACGTATGTTGGGCATCCTGATCCAGTTTGGCCCTGAAAAAGGGCGTATCAGTGCTACCTTGGCTGCCTTCTCGTGTGCAGGTAAGAAGATTTCAATATTTGAACAATTGAACAATATAGCCCACATATTTTTCTGAGAGCTCGAACGCACAACATGAGGGCTTACTTGACTGCATCAATAGAATCATAACGAGCCAAATTATCTTAAGATTCTGACTAGAGCAGATAATATAAATCAGTTTCAAGGTGAAATGATTAAGGACTTTTCATGAATGAATGAATTGAAAGATATGGATCTTTGAACAGCACAATTTGTTGTTTCATATCCAGTGCTTTGAGATAAGTTTTGGTCGAACGCCAGCAAATAAGTATTGTCAGGCATAGTCTTATTCTGATATTAAATCAGGAGTAAAATGTTAAGTCTTCTCTCTACCGCAACCACCGACATCACAAACATTCAAGATTCATTTCAAGTCTACACTCATAGAAATCAATGGGTAATATAGTCCAAACAATGACAATCTTTCTGCAATAGCATAGAGACACCATTTGTGGGGCCAAAATGTGTCCAACACAAATGCATCGCTTTTGGAACAAATCTCACTAGATTCTGTAAGCGCACAAACCCAGCCACCCACAGGAAAGAAGCTAACTCTAAGCCACGAATAAATCTTTCAGTTATACGCAAAGCCATACGTCTATCCTGATCATCTAATAAAGCCCGACACTCGAGTACTGGGCAAACAAAAGCTCTTATCTTCGCCACTCCGTCAACAGCAATGAAGCGAGATACCGAGATCTCTCATAAATTGACTCTGCGAGAACCAGCTTCATTTCCAGATTGCTGTGGCCCAGCCCATTAGCCAGTGGGAGTAACGAGTATAAAATAAAAATATATAGAAACTTAACTAGATTAAAGAAATAAAATATAAAAAATCTTAACTGAAGAGTAAAATTTTAGAACGTATACTAGTTACTCCCAGCACTTATTTAAGCTATGTTCTGTGATTAATGAATATGTTTGGTGTAATAGACAAGTCAAGTTAGATATTCAAAGAATGAAACTTGATAGTTAGAAGTACAAAAAAACAATGGAGAAGAGTGAAAGGATAAAATGCAGCAATAATAAAGTTATCAAGACAAGAAGGAAGCAGCTTGCCCGCAAAATCCATTGAAGCTCGGCGGCTCAATAATAATTTGCTCAGATCCACGCCGACAACGAACGAGATGCACAAAAAAGACGACGAAGGCAAACTTAGGCGATAGATCAGCGAGACCATACAATATTGCTCATACCGCTGAATAAATACATAGAACGTAATACGGCACGTTTTCTATCATATGAACATCATATATACATGTACGCCCATTCATATTTTCTTGGTAGCTGTAAAATAAATGGAATATATTAAACCTGGCCTACACAGAACGTCGTAGAGAAAATCAAAATAGGATGAGAATAGGCCTTTTATAAATGACTGTATATATATAGCCATTATAGTTAAAGAACATAGAACTCTGAGGCGATCAAGCGACGAAAGATTTGAGCAACTCGTTACCAATAAATTAAATATTCGGTCTTATTGCCGTAGATTTAATGAAATAGAATAATGGCAATGAAACTACAATTATTTCAACCATTAACTATCTACGATAGATTTGGCTTTAGGGTAAGATTAAAGAAAAAGAACGAATCTATGCAATCAAATTTGCATTGATTTTCTTTCCTTAAAAATTCTTGTAACTCCGGTAAAGAAAAAAGGTAAGTAACAAACTAAGTCGAGAAGACAGCATGGCATGACATATGTACCGAATATTCACAGAAAAACACTATTGAAGATTTTATTTGCGCTATAAATGGACGAGTACAAACCGGAGTCGCAGAAAAAAAAAATTACGCGTTTTGAGGTCATTTTTGGTCCTACACAGACACACGATGTTTTCTGTAGAACAAAAACAAAAAAAAAATGCGATTCAGGAAGTCATGAAGCGATTGACGCGCGTCAGCCTGCAACAATGAGGCGTTCTCGAAGGTATTCCTCGTCCGTGAAGCACCAATATCAACGCCACCAGCAATACAGGTTTTGATATCGCGATCAGCACGAGAACAATCTAATCGTTATACGCAGCACCACGATCCTGATGTCAACCCCAAGCCAAGTTTGGGGTTGATATCGGTATCGTGAAACTCAATGCAACACTTATTAGGGTTGAATTATCAAACATAACACTTTAAAGTAATGTAAATGTTACAATCACGTCAGAATTATAAGCTTTATAAATGATGCTTTAAAATTAAACTTCTAAAGATTCAGATTTTATATACATCATATATGCATTAACATATACTGTTAGAAATTTCCACATTCCTTAGGATTTAAATTTGTTCTTTTTCTCCATGCCTATCGTTAGGCTCGGGTTTGTAAATATCAGAGTTGGCTGTAAGACTTCGTGGTGTAAACATCACATTAATGTTGCTCCGTTAGGAGTGTATAAAGCCATTCCTTCTTAAATGCTATTTATTATTTTGAGTGATCACTCTTTGTTTTTCGTTTTATTTATTTTCGTTTATTATGCATGTTCGTGCTTTCTTTGATTAGGATAGGACCGACTCCAAGTGTTGAATTTGGGCTTTGCCTTTTCTTGTGGTATGACCACTTTAACTTTTGAGCTTCGGCTTTTTACTTAAGATAAATATTTGTTCCTAATCTTTTGGGAAGGCTTGATGCTTTCCTAAGCTCAACTTGCTAGTTAATTATTGGAGTCTGTCCTCCCTTTCTACTAAACTCATTGCGACACTGGAATACTACTACTGGATTGCAGAATTGTAAAATTTATGAGATATTTCTTGCTTCTACAGTTATGTTGGGCCGGGTTTATTCGTCGGCACAACGGCGATAAACTGTATTGGAACCGCTGCCAAGCGTCACTTTTCGCGACCTGGTTCAATTCTAGATTTTTGTGAATACGTCTGTTTTCTCAAGATTTGGACCAGTCATCTCCGAAATAAAAGTTCCATTTGTTTACTGTTTTTTGTATCAAGCCTAACAATACTAATTTTGAAAGTTTCCAGTAAAAAAATAATTATTCAATTGTCACAAATTCCACACATGGATTCATTAGTACACTGTTAGAAAAATTACCGTTAACAGTATTACCGGCGTTTCAGTGGCCGGTCGGCACGTGAAAAGAAACACCGTTTCGCCGTTTTTATTCTAACTTAACACTAGAAATCCGTGAAACATCTGATAAAAAACGGCAAAACAGTTTATTTTCACGGGGCGACCGGCCACTAGAATGCCAGTGGCCGGTCAGAGTTTTCACCGTTTCTTCTAACAGTGTATACGAGTTAAAAAGATTCAGTTGAAGTACACAATGTGCCAACTAAAAAATTCAATTGATGTTATAGACAGCGTTAAACTAATAACGCATCTGAAAGAACTAAATTTCTAAATTTTTATTCTAAATAAATCATCTAAGACGGTATCGGCGCTAGTGTGCCACCATAGCAGTAGAGTTACCAAAGCCTTCTCATACGAACCTTTGAATTACATTAAATATAACGGCTAATTATCTTTATTGAACAGCCCTACGATTTACACGTTATCATGTATCTGGCATAGACAAAGGAAGAACTAAATGCTTCTATAAACCAAAAAAAAAAATTTAAGAACCAAATAGGCTACCACTCTTTACGCCTAGGATCAAATCATAATTTGTTTGATTCGTTTGCTATTTAAAAATAAAAATTCTATTTTTACTTCCAATAGAAGGTCGTTTTAGAAATAAACAAAAAACCCAAAACACCTGGTAAGAAAATGTCGTCAAATTCCTACATTCATTTCAACTCGTCCACAACCTCATACGGAGCGATGTAGCATATTTACCCGCGTGCAAACATCAAAAAGACTCCAGGGAGATTACGCAGCACACAGGCTATGGAAGAATGAAGCCTGAATTCGCGTCGCATAAAATCGTTTTCCAGCTTTCCTGATGCCAGAAAGTGAGCGGGCAAGCACTTGCAGCGAGCGATATTAGAATGCTCGAAACATTGCGCGCTGAAACCAAGCGTATAAAGCGACTATGGCGCGTGGAGTAACATGCAAATGAGGCTCGTGAAGCGCAGTAGCACTCGGCGTCGCCATAACGCCAGCAATTGGAAGCGCGATACAGATATTCGACACACGCACCGGTCCGGTGGCCGCACGGATTCTCGCCCTGTTCAAATGCAAGAGAACGGGATGTTGATACCACGACCGCTGTAACTGCTGAAGCTGCTCCCCTGCACCTACTCGACTTTCCCAGGAAAAGGTAATTAATGAACTCGCGCAGTGAATTAATCTCGTGGGCCATTTTAGGGCCGAGGCCATTAGCCACTCTGCCTCAAGAAGCCGATATGTGCAGCGGCGGCGGCTTAACGCATCTCCTTAGAGGGTGGCTCCCGCACGCGCTCAAACAGCCGTGAAAAATAAAGAGAGTTTTGCTCACACGCGCTCACCGGCCGTACTGTCGTAAAAATTAAATAGGTTTGCTCATACAAGCGCTCACCGCAGCGTTCAAAATAAGGAAGAGCGTGGCTCTTACAAGAGCTCACCGCAGCGTGCAAAATAAGGAAGAGCGTGGCTCTTACAAGAGCTCACCGCAGCGTGCAAGGAAGAGCGTGGCTCTTACAAGAGCTCACCGCAGCGTGCAAAATAAGGAAGAGCGTGGCTCTTACAAGAGCTCACCGCAGCGTGCAAAATAAGGGAGAGCGTGGCTCTTATAAGAGCTCACCGCAGCGTGCAAAATAAGGGAGAGCGTGGCTCTTATAAGAGCTCACCGCAGCGTGCAAAATAAGAGAGAGCGTAGCTCTTACACGCGCTCACGCCCGGTACAAAATATGAGAGTGGCTCTTACAAGTCTTCACCATACAGAAAAGACGCGTTCAACGAATACTTATCTTGGCGAAAAGGTTCAATTTTTACCCCAGGTTTTCAGGGACGAAATTAGAGCTCAATTATAGGCGATTTTCGAATGAAACTAAAGAATTATTACGGTGAATAATGCCACGCATGCTTATGGATACAATATAATGAATGGCACACCAAAGTGGTTCCTATTGATATTAATACAGCAGCGACTATCATTGAGAGATAGCTCGCCTCCATGACCCATAACTTAGACCAGACAACAATGTAGATGCCGTAACTCAGGAGAGATAGCGTGCGTGTTCGCTGCCTAGAAGTAGCCAAAGCTTGCGGATGGATGAGAATATTAGGCAGATGGATGCGGTCATCCACCGAAGCCTCCATGGCTGTGATGGATGAAGTGTCTTGGTCAAGATGGAGCGAGCGCCTACTGAGACCAGAATTAAGAGGATTCATCAATAAAATGGACATGGAATCAAAGGCACAGAAATGCCGGATTTCCTTACACTATTTTACAGCGAATGGCTGATCATAACAACCATTATTTGAAGAGCTGGAGCCAATGAAAGCTCTGTTGGGCTCAAGGAGGAGAGCTTATATAGTGGTTGGTCAATGCTTATATTATACACTATATTACTATATTATAGTAAATATATAATATATTACTATATTATATATTTGAAGCACTTATAAGAGTTTTCCGGGCGAAACTGGTTCAAGATAACCCATATAAGTTGAAAAGTACATTCTTTGGACAAGTCGGGTTAATATCGTTGAGTGTAGGCAGGAGGGTATAGAAAATACGAAACAATCAGGCACTTCTCAACTTCAAAAGGCTCAAAGCTTCAACAGACAAAAACTTCTTTCCTTGCACAAAAGCGAAATGCATGAGGCTCGAGGGTAGAGAATTTAAATTTGTCCTAAAATATAGTCATGTTGAGAACAGCACGAGATTCAAAGCGCAGAACATGCAGATGTTCTGCGAGCGTCGACGTAAAGCTCTTAGGCTGCACACTTACAAATGCAAAGCGAATTATTCGTGGAGGAACGGCACCGCATTTAACGCAATCCGCTTTGAAAGTTTGAATATGTACTTAATCTTGTCAGCGACTGCGAGCTGAATCAAAGATGTGCATACAAATACTACATTTTTAACGACATTTAATGCAAGAAGAATGGAAACAGTCAAATATTCTTCCAATCAACGCAACTACTGCTACGAGGGTGACGGCAGCATCGAAATACTTAGTTTCATTGTAGATGAAAATATCGAGAAATGCTGTGATATTAAATGCCAAAATGGAATTGATCCAAAAACTGGCAAAGAATAAACAGATTCCACTCGATTGAGAGACACTTCACTAACCAATATCGTAAATAAAGGCAATAACTCAACAATATCATCGTTTTTCTATTACCGGTATCTAATGCTGATCAGTAGCCATGGGTTGCCAGACGGTTTTATTTTCCGGACCAAATTCCGTAATTTATTTTTCAATAGCGTCGGCCGGCTAAAATTTATGATAAATTCCTAAATAAATTTTAAGAACTGCAAAAAAATGAAATTTTTATACCGGAACCTACAAATATACTAGTATATATTGAGTTATAGGCCTTTTTGTCCACGGACTTGGCCATTTTTAGCCCATTTTCTCCTTTATGGAAAAAACGCGCCATTGTGCTCGTCATGTCCATCTCTCCGTCTGTCTGTCCGTGACTTCACGTTTTCGTCGACGAGAAATTGCGCTCTCTGTCACTCACTGCAGTGAGTACTGAGTTATATTTTTGAGGCCATCTGGCTTAAAAGCCCCCACTCTAAAACCACCCAGTAACCACCCTGTCTCGAGGCCTATCTATTACCGGTATCGCAAGCTTGGCAGTAACCCCTCTTAGCGTGCGACACTTGAATCGCCAGTACCGCAAAAACGGCCGCTGATAAAATAATCAATACATTGCACAAGCCGCCACAACTTGAAGAAGTCTGGAACAAGCTCAATGAAAGCCACAAGAGGAAAGCAACTTTTTTATGCCATCGTAGCCCGTAATTAAAACAGTTAGTGGTTCACCTATAGGCTGTGCCAGACATACATAAACATGTAGAAGAGAAATGCACTGAGGCATATGTCAGTAAAAAGTGACCAACATATCAGTCAAAAACCGAATTGCAGCACTGGCGCGTCGAAAGAATACGCGGCTGCTCTTGAAAGTCGGATTTGAATTTAACCTGGACGACGAACATTATTTACAAAATTTCGCGCACAATTAAGTGTCGATCAGTTACATAAACATAAATAACATCTGTTAAGAGTGCAAATTACCGACGGTTCTGTTGAATTACTTTTTTTTCTCGACAATGCAGTTTCACTCACTTTATAAAATTTTTTGTTATCACACACATGAAGGAGATATATCGGCCAACCGATAATGGAACAGCAATAGTTGGACACGACATTGAAGACCTTTTCCTGGACCATCAATGCTGTTGTCAGCACGGCTATCAATTGATGAACGCTTACAAGACGCTGTGGAACGCGACAGAGATGAATGAGCTCGACCTACAGCCAAAAAAATATACCGGAGAGTTTGTGTATATGTTAGTTTTTAACATGCAAAATAACTCGTTGTTACACACGAAAATAATCCGCCTTTGCAATAATTTTGCAACACGAACTGTTAACAAGGCGGAAGATGAGGCACAATAGAGTTTTGCACATGAAGCTGAAGAAAAAATCGTATATTGAACATCGGTTCCTACAGAAATATTTTAATAACGAACATAAACAATACTTTTCAGTATTTAGGCCCTATGCACATTCGGCACCCAAGTTAGCAGAGAATGCGCCTGATCGAATGGAGCATACGTGTAACAAACAAACCTGTGCGACATGCTTGCCAAACTATGTAACGGAAGCTCGGTCAGCATGCTTGCCAAACTATGTAACGGAAGCTCGGTCAGCATGCTTGCCAAACTATGTAACGAAAGCTCGGTCAGCATGCTTGCCAAACTANAGGGGGAGTTGTACGAGGGCTAGCAATAGGGGGAGTTGTACGAGGGCTAGCAATAGGGGGAGTTGTACGAGGGCTAGCAATAGGGGGAGTTGTACGAGCGCTAGCAATAGGGGGAGTTGTACGAGGGCTAGTAATAGAGGGAGTTGTACGAGGGCTAGCAATAGGGGGAGTTGTACGAGGGCTAGCAATAGGGGGAGTTGTACGAGCGCTAGCAATAGGGGGAGTTGTACGAGGGCTAGTAATAGAGGGAGTTGTACGAGGGCTAGCAATAGGGGGAGTTGTACGAGGGCTAGTAATAGAGGGAGTTGTATGAGGGCTAGCAAGAGGGAGTTAGATGTTTAAGTAGATTGCGAAGAAACATCCTAGTTTCAATTCAGACGGTAAATTCAGCCTTTATACTGCAATAATCTAGTTTTAATCCAGAATCATTCGCAATCAAACACGTCAATTTTAAATAGTAGGCATTACCCATAATGAATTCTAATGGATGCGTAAGGAAAAACGACTATAACGAACCACAACTAGTTCAGTTGCACACCTCACCCATTTGCACCAAATTTTAAAATTATTCAAAGTATTACATCTCTCTTAAATTTCAGATTTTCAAGGAATATTACGTTTTACTTGAATCCACCTATTAAATGCCGGGTTCCGTACCTCCAGCATCCGTAGCACTCAGAGCTCTACGCGGCCTTCGTCCGCTTGCATAAACACCGCACGATTCGATTTAGGACTCAGTCAATTTCCATGTGCAATTGCATACTGATGGTCAATTAAAACTGTAGCTCTCATCTTACACGCGAGGCCCAGCTCGGGTGTTTACAGCGAGTGCCACGGATGAGAAACGCAGATCAAAACTGCAGCAGTAGTGGCACTGTAGATGCGTTCAACGCAGGTCAAAACTGCAGCAGTAGCGGCACTGTAGATGCGTTCAATGCAGGTCAAAACTGCAGCAGTAGCGGCACTGTAGATGCGTTCAACGCAGATCAAAACTGCAGCAGTAGTGGCACTGTAGATGCGTTAAAGCAGCACAAGCGATGCTTCATAAATCAACAGCTAATACATCGGATGGCACTCGGAATTTTTGCGCGCACACGTTTTCACTTTTCAGTAACTTTATCCTGACAGAAGCTATCATGAACCATGAATAATTCATTAGAGTTTCGAACACAATTTTGATTAGAGGTAATATGAGACATGACACAGCAGGCTGAAAAAGTACACAATATTGCAGGTAGAAAAACTCTATATAAGATGAACTCGATTTTATAAATATATTCTAACTTTATTTTAAATTATTATCTATTTGTGACAAGCTAAATCTATAACCTGTCCTAAATTATCAAATTTTGAACATATTAAATAGGATTATAAATAGTTATTTGGTCATAATTAAGGGGACGTTAATCGTGGTTAGATAAAAATTACCGTTATTTAGGAATGCCTAATTCATTCAGTTGATGCGTCTCGGAGGCGATGGCGCTCACAAGCAAATTGTACATCAGGCGAAAATTATTACAAAAAAACAGCGTATATTTGAGCCATAAAAATTAACACAAAAGTAGGGCGCTGGGTCTTTCTTTACTGACATGAAATTGCTGGGGAACTTAAATGAATCACATTTATACTCGATGGGTGATAGCATTAATTCTCTAGAATGTATTATTTGTAATAGCACGTTATACGGATATATTAATACTATATCTAGCTTAAAATTCAAAATATTTTACTGAAATTTTAGATACAGTTCTTCTCTAATTCCACCCTCTGACGTTTTTTAATGCATATGAATAAAATCGCCAAACCATTTATATTTTTCACAAATATTATTATTCAAACTTTTTCAAAGAATTTCATTTGTGTGGTATAAAAGCGAATATAAATTTTAGAACGTTCCAACAAGTGACAATCAGAGGAAGAGACATCAGGAAAAGGGAGAGGGTTCAGCGAAATTGTTCAATTCAGGTTTTGCAGTTTGCGACCAATTCGACGACCGATTTACTTTGCATGTATTTGTACAATAAAACGAGTCGATATTATTCGGTGAGTGGCGATTCCAAGTTCAATATAATTTCTAACGGAAGGAAATTTAGATTAATAAAAAAGTCATAGAGTTTTTACGACGAATACCTAAAGTAATATATAAATAACGCATTAATATATGACATAACTCATGTTTGACCACCTTATGATATTTAAGCACTGCACCATCGTTTACGCATTATTTCCAAATCAGGAATGTCATGGTGCAGCTTTTCATCGCTAGCGTATCGCTAGTCCAAAAAAAAGTATACCGTTCAGGTGATTCCTGCTGGACCATTTGTCTGGGTAGCAGACGAACATAATTTGTTATTGTCCAGTGTTACAAACGGGTTACGGAAGCAACCAAAATAGCATCTTTGACTGAAAGCCAAAGCGCGCTGTTACAAATAATAGAAGGGCAGATCCTCGAGTCCTAGACGATGCCTGAAGAGCAATGAGGTGACTGTGAACGAGGTTAATGTATACGAGGCTAATTTGTAAGATGTGAATGTATATAAGATCAGAATGCATACAAGGGGAATTTATGAATATATACGAGGTGTATGTATCCGAAATGAATGTATACGAGTTTAATGTCAAGCGCTGTAGAAGAATATGACGACACACACACACAAGGCATTAAAAACCTTTTATGGCACAGAAGAATATTTCAAGAAAAGGTCACGTCAGAAACATGAAACGCATTTTTGCCCAAATTTTTGTATTACTTGAATGTTATTTCATATTTCCGCGTGTATTTATATACTTGCTAGTCTAGGAACCTGAGACAAGTTAATTAATATAGTGAAATGTAGTTGTTTATGGTCAGGAACTATTTATTTTATGCTACTGAAGTTTGGGGAGCTTATTAAAGGCTCCAGTACACTGTAAGAAAAATCGCCGTTAAACGGTCTTACCGGCGTTCAGTGGCCGGCCGACACGTGAAAAGAAACACCGTATGACCGTTTTTTATTCAAATTCAACACTAGAAACACGTACAACATTTGAAAAAAAAAACGGATAAACGGTTTATTTTCACGTGACGGCCGGCCACTAGAACGCCGATGAGACCGTTTTTTTACCGCTTTTTAGAACAGTGTAGATATTAGTTTGTTTTGACTACAAATAAACCATTTTATCAGTATTAATTAATAGTATTACTATTAGTTTGTATTGGCTCCTAATAATACCTTTCTAGCGGCGAGCAGCGTGGCCAGGGAAGGCTGCAGAGGCGCGGGTCGCGGCTGGTGGGGACGTAGATGCATCATTGCGGCCATAGGGGGCGGTGGCCCTGCTGTGAGGGCCATTACGCCCCCCAGGGAACCTAGGCCCCCTAGGCCTGCCAAGCTTAGTCCATTGAGGCCATTTATGCCATTCATGCCGATGCCGTTTAGACCACTGAAGCCATTTAAGCTACTCAAACCGCTCATGCCATTGATGCCACTGAAGCCGTTCATGCCGGCAATGCCGTTGAGGCTAATGGTGTTCATGCCACTCATACCGTTCATGCCATTGATGCCAGTCAAAGTGTTCATACCACCTATACCACTGATGGCAGTCATGCCACCCATGCCGGTAATTCCACTGATGGTGTTGATGGTGGGTGCGTAGTGATGATTATGGCCAGAGTGCTGGCTGTGCTGGACGCTGCTGGGCACCACAGCCGTCACCGACAGACCGTTCAGTGAACCGTTTACGGCCGTCATGCCACCGTTTACGGCCGTCATGCCACCGTTCACAGCCGCCATGCCACCGTTCACAGCCGCCATGCCACCGTTTACGGCCGTCATGCCACCGTTTACGGCCGTCATACCACCGTTCACGGCCGCCATACCACCGTTTACGGCCGTCATGCCACCGTTTACGGTGCTGCTCATGGTCGTGGTGATGCCGTTATAGGAGGGTAGTGATGGGGCTGTAGGTGGAGGTGGGGTAGATAGGCTGCCCACTTGGGGAGGAGGCAATCCCGGTACACTGGGGCTCATGGTGGGCATGGAGGGCATGGTACCAGGAGCCCCACTGAGGGTAGACAGATGAGGGGGAGCTGGAGGGTAGTGAGGGGACATGAGAGGGGAAGGAGCAGCGCTGAGGGCATGGAACGGGAGCCATGGAACGCCAATCCACGAGGGCTGCATTGCGATGAGGATAACGACTGATGTTCTCGGGTTATTTCAACTCACGACCTCTTATTTGTTCTCCACGTTTAATTTTCTTTAATAATTGCCACTTAACTACTTCTTTTCATAAATAATTTTGTTTCAATCCTGTTATTGTTTGAGGCTACAATAAGAGATACCGTAGGCTCCGGTAATGGATCAACACTTTGCTGGGTAAAAACCACCGAAATCATGAGCTAAACTTTTGTCGGACACGCCGAAAATACTGTATTATACTGTAGTGAGCATGAGTTAAGCGAGTTCAAGTTTCTCAACCAACACAGCATTTTTGTCATTCACAATGTACATCTTGGAATTACACTGAACAAATAGATGGAAGAAAACCACAATGAATAGATTAATCCACAAATTAGAGTCAATCTAAATTTTTAAAATATTTATTTTTTACAAGATTTATTTCTTCTGCTAATATTTCGGAAGCTTCACAATAAATAAAAGAAACGCAAAATCGTTAACGAAAAGAAGCGAAGTTTGATCACACTCGCGTTGGGACAAATTTCAACTCGTAACTATAGCGAGCCATGATAATTTTCTTCCTCTTGTTATCAATAAAATACAATTTGGAAAGCATTGTAAAAATGTGTGGAACTGCAAGACACTTAACTTCAGGGAATTAACCTCGCGTTAATAATTTTAAAAGGGCAAAAAATTCGCGAGTATGAAACAAGGTTGAGCTGTCAAACCAAGAGTTGACAAAAAGCGCTAAGAATATCTAAGAACTTCCGGTATTAATTAAATCTAACTTTACGCGAACATTCGGAAACACATATTTTGGTCCAATTGAGATCCAAGCGTGATTCATCCAGCACATGATTTGTTCTTACAAGACGAATGCCACCCGTCCCAACGAAAAAAAATAATAATTTCGTCAGATATGCAGAAAGTTAGAGGGAAAATTGCAGTTTTGTTCAGTATGAATGTGAGGAATTCTCATCAAAAGCCAAGCCAAAATATTAGATTGAAGGCACATTAAAATGCAGCTGAATTCTTACATTCAAAGAAGCTGACAGATATTAATACGGATATTAGTATAGGTGGAGAGCTCGAGAGCTATTGAGACGGAACAAAAATGAGGTTGGGGAGTGTCGGCTTAAAAGGTTTGGGCAGGTCTGAACAGCGACGAATATCATGGGCTGGAAGGCTTCCGAGCAAGAATCTTGTTCTAAACTAATGCTTGACCACCAGATTCCGCAGAGCTGTTAAAAACTCAAAAATAATTTAGTAGTTTTGAAAATTTAGTATTGACTTTTAAACAGAGTTCGATAAGTTCGTAGTTCATTGTAAAACAAGACCGTACGCGGGAATAGAGCGAACGGGAATGGAGACCGAGCCTCGAGCTCGAGAAGAACGCAACACCGGAGGACCGTACAGCATGGGCAGTGCCGCAATACTGGCACTGGCAGCGCTGACAGCACGTGGTGTGCCACCATGGCACTCCCCCTACCCCCTCCAAGACCAACACCATGGCACTCCCCCACCCCCCTTCCAAGATCAACTTACCCAGGCACTCATGAAACACACGATGGTTGCCCAAACCACAGCCGCGGCTCCCGAATTTTCCTTTGCGGAACCTTGCTTAAGACCCTTGCTCCGCTCTAATTAAGATTGTTAGAGATACTGGAACGCTGTCGTTACTACTAAGTTCAATTACCAGCACGAAAATCTATATAGTTGGGCAACAGATTCAGATGAGATTATGAGACATTGAGAGATAATAAAACAAATTATCGTTTCTGAGCTATTAATACTATTAATATTTGGAAATGCTACTCTTTATTGTTTCTCTGATTGCCTGCAGTCAGCGGTTGCAAAAAAAAATGAAGACGCAAGATAATCAAGTTGAGTCTCAACGAAACGTAAAATGATTCATTACCGGTCAGCGTTATTCTTTAGCGTAATTACCGCACAAAGATGAGGCCTCCTGAAGAAATTAAACGCGATGATTTTTGGAGCACCATATATGGACACTATTACGGGATTTTGGATACTACTTAGGTTGTGGAAGTTCTTCAGCACTATATGAACAATATTATATGATAATGGATTCGATTATCATGAACGTTCTTCACCATTAAGGGCCGGAATTTTACAACCGGATCCTACAAATGCTCTGCAGCAACTTAGCGTAACCGTTGGAAGTTGCCGGATTAATTTATCACAGACAAAATTACAAGAATCGCTAAACGAACATAGCCAACAAAGGCATTATGACTTTATTAAAAAAATTAAATCAGTAAAAGGGTTCGACTTTTTTTACCAGTTCAAGTTCAATTTATTTTACCACTGATCAAGAGATCGTATCAGGGAATTGAAATATTATGGCACGTAAAAATCACCATCGATAAATTTACTAAAAAATGCAAAGTATAAAGCAAGGGAAAAGCGATCGACCCGCCTTGAGCTGCTACAATCGTTCATCATAACAATTTGTTCGAGTTAATTCCTATTGAGCTTCTCGAGCCGTGAAACGATAAGAAACCAAGACCCTTGTTCGTCCAACTTCGCAACTGCCGTCAATTTCGAATATTTTCTCAAGATTTCACTGACGCGACAGGCAAGCGAAAGGCCACGCCAATAGAAACAAGAATGTGCAGGAAATCCTCAAGCGAGCGAAGATGAAGTGGCTTTTGGTCGCTTCATCATGGAGCTTTTTAGCGGCTGCGGACAATCAACTGGGCGCGCCATTTAGCCTACGAGCAAAAGCTCGGGCAACCGCTACTGATGAGCACTCAAAAAAAGTGAATCGGACACCGAACAAAAGTTGCGAGGAATATGACCAAGGAAATGGTGTGCGAGACGGAAATTTCCCCGCAGTTTAGGAAGAGTTAATGGGGCAATTAAGTCGTGCAAAGAATTTCTGCATAAAGCCTCGCTTTCATCGCTAGCCAATGAAGACTCACCTGTGCAGGGAGCTACAATGAGGAGGTACACTTAAAGAAATGAGTTGTGCTTTGTCCACATAGCGATGCATTTTTTGCCCTAGTGTGAGTCATTATGACCTACAATATAACCCGGCAGAGGAGCGTATCAGTAATGCGTGTGTCACCATTCAGACAAGATGCCCATTCATTTACCTGAAATTATAATAGCAGACAAGAGTGTGTAGTAGCGATGGTCTAATTTAGCATGAGATGCCCAGTCGACGGCAGCGCGGAGCTCGCTATATACATAAGTAAACACAAGAAAGTGTTGAACGTGTGTCACAGGAAGGGAGATATTTATTTTGATGGCATAGGGCCCCGTAAACATGCTAGGCTTTGACAGTCGTGTAACGTGAGCACAGATAATGAACGTCTCAGAAGCGGGCAGTCATCGCTACAAGAAATTAAATTAATGAAGAACTTGCGTTGTTCAAATCAACATGAAAAACTATAGGGACATGCAATATAAAAAATGCTCGCTGTCTCACACGGAGTCCAATTACAGCCCTGGCGATTTCTAGTAAATGACAAGACAGCCAGTTTACATTAATATTTTCGAATTTTATAACGCATCTTCCTTTCAAAAATGTTAAAAATGATTATTCGTTTACTATCATCACATAAATTTACATTTTTCATTAAAAGAGACACAGAAGTTAAGGTTGCCAATTGAGTCCCGAGGATAGAAAGAAGTGCTGAATTTTTTTAGATTGATGTTAGTCTATACTATAGAGACATTATTAGCGTCATTTATTTCAATAAAATCTCAACTAAAATAAAATGCATGGAATAAAATCTTTTTGAGACAGAAGAAAGTGTGGTTTAAGGTCCAAAAAGTTCGTACATTGGCGATATGAAGAGTTGTGTTCTTCAATGATCGAGGCTGGCGACAGGTGCATGTTCACCGAAACATTGCACCTGCTCACTAAATACCATCATCACACACAACACATACATGGTAGCGGCGTCTCGGTGAACTAATGCACACCATTAGGAAACAGCAAATTGGACACTAGATTTGTTCTTATAAATTGTACCATAACTTGCGACTTAATCTGAGCGGTGATGGATGCACCGCCTCCGCTACGGGAAAGAAACGCTTTGAGCAGAACATTAATTCATCGCCAGACGTTCAGTTTGCTGCATAATTAATAATCTCCGAACGCATTAAAGGGCGACGCACTTTTGCGATTTCTTGGTAATTAGATTTTAAGCTGATTATTGCCCCCTAATTTCCAAGAACTCTATTAAAATGTACATCTCATTAAGCCTAGAAGAAACTTGAGTGGTTTGCGAAGTCTGCAATCGTTTTGTCAAGCACGCGGCGATAAAACTTATATCAGCATTCGAAGCGACAAATTTCGCGACAAATGCTGATTTGTCGAAGCGACAAATACTTTTGCAAATTTCGAAGCGACAAATAGGTACGTTTCGGCCAGATGTTAACGAAGTGAGGCTAAGAATTTGTCCAGAAAAACTTTTTGGCATCATCAAAGACATTTATGCACTGTATTTCAGGAGTGGCCTTTTAATACACTTTAGTTTTAATGTACAATACGTAGAAAACGTACATTTTTGGCCGGTGTCGAAATTAGTTTCGGTGTCAGCGAATTTTGTAGCAAAATCGCCACTGAAATGCATTCACAGTGTGAATATCGAGTACACGACATACAAGGCATAGTAAATAACAAGCGTAATTACAATCAGTCAAGACATGCAGAAGGGGCAAGCAGAGTTACACGTATATAGTCTATTTCGTATTCAGGAGTGACAACAGTACTTCAAGATATCCAGGCACGACATTAAGATGCATCGTGAATCTCCATTGTCTCTGACAAGGTGTGAATGTCTCGGTAAATATGGATTGACCTCCTCGGCAGTGAGCACACTATTTCAAGATATCCATGGGCACGACAATAAGATGCATCGTGAATCTCCATTGTCTCTGACAAGGCGTGAATGTCTCAGTAAATATGGACTGACCTCCTCGGCAGTGAGCACACGACTTCAAGATATCCAGGCACGACAATAAGATGCATCGTGAATCTCCATTGTCTCTGACAAGGTGTGAATGTCTCAGTAAATATGGACTGACCTCCTCGGCAGTGAGCACACGACTTCAAGATATCCAGGCACGACAATAAGATGCATCGTGAATCTCCATGTCTCTGACAAGGCGTGAATGTCTCGGTAAATATGGACTGACCTCCTCGGCAGTGAGCACAGTACTTCAAGATATCCATGGGCACGACAATAAGGTGCATCGTGAATCTCCATTGTCTCTGACAAGGCGTGAATGTCTCGGTAAATATGGACTGACCTCCTCGGCAGTGAGCACACTATACTTCAAGATATCCATGGGCACGACAATAAGGTGCATCGTGAATCTCCATTGTCTCTGACAAGGCGTGAATGTCTCGGTAAATATGAACTGACCTCCTCGGCAGTGCAACTATAAGCAGTCAGCGCGAGAGCATCAACGCGGGAAGTTTGCAGCCTCCAACGAAGATTTTTATGCGGCCTGATAAATGAACGCGTCAGTCTGACGGATTACCTGACGCTGGGGCAAAACAAACAGCGCTCTTTCACTCCAACGATCTTACAAACCTTAATTATTCTCAAACTTACATATAAAAAACCTCAATACAGGGTCATTTGTAATAGTTTAACCTGAATTATTTTCGAATTCTACTATAACAAGCCTTAATATTGGGCCATATGTTCAAATCAAATACGAAGAACCCAATTCATTGGTAATGTTTATTACTTTTATCCGTGATAACAATAAGGGGCTCGATCCCAAACATCAATAAAATGAGGCTACTCGGTCGTAGCAATAAGACATTAAAATAATGAAACATTATATCGAAAAATGCTACATTGAATTCATCCGGAATTCGTAACTCGCATTCATCACAGGATGAAAGAAAGAATACTCCGATTTTATCAGAATAATACAAAGCACGAAGAAGAGACACACAATTAAGGACATATCCTGAATTAAAGGCACAGAGAATAACAAAGCTGTACATCTATTATATAATTCACCCTCCACATCAAATCAGATGGCTGCATGCATCCCTAACTAAAATATTCACGACTCATTAGGCAAACCACATTAAGTTTAATTTCAAAAAGAGCCTCAATGAGGAACAAAATATCCAGAGGCTAATCTCATCAGCGTCCAAATCTCTTCAGTAATCCATGTCACGGGGCCGCGCTGCGACTCCTGCAAATTAGTGAAGGCAAAAATGTGAATCAGAGACGACCATTTGCGGCGAGCCTCAGAAGAGGAGCTCAGATGGCTCTAATTAGGGCCTTGCTCAGAGGCCATAATGCGACTCTCGTAATGGAAACCCGCAGTGCGGTTGACCCGCGGCCCCACCATACGCGTCCCATATACGACCCGCGGCCCCACCATACGCGTCCCATATACGACCCTTGGCCCTCACCATACGGGTCCCATATACGACCCGTGGCCCTCACCATACGGGTCCCATATACGACCAGTGGCCCTCACCATACGCGTCCCATATACGACCCGTGGCCCTCACCATACGGGTCCCATATACGACCTGTGGCCCTCACCATACGCGTCCCATATACGACCCGTGGCCCTCACCATACGCGTCCCATATACGACCCGTGGCCCTCACCATACTCATCCGCGGGACATACTCACGGGAGAACTTCGGCCCTCTCAGAGAAATAAATGGGACATATTGTCCAAATATAGGCACACTTTCTTACGAGCATAGCGAGGAAATAGCACCGAGACGCCCATTTGCCGGATGGATCTGGCACAGGAAGGCCCACACAATGCAGTAAGAGCATTTCTATTTAGACAATGTCTCACACATTTCCCTGACTGCATGCTGATGACGGTCCCCTCAGTCCAGGTGCAGCTTACGGAGTCACAAAGGAATTTCACAACAAAAGTTAGCTTCCCCTCAGTCTAAACTGGCTATAAAAAGTAACACATCCGTCACAACAGTAAGAATACAAAACATATCGCAATGAAGACGCAATTCCTTTCATGTTTATTCAAAGACGATCCCTATAAATATACAGGATATAGGATTCTTCAATTAAGAAACAAACGACTATAGACAATAATAGATCTGGCATGAACCAACACAGTATTGAATTGAGATCACATTGTTTCCATTGAATAATTACCTTTTAGAACAGGCTTTATGAAACAACATTCTCAACAACAGTGCCGTCAACATTTTCTGAAACTTTGCATTTGGAAATAAACATAAGGCAAAAAACCGGAATAATACGACACGAATGATAGTGGATAGAAAGCTAAAATTAAAATTCAGCCAACTTTGTATTAAAGTAGTTTTAAAAATTAGCAATATAATACGAAAGGGCAACACTAATTCGCTGCATTGCAGATGACATTTTTTGACATAACTCGGACGTAACGCGTAGGTACGATTCTTTGTTATCAGAAACTAACTTTAGTAAACGATTCCTTATCAGTTAGCCCTTCTCCTCCCCATGCAGCAAACCACTAGATAATTCCACTAATTAGCAATATGTACACAAATAAGCTATAGCTCGTACCTAAAGATTAGGTCTACCTTGACAATTTGAGACGGGAATATTCGCTACAATAAATCACATCCAACACATCAGTGGCCTATATTATTACCCGAGTTTATAGTTTGGGCTCGATTAATTTTGAGTAATACGGGACAGGTTCACATGTAACACCAAACTGTAAGAGGCGAATTAGCTAGCTTGGAAAACAGAGAATTTTTAAGGAGATAATTAATCCAAGGGAATTAACTAAGATTAAAAGGTGATTCAAGGTTAATTAATAAATTTATGAGGTAATTCAAGGGTAATTAATCAAGATTATGAGGTTAACCAAGAAATGCGGTATAATGAATGAGATGTGTCGAGGCTTCGTGTACGAGACGATATGACTATTAAATGAATTTAGCATGGTAAATTTTCAAGCAGACATTTATATAAAATTCATTTCTTCTTATAAATACAATCCAATTATCGTCGAAATTTCTCTGAAAAGGGTGTATGCACATTGTACGTGTTTCAAACATAATGCTTGGCATGGTTGAATACCGACGTCAAAGCGATTGCATCTCCCTGGTGAGCATTGATTTAACTTAATTTAACTTAACTTTGCATGTTTAATAATATAAACGACGTATATATAATGAGCCTATCTACCTTCTTAATTAATAAGTTTTGCCCGGCCGATGATAACAATTAACGTTGAATTTATTCCCCGCACAGCGAACCGATGATAAGGATGATGTTCTCCCGAAGAATAGAAAATGAAATCGACTTAACCTACTGATGCTCGACAAATAAAACAGAATTAATTATGTGTTGTTTTGTAGAGACTAAGCGCAAATGAGCGTTCAGCGCCAGTCGCTGTTTAGTTAATACGATGCGAGGAATGCAGACACAAGGGGAGTTGTCGGGCAAAAAATATACAAGAATGAACGACGAAGGAGGAGGGAAAAAAAACATACATAGCGAAAAGAGCAGAACCGGCAATAACAAATGCTGAATCGCAATGTATTTATACTTTTCCTTGTAGTCGCTTACAGAATTAAGCAACTGCCGAGAGAGAGGAGAGAGAGCGAAATGCAAGCTAAAACATAGGTTATGTAGGAGTCACGTTTGAAGCATTTCAAACACGTAAAAACTTAAAACTCGTCAAACGATTCAATGCTGATAAGCTGCAAGACAATTCTATACGTATTCCTGCTTTAATGGATCTAAACACGTTAACTGTGAATAAAATTTCGCATTTTGTTTAGCAAGATTCTCAATACTTCAGTAAAATTGAACACGGCCAAAAAAATTCAGTGTGAATAACAAAAGCAACCAAATTTTTTCACCACAACACTCAATCTAACTTGCCACGATGAGCATTTTGCTTCTTCCACAGATGCTATCATCATTGAAAAACATTGCTAAATTAAAACAATCCACGACAAACCTTTCACCAAAAATCTTACCCCAGTTAGAGGGTTAATATACACAATGCATGCCAGATGTTTGTTGCATATACAACAGCCGTGGCAGCGTGCCACTGCATTATTCGAGATTATTACTGTACACTATTAAATCGAGCTTACCATAATACTGATATCACGACAAGTTAATACACTGAGAGGCATGCGGACACCCACACAATAAAAGCTAGACGGGTCTCTACAATATTTTACTTAATGATGATTATAGTGTGTTGGTTCCCACCAGGCATTTGACGTTGAAACAAGATCATAAACGTAGTTTCAACGAAATCGGCTTTTCGTTGAAACTACGTTGTTTCAACGAAACTATACGAACTACTATAATCGGCGTTGTTTTAAAGTCATTTTGCCAAGAGGGTTAATTGTGCTTAGCAAGCATAACAATATTGATGTCAAGACGAACACACCGAGAGGCATGTATAGACCCACACAAAATACGAGTATGCCAGACGTGCACAAAACAGCAGTGGAGCGGTGCAACTGCATTATCTAGATGAAGTTACATAAAATTTAACATAAGTTAAAATTTAACATAAAGTTAAACTTTAGGCTAGTTTATTGTTCCCAGCCAGCGTTACAATACTGATGTTGAGACAAGGGGCATGCAAAGACCCACACAATAACTGCTGTACGTGCACACAACAGCCGTGGCGCGGTGCCACAGTTCTATTTCAAGACAACACAGGCGCGCGTCGAGACGTTTCAGCGATACAAGAGACTTCGCTACAGCCTCTCCTGGCAACGCCGCTGTCTTGCCATGTGTAATGGTATATCATTTAAATGCTTTAACAATCGATTATAATCACATTATTATTCGATAATTATTACATTATTTATGGATGTGACAAATTTTACAATGTCTCTGATATTCATTCCAATATCTGTTGCTTTTTGCGTTCGATAACATTATAGCGAAGTAGAAATTTTACTAAATCCAATGAAAACTTTTTAATTTTTATACTACCCTATTAGTAATATATCTATTACACTTAACTATAGATAAATCTTTATTTATTTGTTTATTTCAACTATAAAGATTAAGCCAGGGAAACACACGTGAAAATCTGAGCTTTTCGTACGGCCTCTTGTAAGTTACCGTATTCCATCTCATACGGGCACGTGTGAAACACACGAGTTATATGAGCATCTATACGGGCACGTGTGAAACACACGGGTTATATGAGCATCTTATACGGACACGTGTAAAGCACGTGCAAGGCCCAGAAAAAAGACCTTGGCAGGAGCGCGATCAGTTCGCTAGCATAAGGTCGCACAATTCTAAGCAACTCACACCGGCACAAAAGCTGAACAGGTGAGGCGTCTTGAGCGTGTCCGATGAATATGTCTCAACAATAGCTCAACTCGTAAAAAATTCGCTCTTAAATGGAAGTAAAATTAAATAGAACTTTAATTAAATTAAATAGAACTTCGGCTCTTAAATAGACGTAAAATTATTTGACAACTGTGAGCTGCAACTTCATATACGAGATTCGCGATACGACGAAACAGTAAGCATTCATTTATCTTGTCTAGCATTAATCTAAGTAAATACAGATAAAGATGTATTTCCTCAGTCAGAAAATAAATAATTAATAAGACAACATTCTGAAGTGTTCAACTCAAAAGCAACACGCTCATGAGATGAACAACGAAAAATGAAAGACAAAAACGCTACTTATATGCTTAACGCGAACAGCAAAACAACTTATCTTTTTAAATGTTCAGCGTCTCACACAACAAAAAACGTCGAAACATCAACACTTCAAAATGCCAGTAGAAATTAGCAACCTCATTCTCAGAGAACGAAAACAAAATTGCCAAGAATTATCCTGCCAAGATATTTTACGGAAATCTCAAACAACATGATTCTTGCTATAGTTTTTTTTTTTTGTGGATGCAACGCAACACAACAGAAGCTCGAATAAAAATATCTCGTGAAGGAGGAAAGGAAGGACGAAACAAAAGAAAGTTAACCCAATTAGAGGGCGATAAAAAACAAGGAGGAACAAGCTGAAGACAGTGAAACGGCGGGTAAAAATATATATTTTATAAAGCCCACACGATTGGTTTATGTGTTCTCAAATGGAGAAGAGGTCGTGCTCGGTCCAACCTGCACTGTGATGGAAGGAAGGTACACGGTTGAATTAAGATGAGTTAACGATTACTATATTAATTCGTATCCAGATAATTCGAAAAATACCTGTTACCGGATAATTACCTCATAGCAGCACAATTAGAATAAATACCTGTTATTAAACTAATAGGTACTTATAATAGCAGCACCATGTTGGCAATACCTGACATAATATCAACGATTCATAACACTGGGTACCTTTAAAAAATACTACCACACGACAGGCGAACGCGCCACACCGACAGATATAAGAGCGCCACGCCAGCAAACAAGAGCGCCACGCGGAAAAAAAACGCGTCACACCAACAGGTATACCAGCCACACCGACAGACAAGCGCACCACACCGACAGACAAGCGCACCACACCGACAGACAAGCGTGCCACACCGACAGACAAGCGCGCCACACCGACAGACAAGCGCGCCACACCGTCAGACAAGCGCGCCACACCAACAGACAAGCGCACCACACCGACAGACAAGCGTGCCACACCGTCAGACAAGCGCGCCACACCAACAGACAAGCGCACCACACGATCGTCATTTGAGCGTAAAGACATTTTGACAGACCAGTCAGCGGCTGACAGGACCGTCAACAGCGGACAATACTGGCGCTCAGATTGGCATGCCTGATGCCGTTCAGTGGCGCAGTGATTGGCATGCCTGATGCCGTTCAGTGGCGCAGTGATTGGCATGTCTGATGCCATTCAGTGGCGCAGTGATTGGCATGCCTGATGCCATTCAGTGGCGCAGTGATTGGCATGCCTGATACCATTCAATAGCATATGTCGTCGGCAAATCGTTAATAAGTAATCTAGTGAGATGCTTAATCCTCTCAAACCAGTCTGGACGGCACTAGCAATTTAACGGGAGTAAGATTATAGGAACTTACAAGAGGTTGCCGTGAGATATAGTAAAGTAAAATAATACAGAGGATCCACACATGAATCTGACGACAAGAAAAAAATAGAAGCAACGTAGAGAAAACAGCATACAAGTTTTTACGGGCAGCTGAAACAAAGAAGCGCCTGAACCAAAACATCAAGAAGTAATTGCAGAGCACACTCCGCAGAACAGATAATATCACGAGTTTCTCAAATTTCAGTATCGCGAAAGGACAAGATACAATGTAAAATAATAAATACGATATCGTTGATAATACATGATTACGTGCCGTGCAATCCGAGGTTGTTATGAACAATGTAGTAACTTATGAACAGAATATGGTATAACGGACATGAAAGTTTTGTGTGGGCTGAAACGCTGCACAAAAGACGCGTCTAGCAGCGTCTCGCTGGTCACAATGCACCTGGCAGCAACATGTCGACAGCAAAGTACGGGCAGGGGCCAAAAAGGAACAAATTAAAGTCCCGTCGGCCAGCAACGAAAAAAGAAGACGTCAGACGCTCAACTTCAGAAGGAAAACTTGCCAAAAACTCGACCCTGCAGGCGCGCTGCGTCACTGACGGCACGACGTCTCGACGGCCGAAGAAAAGCTTCTACCTGCCGCTCTCGTTATCACAGATTTCTCTTTCATTGTCATTTCTTAGAAAGTCTAAAAAATCTTACGTAACCATGAGTAAAGTATTTTTAACATGAGCTCCAAAAAAATGTATCATAGTCTCTCACTCGGAAAATTGAATCTGTCATGTTGTCCAACTATGGTGACAATTTTTGCACACAACACCGATACGCTTTTTAGCCGGAAAAAAGTATCGTAGATAGCGCCATGGATGAAAATTGGACGAAGACTCTCTCGCTTCTTTGATTGCAGGATAGAAATATATGGAATTTTTAACACATACGAAATTTTCAACACGAAATCATTTTTGGCAAAAAGATGCATCCTCCTCTAACGGACGCGGGTATGACCCTGGTCAGTTCTGGTCCGAGTTCATATCAACAAGACTGCAATTAGTCAGGATTGGTGGCCACAACACAGAACAAAACCAACGAAAAATTTACGCTTTCAACGGTACTGCAAACGAGTCGAATTGAGCGAGCCTTGAAGGCCGGTATAAAGTTTGCCGCCTCGTACAATGTTTGTCAACATTGCTGCGGTAACCTACAACACGCCAATTTTGCGCCAATTCTCCCGCCAATCACGTCACTCACCTTCAACAAAATTGCTTTGCTGCTTCATGGACCAATAAGAATATCGTTGAGAAAATAGTTGAAGAGTGGAGAGCGAAGTGTAAAGAGAGCTGTCATGCTGAACATTAGTATTGAACGCTAAAATTATTCGCCTTTTAGCGTGGTAACGTGTTGTTTCTATCTCCCTGTAATGTGCTTGTAAGAGTGTTTAGGGCTGCAAGTGTCAGCACGAGATCGTACGTATTTTACAGATGAAAGAAAATGTAAAGCAAGTAAAATTCATGTTATTATAGTTAGCGGCTTGTTACCGAGAATTGTGAAGCCAAGAGAAATCTTGCACACTATTTTCAGGTGAACTTGTCATTTGCAAGAATAAGCTAGATTACGAAAATTCCAGCGTTACATGTCGTTCAACTCGTCACTACAATCCATCTCGTTACTAATAATTTCTAGAAGTGAACTTCTTAGTTCATGCAGGAAATGGAGGAATTAAAGAATGAGCTGGAGCCGTGAAGGCTTGCTAGCTCAGGACCAGCAAGCTTTAGAGAAGTTTATTGAAATTAGAAATATAGTACAATAAATATTAATATTAAAATAAAATATTTCGTAAACCTATCCCATGTTCACTCCCATTTCACTCAAAAATGTCACTGCAACAGAGACCTGCATACAAGCTGAGCTGGGCAGCGCTACTTTGAAATGTAGCGGCCGCTACCGCTACCGCTACATGCTCTAAATGTAGCGGGCGCTACCGCTACAATTGCTTGAATGTAGCGCCGCTACCGCTACTGCCCGCCTCTGCATGCAAGCTGCAGATCGCCAACCAACAAGATCCAGGGTAGGGACCATTTAATTAGGAAGGCTCGGAGAGGCGCTCGCTTCATCAGCTTTGCTGATCTTGTCATTAGCGAACAGCGCGTCTAGAGGCGAGCGCGCTAGCCAGCGTGAAGCTCTACACTCGTAGAAATAAATGACACTTTGTCCAAATATCGATGTCCTTTTTGCCATTGTGAGGGTCATTTTGACGCAGTTTGGACTGACTAAAAGGCGAATCAGTGCTACACCCACTCTCTGCTTGCGCCGTGGGAAAAAGTGTGTCACGATTTGAACAAAATTACACATTGATTTTGCCGAGTGTACAAGCTCAGACAGCGCGCCAAATAGAGCATTTAAGCGAGCCGTTTGTCGCGACATTACGCAAGCTTATCTTAGTTACGTTATCTATGACACGGCCGCCCATACCATCAGGACAGCGAGAGCAGGCGCCTTGAAACCCATTACCAACAAATCATCAAGGAGGCTCCATACAGAACTTTAATTATATATACATGATTAGATTAACGCTAATACACCCTGAAAAAATTGGTAGAAAGTGCAATCGGCTTTGCAATAATAGATTAAGAACATTTTTCATGTGAAAATGTCACGTTAATGACGTCATATTATTCGTTATCACCAAATTTGGGCGGATTCGCTACATTGCAATTTATATAATTTACCCACCTACGTTAATTAATGAACATACTTTCATTTTCAAAAGTTCGAATAGGAAAAAGCTGGAACATTTTTCAAAGCATATTATTGAGCAAACTTGATTTTTTAAATCGCAAATTTACCAAGAATTAAAAAGCTGATAAAATGGCACAAGGATTCACCATATCTTTATGGAAGAAAACGTTTTTCAAGAGTGCATCGTTAATTCAAAATCTTACAACAAAAGTAGCATTATTTGAGAAGGGAAAATGGGATATATGACTGAGCAACTGCACGGTTCAAGTGGTTATTCAGTAATTTCACATAAAGGTGAGGAAAATATCAAACATATATTTATTGACGTAGAATTTTTCAGTGCAATTTGCTACAATGTAAAATAAAAAAGTGCTCATGATTAGCGATAGTGCATAGGTATTATTTTTCTTAGATGGGTTCATTAGCTCGCTTCTGAAGATATTCAAGGAAAATTCGTCTAAAAATCACTACCATGCCAGGACCCATTGCCACTTTTTACAAGATAAACGATAAGATAAATAAACACTTAATGGATACGATTTGACAAACTGCAACAATTTAGAAGACTAACTCGAACATATTTGACAAATTAATACCTAATCGTTACTCATCGCCAATCTGCAATATTAAGTAAGTTATGCAATATCACAAAAATGTTCACAACTGTCAAGCCATCAAAATCATGGGAATTGAAAGCGCAATTAAAAACCTTCAAACTGCCAATGAACAGGGATCGCCATTAGAAAACAAATCTAAGAGAAATTGTTTACAATATTTAGTTACTAACAGTGTTCAGTTTGGAAGGATTCCCTATTAATTGGGAAATTTCAAGTTAAAAATCACACGTAAAAAAATGTAGGTATAGCGTAAACGTTGAAAAATTAAGAGCCTCGCAGAAGAAGTTTTAAATATACCATGTAGGAAATAAATATAAAGATTAAAAATTAGCATAGATTTAATGAAAAACAATATTTATGAGAAAACATCTCATAAATTTAATTTTCGTGTAGATCCGAAATGAGCGTACCTACAAAAAGTATTTTTAATAAAAAACGTGCTGCACGTGTAGGTACGAATCAGCGCACGTATACGAATAATTTTTATAAAAGAACGTGCTGCATGAGTAGGTACGAATTAATCAGAGTACCCACACGAACAAGTTTTTATAAAAAAAACCTGAGCTGCATGTGTAGGTACGAATCAGCGTACCTACACGAATAAGTTTTTTTGTGCTGCATGTGTAGGTACGAATCAGCGAACTTATTAGTACGCGGAGCGACAAGTCGCGGCAGCAGCAAGAAACATAAGACGGCTTGTCACCCATGATTATAATGGAGTCGCCTGAGACACTTTTTTAATTAGACCAAAAAATCGCAACGACAGGAGCAAGGCTTTCGGAGGGCGAAAAATCGTTCGTCAAAACACATTAATAAACAACGCTAAAAATATTATTACTTACCTACTGCACAACCAAACGTCCATCTTTACAAATTGTATGAAACTTGGAAACTACACAAATTCTTTAGCAACTTCCAATCCAATTTCCTAAGACTTTCTATGAAAATATGAGCCAAAAAAACAATAGGAATTAATGCCAGGATGTAGCAAAAAAAATTCCTACCCTGTGTCTGGCTTTATGTCAATAAAAATATAACGTTGATTATTGTACTGTGTCAAACAAAATAGCATTATACTACCGCGATTATGCCACGAGCGACCAATACGATGCAAATACCAAATACTAACACCGACACCGCAATTAAATTTGAGTGTATAGCTTTTCCTTCACAACGTCACAGAGTTTAGCCAGCAACTCCACGTTAGTTCTTTACGTCACGTTAGCCACGAGCAGCGAACGTAACAAAGGGCCACATTAAAATGGCCAGTCACTTCTAACATATTAAGGCAGGCACCAGAACTGCAAGTATTTCAGAGCTGGCAGCATAAATCAGCGAGCCAGAATAGCAGGAACAGCTGAGCTCGCAGCAGAATTGATATGACGGCAGCCAAGCTATGCAGGTCGCAATTCATCTAAAGAATTAGGCCAGTGCCAAAAAACAGTGACAATATTCACTCCTCGGCTCATCTTATGTACCTACTCGTCAAGATGCTGATAATAATTAGAGCGTAAAAGCTGTAAATTTAGAGCAGGGGCAACACAATATTAATAAAGAGTGAAAGTAAAAAGAGATATATTTCGAGTAGTGAGATAAACTTTGCTCTTTACTTAGATTAAGTGAAGGGTTACTATCACTTGAGATCGCACACAAAATCAGCATGTTAATCAAAGCGCTACAAGAATAGAACCGTTAGCCAGTAAAACAGGAAGGGTTTTATTGGCGCGCATGCTGAATCGTGCATATAAGCAGCACGCTTCAGCATGAAAAACGCTCTGCGATCCAATGAAATGACTCTTAAAACTTAAATAAAAATAACGAACTATGAACACAAATCTGAATTTGAAATAATTTTTTCAAAATTTTAAAGAAACTTATCACAATTTTTGGTAATTATAAAATTAAAAAATTATCTACACGAAAGGATTCCCAAATAGAGATAAACCTAACAAAATAAAGTTATTGTGTTTCATCACGATTAGTTTCAAAAGGTAAATCTGAAAATTCCTCGAAATTTCCAGCAAGTCTCACTGGACATATTCATCAAGTGTATACATTTATTGATGTGATAATCGGAAATTGTTAAGATATCGACATTCGCCTTTAACTTCCATCTGAAAATGTCTGTAAAATTGCAAACACTATCAGAACAAATTAAACGAGGGAAAAATAAAAATCCCATAGCATTTCAATTGATTGAAGATCATGCATGTTTCACGATAGTGAGTTTAGCATGTGACGAGAAAGTTCAAGCATCCACACCCTGATGCGAAGTCCTGAAACATACATTACAACGCTATCTGATGACCAAATACGAGACTATAGAAATTAGGACCTCCACAACCTCGATAGCTAATAAATGGCAATTTTAAGAGCTATACCCACCGACCAAATCCGACCTCAACGAAGAACATCCATCAACTATAGAGCTTTAACTAATCGTCCCTCGATCAGAACGACAATATAATATTCTACAACACGCGACGAAATTTCTTAAACTCTTACATCAACACATCTGGCGCGCGGACCTGCAGCGATAGCCTCCCTAATAAGCTTGTCAATCATAGAGAACGTGTAGATTTATTACAGACCTAGCAGGGACAACATTATCACCGCGGAACGCACTCTTCTGGAACATGGAGCTGCTGCAGCGGTCCATGTCTCAGGATCATGAGACTTCACAGTGTATTTTTGTCGGCTTAGTGATCAAAGCGCCACCACAGCTGAGGCGCGTTGGTTAGACTCGAATACTACCCATGCATCCTGGCATATTTGCCCAGTATTTAATCAAAATACAGGCAAAATTCACGGCCTTTATCAAGTAAGGAAATGAACATCAGTCGTGCTGTTGAGCTTACATAAGAAAATCTTTAATGAAAGAGCGAGCTAGAATAGTTTCGGGGACTTGATGCTGAATAAAAATTACGCTTCGAAAATGGGCGAGGAATGCGAACGGAAATGCGCGCCTCCGCTCACCCAGACGGCTCCTGCTGAAAAATAATAAATTCGTTCGTCGTTTCAGCATTCGCATCGCTTTACTAAACTAAAGGCAAATAGTCCAGGAGATACTCGATGGATTTTAATACGAGGCCTTCAGCGTTAGGCGTTTATGTAGAGCATTTACCGCGCACTCTATGTAGCCGCTATTTAGCACCCAATGCAAGATCACAATTAATCAACGTCTAAATAAACACAACAATCAACGTTGAAATTATAATTAGAGTACCTAACGTCAGTAGTGCCGATATTCCGCCAATGAAGAAGTAGATGGTGACAAGATTAAGAACAGAATATTCAAAAAATGAAAATCATTGGTGAAATACAACAAACGCGCGCTCGCATTCAAATGTCTTACTTTTGGTGTCAAGCTGCAGAATGTTCCGTAAACTTGTCGTATTTGTATCCTTGAAAAAACGTGTCTATATAGGCGCATGAAAATTTACGAACCTTGTTTATTTCGGTGCTGATATAACAGTTGCAGTCCTTCCCACAATTTTTTAGCCTAACTCTTTCAAAACGAAATCATAGTCAACGTAAATTACTACCACTGAATTACAGCTCAAAAGCTGGTTGTAAGACAAGAAGTTTATAGTACATCACATTCGAAAAGTTGATAGAATGCGTTAAAAATTGAAGGGTTTCGTTACCACAACTACGTACATGCAAACCTTTTTACTGCACCAGAATAACAAAGAAAAAAAATCGTCACGCTTAAGAATCACAACTGGGATATCATGCAGCCTCACAAGCTAAGTTGGTTTCACAAGGGAAACAACCTCGACTTCCGTAATGATAAAATCGTATGGAAGGAGCCATTATGCTTAGGATAGTTATTAGAGAGCGGTGTCCAGGCCGTCATAAAGCACGCTGGATTGATGCCATTAAAGCCGATACTCGACATCAGATTGCTCACCTGAGGTATTGCGTACAAAATTAGACAGCGTGGAGGCTGTTAGCTAATAGAACCGCCAAAGACTGAATGGATGGCAGAATCATCACAAAAAAAAAACATTCATTTTACATACCTCTTTGATAAGCCTCTTTCTCTCCCGAGCGGCAGCTCTCCTTTTCTCCTTCTTGAGCATATTCTTAGACTTGCCAGAAGGAACGACATCAATCACCACCGAGTCTTGCGAATGTTCCTTGAGCAACGACACGTGCGGTTGATCGCGCTCATCGCAAGTAGTCTCGGGATGTGCATCACTAGATTTCGCAGTGCTACACTCGCCTTGCGTTGGAGTCTTGCCCTCAGACACTTTGCTATCATTAGGAGGATCAGCCACACTATCACCTCCTTCATTTTTCACATCAATAGAATCACCAGCATTTTCAGGTATCCTACAAGTTATGGTGTCATTACCGCACAAATTACGAGGCTTGATTGTATCAAAATCGTTTCCAACTACTGCAATTTCTGAATTCTCATTGGCAGTCTGAGTATCGAGAGCAGGTGTCACTGAACCATCCTCCTCAGCTTGAGATGGCGATTTATTAGATGGAATTTTAGACATGATGGAGGAGTTTGTACACACATACAGTTGTCGGGATAATTGATTTGTTCGAAACAAAATTAGCGAGGGGCTTTTGATTGCTTTGTAAGCACCAATAGGGAACGCTCTGATAATTGTCAACAAAGCCCGTCCCGATTTAAACATCGATGAGAATGAGTAGAAAAACAACTGTAATGAAGAGAACCATATTTGAAACAAATAAAATGCATGTACAAAAAAAATTATAACGGAATACAAAAACGTCAACAAATTTGGGTTGCACAAAGTATCTGCCATTAAACTGCTCACTTATCAAACAAGCGCTTGGGTTTTATACCCATATTTTGAATTTTTAAAAGGAAACATAATGCATAAACAGTATTTTCATAATTTGCATTAATTTTATAGCTGGTGTTTTAAATATTGATCAATACGGTATCTATAAGCTATTATCCATCACTAATAGCTAATTTATAGAACAGATATACCCAACTATTCTCACACAAATACATTTACTGTCTGTATGAGTAATTAGGAGTAACAATATTGCAGTTAACAATGAAAAATATCATGTAATTCAATATATCTATATTTTTATACATTGATAGAAAATTTTTCATGATGATTACTGTATTACTTTTAAAAATTCTTTAAAAACAGACTCACAGTATAAAACAGTATATTATATAGGCATATATATATAGGCATATATATATAATATATATTAAAAACAATATATTATATAGGCATATATAAATAAATGGAGCAGGTACTAATTATAGAGGTACAATCTACCAATCTTAAAAGTTTTAAATTTAACATAAACAAAAAACAGAACTTTCTCATTGACTCTGCTCCACATCCCTTAGTTTCATCCCTGCTTTATCACCCCAATAGCCATTGTTGTCACATCATAACATGCATACAAACACTTCTTAGAGCTTGAGAATTAAAATAAAAATATTATAAAATTGACACCCTTATGAATGTGATAAATCACAAAAGAATCCACAGTTACTTCAGTAAAGCATCAGCTTGATAATACCTATTACTTCATGTTACATCTATTAAGCTTTTATTGCCATAGTATATATATATATATGCAATTTAACATTATATAAAATATTTTGACCATACATGATGAATGAGTACTAGTTCATGAGTAATTATATATGTAATAGAATGACCATGCTCTCTGGTATTAGGGATTCTACTTCTTTATATTTCACTGTCACCCACAAGAAAGTTTAAGCTTGAAATTATCTGTAATTGACAGCTGTTTGGCATATAAGAAAATTAATAAAAAATATGATTGCTTAGCACTTAAGATTAAGAAATCTTTTGTAAGCTTTAATAATTTTTCTACCATATTCCTCATTGAAATTGGAAACTGGTTTAGTTGAAAGAACAACCATGGATACCAGAATGAAATGTTGGACAGAATTTTATGAAACTTGCTAGTGAAAACTTGGTTCACACTTTAAAAGTAAACAAGTTGTCTTATCATAAATTGATGAAATCAACAAAAACATGAGCATGGATGTCTTTTGGCTTAGTTTCCATTCTTGGCAGTAGAGGCTTGCTAGAAAATTGGACTGAAAATAAATTAAAAAGGTTACCTGTCCCAATTGCAGGGTGCGTACTGGTATTCAGAAAAAAATTCCATGACTTTTCCATGACTCTCTGAGACCATCAATATATTTTTCCAAGACTATATGTCAGGTTTATCATGACTGAAAGTTCAACCGTGCATATTCTTTCATCTCCTACAGTTGATAAATAGCAAATGTGTAAATGCATAGAGCAGGCAGACACAAAGGAACAAAAATGACATCTGAAAATCAAGCCCACACTGGTATTGTTATGAATTCAATAGTGTCAAATCACAACAAATATTGAGTAATGGACATAAGATTGTACATGATAATGTCAATACAGTTCAGAACACTCTTCAACGCCACTACCCTAGCATTCAACTGGCAGCTATTTCATCAACTTTTTCTTCAATGTTCACTTCAAGAGTGTCTAGCTCCTGTTGCATTGTTTTCAAAGATTGCCTCATGGCGTTGAACTTTGTGATAATTTTCAAATCCCCCTTTCTCTCCATTGCTTCTGCATATTCATTGGCTGCTTGCTCAAGCACCTTGATGCCCTCCTCCGTACGCCTTTTCTTCTTCAGTTCACTAGCTCATCCAACAAAGCCTTCCTCTTCTGGGTTTTCTGGGCCTTTGCATTCTGCTCTTTCTCTTCTGCCAAATAAGTACCATCAACCGGGGTTACTCGGGACGATTTCGAACGTTTTTCATTCATAACTTCTTACCATGAAACATTTCATAAACAAGTTTAGGCTCATTTCAAAGCTCTTTGCAAGGGCTATTACATGGCTTCTCAAAAAAAAACATATGCTATTCGTAAGGTGCCAGAAGCAAAAAAAGAGTGTCCCGAGTAGCCCCGTCGAACGGGGCTACTCAGGACACTTGGAATAAAACTTCTTTTTAAAACATTTGAAGCATGCAGAGTGTACTCATCCATTACTAACAGTACTCTGAAGTCCTCCTCTTTTATTGTAGATGATGTAGAGGTAGAATAAATGACATTTTCTGTGATTTTTACTTGTTTTCCCTTTATTGATATGATATTACGATATACATTAATTACCCTATTATTGATGCGATATTACCGTATTATTGATGCGATTTTACCATATCCATGAACATGCCATTGAGCATTTACAACAACCTTGTCCACTGCAAGCTTCATATCAGCAGCCTTATAGCATTTTTTCTGTATCTGTAAGCTTACAGGACAGCTTGTAATTTCACACCATTTTAATTAGGTTAATTGAATTTACTATAAAAAAAGATCGTGAAAAACATACCTGAAACAGAAAGGAATGTTTTAGTGACAACCATCATATGTTTTGGAGAAATAAATCATAGTTTAGGTCAATTACTTTTCATTCTATGATGCCTGGTGCACAATTCTATATATGACATTCTATGCACAATTTTGTGATGACCGATGATGCACTAATTTTTCGATGAGTGAATTTTTTTCGCTGAGCAAGGTAAATGTAATCAATATTCTTTGTTTTTAATTAATTTTTTTCTTAACTGGAGCCTTTGCTGAGGTTCTACTGTAAATGCATTTTTGGGGGTATCCCGAGTAGCCCCGACATGCAGAAATGACCGCCATTTATTTGGATTGAGGTATGTAAATTCTGCAAATAAAGTTTTCATGCTGACACTTGTCTGCCACTTTCTTCCAAGCCAAATTTTTTAATACTGCAAATATTTTTTTTTACTACAGACCTTAGCAGAAGTAACTTTTCAAAAATATCGTTTTTCACCATTTTTTCAGGAATTTTTCAAAGCTAGTAAATGTAGTATTTTTGAACTTCCTTTATACTACATAGATAGGAAAAATGTTGACGTTTATGCCACTATATTCAGTTTTGCAATATTCCAATTAGTTTTGCTACTACAACAGTTTTACGCCGTGTCAGAGGACTGACCCAAGTTACCCCCCTGTCCTGAGTAGCCCCGGTTGACAGGATTGTAGGCTATTTTAGCACTGCCAGCTGCAAGCAGCATCTTCTTGGTGATGGTCATCTTTTCCAGGCCAACAACATGCACAACATGATCAACCACAGCATGCAGGGCTACAGTTGTTTGCTCTTTCATGTTGTGCGTCATGATTTCCTTGTTGAACAAAAACCCTCTTTCAACCATGGCTTGGCCATGAGACAGGAGCATGAGCTTCTGTACATTGTACTACATTCCAGAGCTTCTTGTAGCTGCTCTTTGACAGAATGGCATGCCAAAAAGTTTCCAGTTGATCAGAAGTTGAAAATGCTTGAAACTGTGCATTGAGATTCAGTTCACTGCAATGTTGTGATTCACCTCTAAAGCTGCACATCTCATTGCACAACACCATCTACATCTGTGTTGGGAAATCTCTTGGCAAGTTGGCATCAACAAGAAAGTGAGACAGTTTTTCAACTGAGTCTTGTCAGCTTCCTTACAGTCCTTCTTGATGAATACTTTTGGCACCAGCCATCTCAGGTTCCTAACAAGGCCATACCTGATAGGGCTCTTGTCCAGTAGCTTTTGTACTACAGCCTACATGAAGTCTCACGCTCGTGTCTTGAAAGTGAAAACTTGCACTGCACTTGCCTTTTTGTAATCTTGTCTGCAAGCTCTCTTTTTATTGCTGGGTTGGCCACGAAACCAAACCAACATCAACCTTATTGAAGGAAATCAAAATTCCTTTTGTTTCATGACTTTCCGTGACCTGAAATGAAATCCAATGACTTTCCAGGCCTGGAAAATGAAAAATCAAATTGTATGGCTTTCCAGGTTTTTCATGACCATGACCAGTATGCACCTTGCAATTGTTAAACTACTAATCTAAAGGTATGTTATTATGTTAACTTTGTGTTACAACATTTTGGATGAAGGAAATTTTTACAAATTAATTTAGTATTGATAAATTGTTCAAGTTATAAAATTTTTAAGACATTTATTAGTTGCAACACTAATTTTCTTTAATGAATCACCAGCCAGCCAAGCATTTCTAAATCAGCTTCCTTGTTTTGTTGATACATGCCCAACTGTGCCTCTTACTTTCCCACAGTTTTTGGAGCTGCAAGATAACCACCAGAAGAATTATCTCTTATCTAATTACTGAAAAAAAATGTGTGATAAGATAAGATTCTATCATCCCTAGCAACTAGATTCCAAGTGCACAATCCTTTCTGGAAAAATGAGCAGAAGCTACATGAGAATTGAAGAAAAATGCATGTTTGTTCTGTGGCAGCATTAGTATAAGCAGAAATCTGGTCATTTTTTAACATTTACATTTTACACTAGTAATCTTGCTAATCTAGTAGTACCTGTTGGCCGTAAGGTTTGGTACAAATTTTACAGTGCAAAATGCTATTCTTCAAAAGATATTAAAAACTATAAATTTTTTTTTTTTTAGAGGCCAGCAGTGACCTGCAGCCTGCACTATACTCATCTAATCATCATCAATCTAACATGCAGCACAATACTATGGAAGTTCAAAAGATGGATCCCTGGCTCATGTTCTTCTTCTTTTTGGGGTGTCTTCACTGGGTAGACTTAAAGCCACAGGTCGACCTCGAGGACGGCCGTTGGGCCTGAGAGCCCCGGGTCATGGTCATCCCCCTGACTCAGCGCTGACTGGCCCTGAGCCCCCTCCATTGCAGTCTTTGCAGAGGTTCCTTGCTTTCACCCTACATCTTTCAGCAAAGAATAACGTTTCCAAATACTCCCTTTTCATGTTGCAGAAACAAGACAAAATCTTCTATCTCAATGTCAAATCCCTAATTAGGCAAATTAACTATTTCTCTCTGACATCTGGCGTCGCCAGTACTGCAGTACACATGTGCCGACTAACCAGCAGCCAGCTGACGAGTGTAAACAAACGCACGCGGACAAAATCATTGCGATTTGAAAATTTTTGAAATTGTAAATCACCTTGTAAATTTCAAAATCGGATAGCTTCAGTGTAATATTACATCAAGGCAAAAATTCTCGAACGTTTTTTAGTAATTTCCACGGGGAATGTAGCTTCATTTAGTGTCAATAATAATTTGAACGTTGATTAATGCGCAGTTTTAGACGTTTTCCATTTGTACATTTTCATAGCAAGCCTAAAATGTTATTTCCTATTATGCAGAAAATTCGAACTTGAAATCTGTAGCAATCTTCTAGTGACTTTTAGGTCAAAAAACCTGTTGGCTTAATTTGTGACTTAGGGTAGGGCCTTGGAAAATCACCAGTGAAAAATCAACGTCAACGAATCCATTTTGCGTCCAAGTAGCATAGCACAACGGTTTCAGCGTTTATTATGCCGTAGGCCTGTCGCCGATTCTTAACATGGCAGAACATTCACAGCTCGTTTCGGTCTCGAACTCACGACTCCAAATTTTGCTGTGCTTAACCGCTCGGCCTCCTCGACGATTCTGACCAGAAACTGGTGCACAGAGCTGGGATCGAACACGCGCCTCTCTGCGCCAATCTTGGTACTCTGAACTGTAACCACTTGGCCACAGTGGCCCAGTAGACACGTGAAGCAACTGTTTAGGATAATGCGTTTGATTCCGGTGTACAAAAATTATGCTTGAATGAAGGAATAAACTAAACATAAACTGTGTTAGAAAAACGACTCTTTTAGAGATTAAGGTCATATTTTTCTCGCAGGTATTCGGTGACTCCGACAACACTAGCCAAGCTGTTGAAGTATCTACGTTCAGCTCGACTTAGTTGCTTGTCTAGCATGTAAATGAGGTGATGGTGGAAGTTAGTGAAGTGAGCCCCAGTCTCTAAGCTGATCTTGATCCAGTCCTCGACACAGCTAAGAGGCGTGTAGTCCTCGCCAGCAAACATTGCAGGGTTGGCCAATAGACCCCGAGCTGCCATCACACCTGGATACATTTTAGGCGATCACGTCTTTATATTGATGACGTTACACAATTGTAAATAATTGACGAAAGTATATATTATTATCATCTATCATTAATGGACAGATAGATACATAAATAGGATGATGTATCGGTAGGCGACACACCCCACAAATTACAAGCAGAAATAAACTATCCAATACTCGAAAGTATATGACTGCTCTCCTTGTTCAAAGAAACTTTACATATATTAACAACTGAAATAGTTTCAGCAGTTATAGCACTTTCTCTCACGGTCTATCCCAATTTTCTCTACATTTTGGTCAATTTCTTGGCACTATTTTAGAATAAGTTCCTATTTGGTAGCTCCTAACAAAAAACTTTTTAATCTAGCGAGAGGAGTATAATAGACGACATAATAGACGTTCAAAAGTATTATGGGTTCTACCTCAGTGCGTACCGTCAAATGAAGAGCCTGGCAATTAATTGTTGATTGCCGTCTATAATGAATAACTCGATAACAACACTGTACGTGGAAGCCGAAAATTTGGCAGAAGTTGCCACACCAGCCAACATTAGTAAAAGCAAAATTTAACAGGTTCTAGGACGCACCTCTGACACCTGTGATCCGCTGCACGCGGTGTGCGTCCTCGAGACTCCTGATGTCGCCGTTGGCCACGACCGGCACATCGACGGCACTCACGACGGCAGCAAGCGTCTCCAAGTCCACGGGCTCAGAGCGCTGTTCTGAGGTGCGCGCGTGCACTGTCAGGAACGACACGCCTGCCGCCTCAAGCTGCCGACACAGAGACACCGTCGACCTGCCGGCATATTCGCTCGTTATTTGTACTTGAATTTACGCACTGAATTATGTTTCGAAATTGAAAAAACAATCTGAATTACTTTTCAGATCACGCGCAGTCTTTGTGTTGTACTGGCAGTAGCGGCGCGCCTACTCCATCGACCGTCGTTCGAACGAGTTCACAACATGTGACGCTACCGTCACACTCGCGGCTAGACTCCAAACATGTAATTACTCTCGGTAGAAGCTTTTATTTTCTGTGTGACGAATTCGTCACACCAGGGCTTAAAGGGTTAAGATGAAAATGGGTCAAAGGAGTTGAAGCTTGTATATGAATTTCGAGGGTAACAAATATCAGACCACACTTGAAGATAATTTCCTTATGCCCGAGTAACATGAAACCAAATTCTGATCGCGTAAAATAGATATAACGTGTTTATATAACGCATTTACGTCGAGCTTGTGACAGTACGGTATCATCAGGAACTCTACCTGGTGTCTTTATGTATCCTGATCTTGACAGAGATCGTGTAGTGCGGGTTGGCGACAACAGCGCGCGTTCGTCTCACCATTTCAGCCACCAGCTCAGGCTTGTGGATAAGACACGCTCCGTAGCCCTCCTGCATCGCCCACCTCTGAGGACAGCCGCAGTTCAGGTCACATCCTGAGCTGTGCCTGCCACAAACCGGATCATTGGAAAAATTTCGACGTATGACTAATCTATTTCAATTAAGGATGATTTTTTATGTGCTTAGAGACATGTTTAGAGGTGGACAAATTTGAAATCCTGTATTCAACTCTACTTCCCACATGCACACACATAAGAATGCATTAAGGAATATGAAACCCTTATTGATATTGCTACTGCATTGAAAACTGATACGTACAATTTTTCTACAAAAAGTCTTTGTATCGAAGCTCTTGAAAAATGTCCTTGCATCATTCTATTTCAATTAATTGACCTCCTTATAGACCCATTTAATTTGTTGACCACTTAGGTTTTTTAATCTGCAAACAATGGTCATATCAATCATTGTACTGACATTAATCTTATTGGCATCAGTATACTAAATTCATTCAAGATATAGGTATTTCAAATTCGACAGAACATTACTTAGCAATATTCATATGTTCATAACAGCTTAGTAAAAATTTCCCTCTTGTGATCAATGATTTACAAATTCAATACACCGATGAGGCTCGTATCATTTCAGCAAATAGCACCAGATGCAATGGAGGCGCATAAGACGTACTCACGGCGCGACGAGCGCTGCAGCTGATGCCAGGCTCTCAGCGTTACTGGCTGCAAACTGAACGATGAGCGGCCTGTCATCTGCATGGAGATGAGAGCACTTTTTCACCTGGGATTGTATTATCTAAAACTAGTTCAAGGGGCATCAAGCATGGACACTAGCTAAGGCTAACATGCTCGAACAGAAGATAAAACATAGAAAGTGTAGACACGCAGGATGATTTCATAAAATTTGAAAGAATGAATGTGAGTATTTTTACCATCAAACAAGCTAATTAAGCCTCCAGTCCAATTACAAAATACCACTATAAACCTCATTTTGCACAGTTCCTCCTTAGTAATCCACCCACCAGTGCTGGTGCTAAAGTCGCTGTGCCGAGCCTTTTCAGATTTAACAAAGGAGTCTGACACTATCATGGGTGTAAAGCATAAGTCACACCCATACTTGCGTACCAATGATCGAAATGCCAACCTGAAACAAAATGTAATTTTATTATGCATACAACAAAAAAATTTTTTCAATGTGCTATATGAAATTGTCCCGAATTTAATGTCCACCCGTTTTATGCAAATTCATTTACATTATATTTGATCAAATAAGGCAAAATGTATTGTTTTATATAGACAGATGGATACTGACTGATTATGTGGTGGATACATGAAGTTCCAGATTTTACTTTATCCTAAATGGTTGTTTAAAATCATGTATGAATCAACACAAGGGTTAAATTTCAATGCATCCACTGCATGAACTCTCATTAGATATACAGGATCTCCCACAAAAGTATCCCAAAATCTACTCTTGATTATTTCACTGCTTTATATCATAATTATATTTCCTTTGTTTAATTTTTATTTTTTTGTAGTAAGTACCAGTATATACAAATATTTTTGGAAAACTAGATGAATAACTACTTAACTGCAAAATAAAGACACCCACTGAAATAGGTAGAAAATCTATAAATTTGTTTTACAGAAATTTTTTTGTATTCTTTCTTAACTAATTGTTGGTCTATAGTATAATTTTTTGTAAAAAAATGCATTATTAACAGAATTAAACTACTCTTTGTTTATTCAAATCTGGTTATTGAAGCACTTGTGAGTAGTTTATCAAATACAATTGCAGTGGTACTGGAATTGGACAGTGGAATGTGACCACATCAGAACTTAACATTATCAGAAGTTGATGCAAAATTTAGTTAAAATCACAATGCATAATTTTGTGGAAATTTTAAAGTTGACAACATAAATGACATATGAATGAGTATACTTCCTTTTTGCCTAACACCTAATACTGGCAATGTAAAGCATGCTGTTTTGAAAACCATGCAATGTTTTCATCAAATGCTACAAGTTAGCAATAGTCTGCAGCTGAAAATGGAATCAGAATTTGACACGCTATTCCTGGAACAAATTATACAATGACAAAATTTTTACCACTTTATACATAGCCTGAATGCAAATGAAGCCTCCTCTAGTATTGCTTTGGAAGAGCAGAAGATGGAAATCTGCCCCATAGACAATCAATGAGATTATCGGATAATCAAGCTATAATATACTGCTTCCTGAAGAAGTTGGGAGGGAGGTGGAAACTTATACCAGCTAATTTCACCATTGGGATAAAAGATTCATTTTCCAATCAAATAAAACATTGTAACTCATATTTAAAAGACAAATCTAAATGGGTCAGTACATTAACTTTGAGGACATTTGTTGTGGAAACTTTTGTTTTATGCCCTAGGCTTTGATTTGTAGGTTTTACAAGTTCCAGGACTGAAAAATATTCTGCCTTGCAGGAGGCAGGAATGATGAGACACAACCTAGACCTAGACCATAAACTAAGTTTGGTGTGAAATGATTCAACTAATTTACTTCTTATACTAAGAACTTAGTGAACTAAATAAGTTAAATCCCACTTTACTTGAATGAGATAATGCTTATAAACACAAGTTTATGGAAGAAATTAATCCAATATGATTGGTGATCAGAGATTTAAAACCAAATTAAGCAATGCTAAAATAAAATTGCAGCTTTGCCTAAATAGCCTGATACAGCATGTACCATATATGGCCTAGTGTATTAATAATAACCAAACAAATTGTTTCTAATTCCTTTATTATATTTGAATACCTACTTGTATTTCAACAGTATGGATTAATTTCAAGTCGCTTAATACTAAAATTGATAAAATAACCTCTACATTTTTCATAAAAGTAAAGCAAGAATGTAATGCTTGAATGCAAAAATAAAATAAAATTAAACTCCCCAGGAGCTAGGCACAAGTAAACAATTGAAATTATTTGACTATAGATAAATAGAAGGCAATAAAAATTTGCTTGTAGAAAATTTTCAATGTCTTTAAGGATACTGGTAATACTTTTCATTCTAATTCGGACAACAAGTTAGAACTAACTTTGAGTAGCGCACCATTGGAGCAGCAACTGTGACCAGCTCCTTCTCAGCAAACAGTTCCATGGGACTCAGAATGGCTCCAGCATGTTGCTCCATTCTGAAATGATGAGATTTTTTCAATTTGAATCTATATCTGAATCGTATAAACATGTTTGATACATAACAGAGTAGAAAAAAAAAGAAAATTATATTATGGCATATAAATGTAACAATATAGCTAGTGTTTCATCAATCTTATTTTTAAAAACTTGACCATAATCTAAAAGACAAAAAAAATTCGACCATTGAGAGAATCCCAATCTGGCATATTAGGCAAATTTTCAATAAATTGCATGTGAAAATTTTCCTTTCAGTGAGATTCTCAAAAGTTGCAGGGAAAAATGAGTCTTCTTTCTTAATTAACATGGAAAATTAGGCAAGAGCCATAGAAACAGGTAAAAATGTTTGCCAGGGCCCAGGAGGCCCAAAACAGAGGTTCTTGTGTCATTCATGTTTTAGTTAAATTGGGATTCTGCCTATTTTCAAGTTTATACTGAGAGTTTTTAGCTTAGGCCATAGAGTACCTACTTGAGGCTACTTCACACTTCACAGTTCACACAGACTTGCACTTGCAGTCACACTTTCACAGGCTTGTCTCTTGAGAAGTTGAGGCTTTCTATTCTAAGTACCAGTCCCAGTGTCAGTCAGTACCCCAGGCTCCATAGACTAATCTCATTGTCAAAATATTTCCTAAAATTTCCAGTATTACAGTGTAAATACTGTAGACAGGAATCACAAAGAAAAAATGCTATTACATCAACCAACAATTTAAGAGATAACCATATCTTTCTATCTAACTCCAAGCCACAATTCTTGATACTTGAGACTACTCAGACAGTCAGACTAGTGTGACCAGAGATGGTCTGATCAGGTCATGTGGACAGTAGCGCACTACATGTAGACGTAGTGGCCGCTACATTTTCAGTAGCGGTAGCAGTAGCGGCACTACATTTAAGCAATTGTAGCGGTAGCACTCGGCAGGCCGGCACCTGCTACATTTAGAGCATGTAGGTAGGATGTAGTGGTAACGGCCACTACATTTCAAAGTAGGCTAGCCCTGCCCAGCTCTGAGTGTGACTTTGTGACTGATAGAAAAAACTAAAATCTACCAAGCAAATAGCCTTAACATGTTAAAGAATTTGAAAGCATAAGATTTTAGCATTAGCAAAAATGTTGAATAATCAAATATTAAAAATTCCGATTTTGTATTTTTCCAATCTTACTGAATCAGTGAATCAGAAACACATTTTTTGGGAAATTTGAAATTTAGCATTTCAATCGGGCAGTTTAATCAAGAGTTAGATTATTTGCAATTTCAATTTGCATTGAAGATACTAGTTCATCATTTACATATAGAAAAGCCTATTCCTGACTAGGCTTCCTAGTTCCTACACTACTACTGCTAGTAGTATCATAGTATGGTAGTAGTCCAGACTCCAGACTGGCAGACTACCAGTCAGTGAGTCACTACTTACCTACTAGTGCCTAGTGCCTATTGGCATAGTGGCAAAGCAGAGAGTTTTTTAGACTCTCCCTCACGTTCATTTTTCAGTCCTATATGTAGACCAGTAAAGTATCCTGGATACCTGCATTATCCTACATATGAAACTGGTTTAAATCATGAGTAAATGAGGAAATTAAAAATGAACTGATTCTAAAAATTCTATGGTTTGTCACTATGCCTATTGGTTTCAAAAATTAAAATGGCAGAGATCCAGAGAACCTCCACAATAAAGTTGAGCTGAGGTTTGGCAAGTACCTAATTTATTTTCCACTCTTGGATTCAATAAATCAACAGGAGCAGAACTGCACACTTGAGCTATGAGAATTTCCTTATCTGACAATAGTGAATAGTGACATTTAACCAGTTTACTTCTTAATTATGGATAGGCTAAATCCATTTTACAAAATTTTAATCACGCTTATGATAAAGTTCAACTGGCGAGAAATTTTTGGTCCAACACAAGATGCAACAAATTCAATCAGATCTAGTACCTGACACCTGTTGCTGTTAGGTTTGATTTCTACAGAACATCAACTTGACAAGTCTAATTTAACAAACTATGCCTAGTTCCGGCGGAAATCCGGCATCCCCAACTTCGTACACGTTCCAGTCTCTCACTGTTTCTTGTGTCGGGTTCCAGGTACGCGTTGTAAACTCATGTGAGTCAGAGACTCGTGATGAACGTTTTCGAGAAAGCCACACCTCTTCCAAACAACCAAAGTGCCAAATCTACATCTTCGCATCAACATTACGAAAAAACTTCTTATTTAATTTTATTTTCAAATTATTCAGTTTAATCACCATGTTTAAACACTATATTCCTTAGGCTTAATGATATATACTTTTAAATTTACTTCTGTGAGATAACAAGTCTTTAGGGCAAAATTCTAGAACATTTTCGTCTACAAAAGTTTGTATCAAATGTCACATCAATTAATAATGTCTGTCGACATATTCATACAATTAATACTTCAAATTGTGTGGCTTTTCAATGTGAACAAATATTTTTCATTTGATTTAAACCATGATTCCAGCTCGTTTAACGAACAATACTATTCTGCTTTATACTGTAATTCTTAAAAAGAATTTTTTGATGAAAATTCTATTCCAAATATTATCATCTTGGAAGATATTTTTTATGCACCCAACCCATGCAACAAACTTCATAGCAAGTTCTCAGAATTGCAGTAAACTAGTGCCAGAGAGTTGCCAAAGGCCTCTAGATTTGAGACACGTCGCGCGATTGTTGATGTCACCACTGGCCAATGAGAAGGCCAGAAATTGACGTCATGTGTTTATTTTTGTTTCGTTACACCATTGTAAAAGAGCTCGTCTCGCTCAGGGTGACTCATTGGTGACTGGAGTGCGATCGTGAGTGGGCTGTGCGTACTAGGCTTCCTCAAGAAAATTGTGTCTAAAGCATATTAATATCGTGAATTATTCGCATCAATGTTCATGGAGACCACTATGTATAACGAAGACACGTATAAAGTTTACTCCAAGGAAAACGTAGCCCAAGCTAAGCGAAAGCTAAGGTTGGATCTAAACATTCCCGGCAATGGAGCTAAACGACAACGGCCAGCGTCGCTCAATCCTCTCCTCACATCACCAGACCTAAATATGCTCAAACTTGCCTCTCCCGAGCTTGATCAACTGGTGCTACAACAGGTTGGTGGACAACATTTGTTCCCGCGTGTCACGCACGAACAGGAGGAATTTGCAAAAGGATTTGTCGATTCCTTGGAACAGATGCACAGTCAGAATAACCTTAGTAACCACCAAATTCCTCATATTATTGTTACATCTAACAACAATACATCTCAGTATACACAACTGCAGCCACCTCAAGCACAGCCATTTGCAACAAGTAATCAGCATATCAAAGAAGAGCCTCTTACTGTACCATCATCATCTCCACCTCTTTCACCCATCAATATGGAGAATCAAGAACGCATCAAACTTGAGAGAAAAAGGCTCAGGAATCGCCTTGCTGCATCCAAGTGCCGGAGGAGGAAGCTTGAAAGAATAGGACGACTTGAGACTAAGGTGGCCGGCTTGAAGGCAGAGAACAGTGATCTACAAGCAGTTGTCAATAGATTGCGAGATCAAGTGTGTGCGCTTAAGAAGGAAGTAATGGAACATGTTCAATCAGGGTGTCAAATTCCATTTGTTACTCATGGATAAAACTTTTCATGTTTGTAAAGCATCTGTATAGGCTACAAATCTTTCATCATGATTAAATTCTTAAGCAAACATTATAATGGTAAATGGATGTCTGTGGGGGAAAGTCTTAGTTAGGTATTCAAAATATAATGAAGTTTTCATTTATCATATAGGCTAGGTTTATGTGATTATGCAGTTTATGCTGAGTCTTTTATTTGGGAAATTACTGTAAACTTGCCTATTCCTAACTGTAACCATAATGCTTTTGTTGTCTTGGTTTACAAATTTCAGGTTAGAAAAATCAAGTGTTCTGACAATAAGTAAAAAATCTCTAAGTAAAATACACAAATTTCAATAGTTTTTGTGAAATTCATCTTAAATCATCTGTGCACCTCCTTAGATTCCTGATAATTTCTTGAAATTTGTATGTAAAACATTAAATAGTTTTAATTCATTTTAAAACTAGGTATTTATGTTCAAAAATGGGTTCTGACATTTTTTTTGAATGATAATATAATCTTCTGAAATATCTATGCAAAAATGTGTCTTGAGTGCATTATGTACATTTTTTTATTAATAAGATTGCAGGGTTACACTGCAATTGTCAAGGTATGGCTTGTAGCCTATATATAGGCAGGTCTTGTTAAGATAAGGGTTGAGCTAAACAGCCTAGATGAACTGGGAATCTCAGTAATAATGTAAATTTAATCTTGGTAAATTTCTTTATTTTGAATGTGCATTATCAAGCAATAATTGGTTTCTGTAGGTTATATGCATTGAACTTTTTAATAACATTTATTATTAGAGCATCTAAACTGATGAAAATTCATATAAACAATGCTCATCTTATGGAAAGATATACAAGGAGATTGTCAGATTGCTGTCAATATTGTATTTCATAAAAAATATAATGATGAAGCATTTTCTTTTGTGTAGTATGTTAATTGATTTTATAACATGCACCCACTGTACTGCATGTGTTCCTTTCCAAAAATCCATTGTAATGTATTTCTTTATATATCAATTTAACAAAACTTGTTCATGAATTTGCTGTTACATTATGAGTTGAATTATCTTAGAACTGAAACCCAAGGCCTCTAGTCATGCATAAGGCCCACTGTTGTGATAGACAGTGTGTTAACATTGACAATAGACTATATTTTATTATCTCTACATAGAATAGTGTGCATTATTCTACTCTGTAAGGAGAGTTTTCTAATCATTTTTTATTTAAATGAAGATATTTTCCAAGTATTCAAAGTTGTTTTTTTACACCCTTCTATGAAGAGGATTAGGAAAAAAATTAATGCTGCTAGTGGCAAAATATTGTAAATAGGCCTAATGATATTCACTGCAGCTTTAATACATCACTTACTATCAATTCATTTTTAAATTATTTATCTGTGTTATGTTGAATGTTTATAGGGGAAAGTAACATGAAACCTGTTTTTTTTTCTTTATTTGTACAAACTTGGTTGTCAGAATTTTTATTGCTGTTTTTGAAGCATTATCAATTCAAACTGACTTAATGAAATTATGGTCATTTCAGTGGCCATATCTGAATTTTATCAAACAAATACTTTCCAAACATAATTCAGTCAAAAAAAGTATTTATGTTGTCTTTTTAATATACAGCATGATTTTCAAAGAATATCAGATAGTGTTCATGCTGGTTCATAACTTTACAGTAGAACACTAAGAACCAGTAATGCATAACTAATGTCGCTTCAGTGTTATACTGCATAGTAATGCAGAGCTAATATTGATGAGCTCAACTACACTTGCACGAACGTCGCATTCACAGTGACTACATGAGCAGCATAACAAACTCAAAACCGCCTGCAGGATGTATATGATAATATAAGCAGAAAAACTGACATGTCAGTTTATTTAAATTTCCTGATAAATTGTAAGATTTCATCAAATTTCTTGAGTATATTTCTTATATCCATGATACTTAACTGCTCTAATTATTGAACTAAAAATTAAAAGGAGCAACTATAAAGTTTCATTTGTCACTGAAGACTTGAGAGCGTCTCTACATCCGATGTTGCTTATCTGCGCAGCCTGCACACGTAAGCGGGATTGGCTGCACCGTACCATGTACGTCACGCAGAGCGATTGCATTTGGCAGCTCTTGGTAACGAGGACTGTTGCTGTCGTTCGCGTCTGACCCCATGTAGCTCATAGCTACATTTCTATGTGATCGACGAGTGTTGCCTCGAGCGTATACTCTGTTACTGACCCGAACAGCGATTGCGTTCAAACAAAATTTGAATTCAAGTGTCGAGGAACGTGAATTATAGAAGTTTTTAACAGCTGTTTGATAAAGATTATAATTGAATAACATGCTAAAGGCAAGTAGAGATTACAGCATAGATAAGTGATGCACGAGAATTCTTTTGAAAACAGCACATTGTCACGGAACGGATAATGTGCATTTATAAATAATGTAATGTGCATTTCAAATATGCTAAATAATTATGATTGCTCTTAGAATGCGAATGAAAATGCTCAAATCTATTGCTCATCATTATGAGAATAAAAAAAATATTTAGGAACTAATACTCAGTTGGATGGAGTCAAAAGCTAAGTGTCGCACATTAATTACGGTAAAAAAATAGCGTTTTTGAAGTCATCTGCGTTAGGAGACCGTGTAAGTAAACTCGGATAAAAGCAAGAAACTGCGCATCAAGGTTGCGGAAGCGTTGAGGCTCCATTAGGACCTTCCTCCTGTCCAACACATCAAAGAATTTCTCGAGGGTGGAAGATTAGGACGTTAATTGATCACCGAAGGAACTTTCCCGTGCTCATCATCTTCAGGCTGCGGCGAGTCTAACCTTGACACCAGCCCCGTGACTCTCCACTTTAAATAATTCTTTCCTTTACAATCCGAGTAGTATGAGGAGAGTGGTGTGGTTTTAGATGAATTATCGTGATGTTCGTTTTACGAAAAAAAAACATTTAAGCACATTATGCGTGAATCATATAAATTCGCACATAATGCGCAATATATACATACATTCGCTGTATATATTTTATCTATATTTGATATTTAGATAATAAAAATATATTTATATATATTTGATATAATAAAATGCGCATTTATTTTATCCATTTAACCATTTCCTATTTTTTTACCGATGATTGGATTCCAAAAATGCTTTATCATTGCGAATAAATGAAAGAAAATAGACATTTGACATCATTCGATGTAATTTTTTCGTAGTAAAAGTCCAGTGAGTTTTATTTTAACCACTCACTATTTTTTTACCGATTATTGAATTCCAAAAATGCTTTATCACTGCGATTAAATAAAAGAAAATCCACATTTGACGTCATTCGATGTAGTTTCTTCGCAGTAGAAAGTGCAGCGAGTATCGTTTTTAAGGAGAACTTGAATGTTGAATGCAGACCGGATGTGGTGGAAGTGCATGCGATTGTGGTCTTGTAATCTGTTCATGGTCGTTAACTGCCAACATGACCTCGTATACAGTAGACTGTATATACTGTAATATACATATATATATTTATTTTAGTCAGTAAATTATCGCGATAATTTTCTTGATCATATTGTTACATCATAAATAAACATTACGAAAAATGTAGTTGAAACCAAATAACTACGATGTTTTCTGCAAGCTCTTGTTTAATTACGAAACATTAACTCGTATGAACCTTTGACAATTTTCGTCGTGGCAAAACATTTAATAGTGATGGATTTAAATATAGCGATAATGACAATGTTGACAATAGCGATAATCAAAATTGTACGTACAACCAATTTATCCGTAACGAAATCCGTAGCTTGACTGATTTAATTATACCTAAACACATTCAGTTCAATAGGCTACTTCGTATTCATGCACAGAAACTATAAGTATTTTATCATGAAAAATTAAATACAATGAACACTCATGTCAAAATTTATTGGTCAAGACTTTACACCTTTTAGGACGAGTGTTAACGAATTTGTTTTTTTCTTCTTCTTCTTCTTCTCGAAAATTTCAATTTGGACGCAGAAAGTTTCCCCCGCCAGATTAAGCATTAATTCATAGTATTCAGAAATAATTCTAGGATATTACTCTGTGATATTATATAGTGATATTATATGTATTCTTGTTCGACGATGTAATAAGTTTCCATCGAAGGGACTTGTAGTAATGAAACACACACGTGACAAGCCGTGATGTAGAAAAAAAATCTTCGTACCAGATGATCCAGACATGAAGTGGAGCATACAAACAAATCGCCTTCAAGCTCGTGAAGTAGCTTAGGTTTGCAAAACAATTTCTGAAACATTACATTCCGACGCTAGGCCTTTCCTGGAAAGAAAACAAAATACAAAGCGATTGACGTCATCGCATTGCATCTGACGTTATAAAGTTGTTTCGATAACATCAGGAAGATTGGATGCTCCTGAAGTATTTCCTCCGTTATCTTCTGATGTATAAAAGTTCATGTCATTGTTTTCAAGCCTCTTGTCACAGATACCATGCCTCTTAGTATATAGTCAAGGTTTCAATAAATTAGTATACCATCAAGCCATCATAAAAATGCCATGTGTTCCATGTAGGGAGAGATTATTAATGGACTATGGTTAATGGATTCCATTAATGATTGCAAATATGTAATACATCAAGAATTTTTACAACAATACACAAAAAGACGTATATTCCACGTAGGAAAAAAGTCTTAATAGACTCCATGCTTAATGGAGTGCCGTTTAGTCCGTCAGCCCATTATGCTAGGAGATTTTACGTCCCAGTTTGGAAGAGATTAAAAAGTTTTCAGTCGTAGGTACCAGCGTTCTGCGAACAGCTGACTAACAAACTTCGACCGATTATTAGTCGGTTCAAGTACATTTTAAATGAAATTCAATTCTGTCCAAGTAGAAATTTATCTCTGAGATGAATCAGGAGTAAAAAAAAAACGGGGAAAGTTCATAGAGAACAATGGCATACGAATTTATGCTGGGCATAATCACGGTATATGTAGTAACTATGACAATAAAGAATTTAAAACTGTCACAAGATTTTTATATACTTGCGAAGAAAATGTTTATTATTTATAAATTCAATTATGTGGGTCCAAATTTAAAAATTTGAACTGGTGATCAATCTGGTCTCCGAAATGATTTTAATGAATATTTGAACACTTCTGTGCATATCATTGAGGCTCAGTTTATTTTCAAAATATATATTTTAATTACTCTCTTTGATTATTATGTAAGTTAAGTAAACAAAAAAACATAAATACCTGTACCGTAGCAATGCCTTTTTCTTCTCGGTGTTCCTGTTGACATAGGATATGCGAATAGACCATTCCTTTCAAGTGCGAAGAAAAATCTAGCAAGGTGGTACACAATGAACAGAGCAGACTTTAAAGCAATTACAGGGGAAGAAGCAGTGTAAGAAGCTGATGCGTTCTTATAATGACGTTTAAGAACGCGTCTGTGTACGTGTAAGAACGCGTCAGTATGCGAGTGTACGTGTAAGAATGCGTCAGTATGCGAGTGTACGTGTAAGAACACGTCAGTGTACGAGTGTGCGTGTAAAAACGCGTTAGTGCACGAGTGTACGTGTAAGAACGCGTCAGTGTACGAGTATGCGTGTAAAAACGCGTCAGTGTACGAGTGTGCGTGTAAGAACGCGTCAGTGTATGAGTGTGCTTGTAAGAACGCGTCATTGTGTGTATAAGAAAGAACGCGTCATTGTATGTATAAGAAAGAACGCGTCAGTGTACGTATAAGAAAGAACGCGTCAGTGTACGTGTAAGAACGCGTCAGTGTACGTGTAAGAACGCGTCACTGTTCGTAACTTCGTACCCAACAATAAGGTACGGCTAGCCACTTGCTAAGCTGTGAGACGGCATCTCGCCAAGGGGTTATTGGCGGGAATCTAGTCCCCCCCAATGGGGTTTGTTGTGCGGGGTGCGGCAGAGGGGGGAGGGAAGGATAATATTTTTAGTGGTGATGTGAGAAGATGGGAAGCGAGCCAGGCGCAGCGCTCAGAAGAAGGAAGGCCTCTTCACAGGTTCACGGCACGCATCTCGGTAAATTATTATAAAGCTTCCGTCTTGCAAATGATTAGGTAACGCACTTTGCTGCAAATTATTTTATTCATTGTCACGTGAAGTTTAACGGTCCTCGAAAACGTTTCTTGGCAATCTAGAAAAAAACTACTGTCGGAGATAATCTTGATTCAAGTGATCATACGCGAATGCGCTTCTTTTACTATGATCTTTTAATGCATTTTACTTGTATATTTCAGCGGGATTTGTCATTATAGACGATACGCTACGATCTCACGGTGAACGTTTTTACAATTGCGTGCCGCCTCAGCTGAGAAACAGGCGACAGTGGTAAGTCGGAATTTAGTGGGAGGTTTTTTTAAGCCCGTGAAAGCATTTAGCATTAAGTATTAAGAAGCGTAATTTTGTGAGAAGTTGTTTAAAAAAATAATATACAACACTTTTAGCAAAATTTTTAGATTTATTTAATGCCCACATTTTACATTTATTTACGAGTACTGGTGAAAGTTTCGGTCAATTTATTTTCTCATTAAAGTGATGCGATTACATCTTATGTGTAATTTCAAATATTTGGTTTTACAGTGCACAAGTGAATACGTGTTTTTTTACACAGAGGAATTCAGTTTAAATTGGAAGAAAGTTGATTGGCATTCTCTTCAAATAACTTAAGAATAAAAATACCATATCATGTTGATACCAAGAAATACGTATAAGCTGTATTTATGTGCAGTTTTTTACTATAATAATTCATAACTGATCACTTAAAAATATAAAGCAAGAATCATTTAGCTGCTTTGGTCATCTGTGCTTGACTTAAATCAATTTTTTGTAATCATACGGAATGCATGCAAAAACTGCTTCTGCAAGCAATGCCGACCGAACCGAAGATAGACTGCGCTCAAACAACAACGTCATTATTGACCAAGAATGCTGGCTATCAGATAAATCGACGATAAGAAGAATATTAACGATATGCACCTGCAGCCTTTGCTCTACTTCCACCTGCCACTTGCACGCCACGTGGCTGCTGAGACTGAGAGGAAACGTGTGGCTGGAGCTGCGGACGTGCGTGTGTGGCTACCAGCCATACTGCGCAGTTGTGCGCTGCTCGACGTGGCCAGAGTTGCCAGAAAGTGGCAAAGAAAAGGGCCAAATCAGCTCACGATAGAGGCACTTGATTCAATATTTAATCAGTAAATTCGTAATTTGCTGTACAACCATTGAAATAATCGGTTTTATGCGATAAAGAATACAATTAGTTAGAGTCCCTCATAGATTTTTGCCGGCCAACTCAATTGATAAAAGACCTAAGTAAATGAATTTGTAAGATAAGAAGCCCCAGACACGGCCCGCTTGTTACGAACGAATGCATCTTACCACACAGTGGTTCCCAATTTTTTCACATTGTTGCTACATTTTAAACGTCACAGTAGGTATGTTAACTTTTGTACAAATATTTTCATATTATAAACAGGTGGTTACATAGAAGCAACTACCTCTTCATTACAGCCAAAAATTCGGTTAGGCAGTAATAGTGGTGACTGTGGTGTCAGCGTTGATTGGGCCGTTAGACCTGTCCCTGATTCTGAACATCTCAGAATTTTTCACGGTTGTTGCGGGTCTTGAACATGACACTCACTACTTCAATTTTGATGTGCTTAACCATCCGAACACCTGGCCGATTTAGACCAGAACCACTTTCGCAGGTAGCTGGTATCGAACCTGCAACTCACTGCTCGAATTTTGGTCGTCTCAGTAAACACTGGACCACCCAGTTTGGGAACGACCGAGGCAATGTTTTGACAGATGCTGACTCGGCCCTCATGACAGTACATATCCACCTGATTTTGAAGATCTTAAAAACAGTGAGAAAACATCACGTAGATTTTATTAGCGAAACAGCGTAGCGAATTAGCGTAGATTTTATTATTTTTACTTTTTCAGTTACAATGCTTGCTGTTAGGCTTGATTTAACGTAAATTACATTATTTGACGCAAATCCGGGTATAATTAATTTTGAATCGATATGCACGCACACGTATCCACGAACGAACATCGAGAGATTAGGGATCTATATAGAACGAAAATTGTCAGTTTGACTTCATTAGTCATGTGTAAACTTACATACGAACAAAAGCACTTCTGTTGTAAATTATGGGGCATGCGTCAATAAAGGTTTCTCAACAAAAATACAATATATACAATCACCGGCACGGAGATCTTAACATTAGTTGCGGTAAAAAGTAGGTACTGTACTCTGCGCAGCAGCTCCCAGTATATAAGTTTTGATAAAGATACAATTTTGTCGAATTTTGTACAAAACTTTAACGTGACCTTCCTTTTAGTGGAGAGAAAGATTAAATTTTACTAAAGTAATATTGTAAAGAAACATTTAAAAGATATTGAATTTTTTTAAATCGTAATTGTGCTGGGTGAACACAATAAAACTTGAAAAAAGTGAATTGGCCCGAGCTGCCGCCCTGTGGAAGTTATCTGAATCGGGAACAAGAACAACACCTGGCTAACTGATATGCTGTTTCTGAACCATACTAGAGGCTGGGGCTCAGTCTTCAAATTTGGATATGAAGAAATGAGGAAGGTTGCCCACAAAATTGCAAGAAATGTTAGGAACGGTAGCCGGACAAATTAAATCATGAGAAACTCAAACCCAAATGATAATCTTCTTCCGACAGAAATTATCGTATGAAATATAAAAAAATTATATAAATTTAAACGCTGCAGTGTTAGCTATTTGTATTGCTGCCACAGTGACTTCACTTTATCGATCAAATTTGGGCAAAGAACTAAAAATCAAATGACTACAAGACCAAAAGACTAGAAGAAGGACGACGAAGAAGAAACTTATCATTTAATATTGAGTTTAAAATTTGATCAACAAAATAGTTATTAAATTTCAAGCTACAAATCATGAAGAGTGATAATCAAGGTTATAAAATTTTGGCAATTCTAATAGCAAGATAAGGAACAAGATTTTCTAAACACAATCGAGCGGCATGGGGCAAGATATCGTTCATTGCGTCACACGCCAGCGGTAAGATAACCAATGATAACATTCATATCAGCGAAGCCAAAATACGCTGAACAACGGCCCTTTCCTGGCCATGATAAGCCAAAAATGCAGTTGTTCTTAGGCTTAGGTCTTGATTTAATTTAATTAATTTATAATTTCTGAGGTCGCTGATTGAAATTTACCTTGGTCTTATAGTTTTGTTCGAAGTTAATTTGTTTGTGATTATCTGGTCTTATTTCATTTCATTTAATATTCTTCAAGTGAAGTTTCCCTTGGTCTTAGATCCATTCAAAGTTATGATGTTAATCAAACTCATTTTCCTCAAAGAAATTTATACAAATAGAATTACACGACATATAAGTCATGGTTGTATGCGTTTACGAGTAGAGTATGAAACGTGAAGTTCTATTTACCTATAAATCGAATAGAATAGAAGTGTCGGCGCTGAAGAAATAGGCCTATGGCTTGTTCTCGATTCTTGTAACTTTCGTGACTTGATTCGCAGGAGATCTAAAAGCTTCCATAACTGACGTTGGTTTGAGCTAGCTACTGGACTTAATATGAAGTGTAGGCGTTTCAAGACTGAACATATGCTCCTGCATAGCTTCGTCTAGTCTGGTTTTTGAACGCGTTCATACTCTGAGCTTCAACGATGTCATCAGGGAGGCTGTTCCACATGCCGGTGACTAGAAGCAATGTGAGATGTTGTCGCAGGGATGTGTTACAGCGAAGTTTTTTTTAGTATATAGCTGTGGCACCTTATGTTGTTTATTGTTTCAGATTCTAAAATCCTTCTGGGACATTGTCGCCACGTAAGGATTTGAATCTGGGTCGCCACGATAACGTAGATAACACAGATTTGGAAGATTTATAGTCTGTAATCTTTCTCATAAGACTTTCCTTTTAATACCGGAATTATCATTGTTGCACGTCTTTGAACACTTTTGATTAAATTTTTGTCCGTTTCAAGTTTTGGTGACCACACGACGCTACCAAACTTAGATTCAGGCGCGCGACAGTAACAAACATAGCTTGAACAGCCCAGTCAACTACCCTGTCAAGACCCAATCTTGCAACAGTACTTTTCTGGACTCATCCTTCACTATACTCTTGGACTCATCAGTATTATAAACTTCAGTGTCGTCAGCATACATCGAGGAGCACACGCTAGACAAAGCTCCTGGCTTGTCGTTTATAAACGCAACGAATATAACAGAGGAGAGGCAGATGTGAAATACTTGCTTCATAAAGTAATATTCCTTATAAAAATCTATAATATATTAAAAACGCGTCCTGGGTAACTTGAAAATTTTGTGAAAACAAGTTTTTGCCCGGAGAATGTGAATGGGTCATGGAATAAAAATGCTTTGTATTGACATAAATTCATTCTAAAAATGATTAAACTTTGCGTAAAAAACACTCTTCGGACCAACTGATCCAAAAATGTTTCTCCAACGCCTGGAAGCAACTCGTGAATATTTCAAAAGGTGATGTTCAGGCTTGTCCTAATGTTCAACGCGGATGCTGATTTCCTTTACCTCGAACGAACATGTGCACAGTTCACTTGTACAGTGGAACCTCGAGTTACGAATTTAATTCGTGCACGTGCTGGAACTCGGTTCTTACTGCCGTTCGGTCGAGAAATGAACCTATTTTTCCATTAAAATGTATGGACAAAAATCCGAACCATGTTTAGACCTTCCCAAAAGTCACCACTTCACGCATATACTTTACTTTAAATAGGCAGAACTTAATTATTATTATCCAAAACATCAGTTACATATAATTATGAATAATTTACTGTTTTGTTGCTATTCACATACCTCTGATAATGAAGAGCATCTCTTAGAATAGAATAGAATAGAATAGAATAGAAGTGTCGGCGCTGAAGAAATAGGCCCATGGCCTGTTGCCGATTCTTGAACTTTTCGTGACTTGATTCACAAGGGATCCGGCCTTTGGAACCCGATCTTTCCATAGCTGACGATTGAACGCTTCCTTGTGGCACGCCGCTGCGCACTGAAGCCCAGTCTGAAACGGACCCATTAATACTGACACGTTGTCGCCTCCCTACTAGAAAATCTCTGATCCATTCGAGTACATTACTCTCAATCCCCAAAGACTTCAATTTACGCAACAGCCGCTCATGTGGGACACTGTCAAATGCCTTGGCAAAATCGAGGTACACTGCATCTACTCTCTTGGACCGTTGGACGAACGTAGATGATGAGTGCGGAGAGGTGGTTGCGTCGAAGTCCAGTTGCGAATCACTACTAGCACAACGAATGACTTATGACCTAATCACTGTCACTACCCTCAGTTGATATTGGTTAGTTGAGCTTCACTTTCGCTAATGTTTAAATTCGATTTTTTTTTTAAATTTCGGGCCGTACAGCCCATGGTTGAGGTACAGCGAACCACTGTAGAACGGTTGCGCACGTTCGTTTACATCTGACGGTCCGTTTGGCGGTGTGAAAGCATGGGAAGGCGTTCGTAAGGCGGGGTTACACAGTGTATGATGAACGCATCATGAAACTGAAAAAATACCCTTAATAAAAAGAAATGCCTCACAAATGACAATTTTTTCTGGAAACAAAAAAGTTCCTCCGTTAAAGCTTACATGTACATAGAAAACAGAGACCTGTAAACAAATAAACCAGCCCTGAAATAAAAAATTTAATTGAAAAAATGCTTTACATGCATTTGCATGACGTCAATTGATATATTGCAAATCTTTAATGACATCTTTCACATCTTTGTGTCCAAGAAACGTTAATTTTTTTAGCGAATCATTTGATTCTTTTTATGCTTGGAATTTAAATTGTTACATAGCGAGCGAAGGCTCAAATAGCGTTCCTCTAAATTGTGTAGTATAGTGTTCTTGATAATTGTGTTAGAGGCGTGAACTCAACCAGTTCCATGGGATTATGTGCGAAGCCAGCATGCCTCATTAATAGATCAGCCTATCCATAAACTATTTCTACAGGACACCCAGACTAGAACTTGGTGTGAAAGTGACAGGAGGCACTCGGCGAGAATGCCAGGAATGTGAACCTGAATGTGGATGCCCAGTGGATGGTAGCTGCTGCTCGGGAGAAAGCGGCCGGCTGGCGGTCAACTAAAAAATGATGAGGGTGGTCACTTTAACCTCCGAACTTTCACGCTCTGCTAGTGCTTCATATGGGCGATCATTAACTGGAAATAATAACCACTCGTATAATCATACTTTTGACAACGATGACATGATTGAGTATTTAAAAAAGTGAAGTAAATGACAAGGAAACATTTAATTTCAGGTTTTCTAATTCCCTGCCTAATTCTATTTCCCTATTTTACTGGGAAAATTTCATCGTGCGGATGAAATAGATTATACTGTTATGCATGGATGCAATTTTTTTTATAAATGGAGAGCTATCGTAGTTCATGTTACTTAAATGGCAGTTTTAGGGAACGTCGGCTTCATGCGACAGGACTGCATTTCCTAGTGAACGCCCACGCGTGCACACGAACTGTGACGGCTGATAAGCCGGAACTCATGCAGTTCTGTCCATTAAACTATGAAAGCAGTAGGAAAGTTTTAGACGGTAAAATTTTATCATATTTTAAAGTTCTAAGTAAAGTGCTGAATAGACGGTAAACATGAAGTTTACCCACTCTCAACAGTCGGTAACTCTCGTAACCGAGATTATGAGGTTCCGATTCACTGTCGCAAGACATCAGATCAGACAGACTTTGCACTGTATGCAGGTTACCATGGTATTGCTTCACTTAGCAAGTTTGTCATAAGCAATCATAAATGAGGAATTAAATCGATTGAGCAATTAATTCAGAATAATGATTGAGATTTCAACCTATATAATGATTGAGCAATTAATTTAGAAATAGAATAGAATAGAAGTGTCGGCGTTGAAGAAATAGGCCCATGGCCTGTTGCCGATTCTTGTACTTTTCGTGACTTGATTCACAAGGGATCCGGCCTTTGGAACCACAAACTCCAGGTTCGGGCGCACGACAGCAACAAACAACTGCTTCATCGTTTCTAAATCTAGGAACTCGAAAGAGCGTCTGATCAGTCCAAGTCGTTGATTGGCTTTATTAACTTGACCTTCAATATGCTTAGAAAATTTCAACTCATTGTCGTATATATGATTGCAAATAATGATTGCAATCGATTGAGCGAAATCAATAGAATAATAGAAATAATGCGCTTCATCAAAAAATTGTAACTTTGCAAAGAAACAATCATGATGAAGAAATATTTTGTAATGTTCGTGAATTGTGCCACTTGTATACTTTTTGAATGTCTGTTGCTTTTACAATTTATTTTTCGCTGATGGGATTACCAGGCTTGCCTCAATTAGTCTCATTGCTGTGGATATAACCACCATGCAGGGGCCTGAAAATTAGTGAAGCTACGGCGGTCACTTACAAAGATCACTCGGCTGAGAGCAATAATCATGCGACAGGAAACTGGGCATGGTTCTGCATGGTCCGAAAAGCCCACGCTTTGTGAAGCAGGGCCACACTCAGAGAAATGAGTGAGACTTTGTCCAAGAAGACATGGCAATTTGAGCGAAGCTCTTATGGCCCATGAGGTTCATCCTAACCTGGTTTCGCCTGGCCAATGAATGTATCAGTGCTACGCAGTCTCCGTGCTTTCGCAGTGGGTAAGAGTGTCACAATTTGAACAACCTGAACCATTTATTTTTGTGAGTGCATGATTGGGCTACGTATAAGTAGACCAGTTATGTGCTAAAAAATATATAACTCAGTACTCATTGCAGTGAGTGACAGAGCGCATTTTCTCGTCCGTCCGTCACGTGAAGTCACGGACGGACATGGCGAGCACAATAGCGCCTTTTATTCCATAAATGATTGAATGCGCTATAAAGGTTGATATCGTCCATAGACGGCTACTCTCGTCACTAAGCTTCATGTTGCGGAAAGCATTTTGATGGTAAACTTTTCCGTTTAAAATAGGCTAACTTGAATTGTGGTTAAAAGAAAAATAAAACAAATTCAAGGTCTTAGAATTTTTACAGTACAAAATAAACACAGCGATACGTCAGACATTCAAGATTGTACAAAAATACCAAAAGCATGTGCAACATACCCTTGTCTTCATAAGTGATTGTGTGATTACAGAGCCACCACGTTTATTTCAACACATCCTACAAGCTACGTCTGGCAGTTGAGATCTGAATGCGATATCTGAGTGTATATTTCACCAGTTAACCTTAAACAATATTTCCTACGAAGTATGAAAACATTCAGAAATTGTAGGTTAAATTCAGATTGATATCAAGTGGGCATTTATCGCCTGCACCTTTCGAACATTAATTTTCGTCTCGAATGCCCGACTTGAAGACGATAATAGCACAAGATAACAGGCCACCGTTTGGTTAACGTCCTAGCACGAGCAACGAAGTATTGAAGGCACAATAGGCTATCGCCAAGCAAACGTAAACTAACATCGATGAAGGTGCGCCATTAATGTCTATAACATTTTCTCATTTAAGATAATGCACGGCATGCGGAGAATCTTGACACACCAACTACAATTAAATCATCAAACAAAGAATCTGAAAGAATGTATTTCATAACAGTTAACTTCGTTTGCTAACGAGTCAAAGGCAGAGACCAGGCATCTTAAAATTATAAATTGGAACTCATTAAATATAAAATAAAAATGCCATCATTATGTACAGTGACTAGCTCATAAAATATACAAATAAATACAAGTAGACTTGGCCAATGAAGGAGGAAACGTATTGAAGCTAATCTAAAGGTAAAAATTTTAAGAACGGGAAATAATGCATGCACAAAAAATTGCATTTGTTTTAAATGGAGTTATAGCACATTTCATTAAAATTTAGATAACATTCAAGGCGATGTGCAAACCAACAGAAGAATTTCTAAAACGTTCGTTTTCGACGCACGGTCAGTCCAACATCGTAAATGAGACGAAAGTCATGTGATGGCTAAAGCGCTATAAAGATTTTGGGAATGATGATATTAGTAAATAGGGCAAATATTTCCTTTCCGATTGCAAACAGCGATAAGGGGGCAAAGTGCAGTTCACCTGTCTTCGATAACACGATGATAGCATTCATGTTATTAATGAGCATTACATTAAACATTGAAGTGCGTAATAAAATACTTTACAGTGATACTGTGAAGTGCGTTACAAAGTTCATAAGAGTACATAACCTCGAATAGACTCTACGGGGGAAATGCTACTGAGCAATGAAAATGTTTAACCTAAAATTTGCAGCCATTAAATTTAGGATCCGATGAATGGCTAATGGCGCACGGAATTTCACTATAGCTACTTGATATTAGTAGAAGTTTTGTTCAATTTAGAGGTACAGAAGAACCTAATTCTAGAGGCAATTAATAATTCTTTATTAATCACATTGAATCACTCGAACTTAACCTAGCCCTGGAAGTCCTTGTAGTGAACTATAACTAAGTTTATTCAACAATCATTTCATTCTTTTGTACGCATCATAGGCTGCAATTGAAAAAGAAATATTGAAACATGACTTAAGAATTACTATGTACAAATTAACATATTGCATGTCAAATAACTTAGTGATTGCACCTGCCAACGATTGAGCAATCAATATACGTAATTCTAAGTGATGTCCCATGAAACTACTGGAAGTGATTGATACTAACATTAATTAGATGAAGTGAGCTTATTAAGGCATAAACATGCAAGTGAAACTCTGTAGTAGGGAAAATGTGAATCACAGAATATACGCAAGCTTTAGAAGTCACTTGGTGGCAAATCTTTCCACATTAATAAATATACAAAATATCGTAGAAGTTATGAAAGCGTCTTAGTTATCAATATTTTTACACATCAGCTTGCACAAAAAAATCAGCTTTACACAAAAAATTATTAATAATCTTAGCCGACAAGGTCTACATGGAAGTTTCCAGCGGCTGGCTTGAGCTTAGCGATCTACTATTGGCGAGCTGCGTGTCGCTCTGCATGTGGAAAGGTTGGCTAGGAGGCAGGTAAGAGCTGCTGGAGTAGGGTGGTTGTCCTAGCTCTTGGTTGTATTGGGGTGGTTGTCCTAGCTCTTGGCTGTATTGGTTGAGCTGACTGCCGTGGACGAGGTTATCCTGTGAAGGATAACGAGGTGGAGGAGGGTAATCGCTAGGAGGGTAGTCGCGTGGTAAGGTTGCGGTGTTGTACATCTCGTCAGGAGGAGTGATGTCGTTCATGTGACGTACGCCGTTACCAGATGAGTGGCCTGACGCGACGCTGCCACCCGCAGGAGTGCCGAATGACGACGCCAGCGGCGCTGCAGATTCCTGTAGGTTTTGGGTTGAGCCGCCACCGACGGACCCGAAGCGATAGCTCGATGATAGACTGCGTGGAGAGGAAGGGAAAAATTCATGAGAATTTTAGATCACAAATAAAAAATTTGGTCACATAGAGTTTTATCTTTAATTTGCAGCTTGTGAGTGAACTCAGTGAATGTAATAGCATACATACTGTAAATGTAAAATGTATTAAACTAAAGTTTGTATAAATTAAAATCAATCGTGCCCGATAAACAAATAGACAAAGAATCATAAGAAATTTTAATCAAGTAAATGATAATAGCAGGGAATTAAAGGCACATCGTTAACACAATATGCCAGATTACCTGCAAGTATAGCTTGCGCAGCTGTGATGCACCAAACGAAATACAATAATGACAGTTTGTGGGTATGGGCATTTAGTGACCCGACATTAACAAGGTGCTTGCTTAAATGCACGAGAACACTAATGGCGACCAGTACAAATTTCAATTGGTAATTGCGACTAATTATCATGTTAATGGCCTCGTGTATTATTATCGTGTAATGGCCTAACATTCCGTGGACGTTGATGTCTATACACCAGGTCAGTAGCACGCGGTAATGGTGGCGGTTAGCATCTGAAAGTTTTACAGGCCACTACTACTGTCCTCGTGTGCAATTACACGTTTAATTTAAATATACCTTGATAGAATTGAATATAATAATTTATAACTTCACATATATTATTGGATGGTTATTACTGATCATATGCGGTGCATGTCTAATAAATGCAATACTATAAACGAGAATGTCATATAATGCTTTTACATGTCAGGTAGGTAATGGCCAGCGTGCGGTTTAAGCATGTACAGAGAATATAGCTCAGCAAAACAAACGAACATACGAACTCTCACATTCAACAAAAGTCACGAGATTTAACACGAGAAGAATTAATTTGTGCACACGTAAAATTAACAGTGTAAACACAAACAATCGAACGCAACGAACTAAAGCACAGAGAGACAACGATATGATAAATAATAACAAATGGCAGGTGCTACGCAATGCAACTATAATGACGGTAGAGACGGCCGTTAAAAATGACTATTACTAAATACAACATGCAGCGTGCTGGACGTATAGTTCAGAAAATATACACAATATATACACACACTGAAAATGAATTTATTTGTACAAAAGGCTGGCGGGTTGAGGCGAAGTCATATGCGCTGTTTAGTGGGCATAAAAACCAACTTCACAGGCATGATAGAAGCATGAGATTAAGCTAAGATATGTACAGAGCAAACTATTATGACAATTAATAAAATCAGAAGCTGTAGAAATCATCCACAATACAAGGGTAGGGCAGCAGCAGGTATCCAAGGCGCCGGGTTACGGGGAGGAATTATTTCACATAATACCACTGAAATTTGAGCCCCAAGCGTCAATTATTGGACACAATTCACGGACAATTGAGCCCCAAGCGTCAATTATTGAACACAATTCACGGACAATTGACCCCCAAGCGTCAATTATTAAACAATTCACGGACATTTGAGCCCCAAGCGTCAATTATTAAACACAATTCACGGACATTTGAGCCCCAAGCGTCAATTATTGATCACAATTCAGAGAGCGTAAAAAATTCTGTTTTACCCAACGTGAGATTTAGGTCTTCTCTTATTCTGGTCATGCTGCTGCTGAGCCACGGCCTGGTAAGTGTTTCCGTTGATGCGTCGCGTCGATGTGTTAGGGCGCTGCCCCAAGCTTATGGGTACGGGGATTACCTCGTAGTGTGTCTGGGACACGTCGCGGGTGCTGTTGGGGAGGGGATGTGCACCCAGGGTTGAATGTGTTGAATTAAATGAAAATATATGAAAAAAACTCAAGGTGATAGCCTGATACGAATAAAACTCTGTAGTTAAAGTGTCAACTTTACACGGGTGATCAAGAGACATGCCATGGGTGTTTTAACTGTGGTTTTGAATACCATTCAATCACCGTAAGTCCCGATACCGCCATTGGCGCTTAAAAATTAAGTGAGTAAGACAAGAACCAAGTAGCACTAAACAGCTACGTAGGACATTGTAAGGAACTAAAACCATGATCGATCGTTGAGTACCTACGTTGAGTACCATGATCGTTACCCTAGGGACCATGATACGGTACTCGAAATTCATTCTCTCACAAAAATATTCCACAACATCAGAAATCGATTCATCAAGTTGCACCGAGTTTTGAATACGGTTCAACTGGGACGGAGATTTCCTTTATTTTAATCTGAACATTTAATTATCATTTTCCACATAGGCTGAAGACAAGCACATAAATTTCCCTTATCTCAAGAGTTCTAGGCCAAATAAGAACGGGATGCATGATCACTGACCAAATCCTACACTAATACTGAAAGGATTACAACAACTCGGGAGTGTAGAATAAGTAGAACATAAACACAGCAAAATATCTGGGAATGGTTCTGGAAAACTGGTTATAATTTTTCATAAATTTTTATTTTTTTTTCGTAATTTTCAAAAGATTAATTGAATTCTTGTCATGCGTTAGAACTGGCGAACTGAAACCAAAGGCCAATGAGGCTACTGATATGAGCATGAGTGAGTTATAATTACACAATAGTTACTCTAGTATAAGAAGCATGCGCTGGTGGTTAAATGGTTGCATTAATCCACAGTGTAGCTGACTTCATCAATAGCATCGTCGAGCTTTACGAGAATAAACTTGGTCAAGTCAGTCACAAGTCCTTACCTGAGCGTGTTGTATATGTTAGACTGGTTCTTAGACCAAAGGTTGCGTGATGAGTTGTGAACACTGTAGCGGGAATGAGGACTTCTCACCGCAACGTTCTTGCCCCCTGCAGAGAAGCTTGAGAACTTCTCGCTGTAGCACCACAAGTCAGGAGTTAAAAGGAAGTCTTAAACATGCTATGTGTCCATGCAAACCGATGGCAGTTACTTTCAGTAAAATGAATGTTTCAAATTAAAAAAAATGCGAGTGAGTGATGTGGAATGAATAGAATTTTAAAAAAGGCAGAAACGAAGGTCTGGTAAAAAATATTACTTAGGGTTCTTTCCAATTTGGCATCTGTGTTATAAAAGGAACTTTGGGCACTTGAGATACCAACAGTGAAATAAGTTAAAAGATAACAATTAGAAAATAAAATCGAAATTAAAGTGAAACTGCGAGAGCTGGTGTATCGTCAGCTTTACGAAATGAAAAAAAAAGACAATTCTTGCAGGCAGACACCCGTTCAACAAAATACCGTAGTCTGCTAAGAGACACTGGCAGTCTGTACTAATATCAGAAGCTTTGACTGCTCGAACCGGTCAACATAACTCTGCTAAGAAAAAAATGCACAAAGAATATTTGGTCAAATTTCGAAATGGAACATGAAGGCAAGTTGTTGAAGTATCTGTAATTTTGGTCGAGTTTCGTCATGGCGTCATGTGAGAAAAAAATAGAACTTCTATACTTTACAAATTGTAAGAAGATAGTGAGTGTCATCACTAAACTGTTATTATAATATTAAATTAAAGTAGTTTACACACAGAATCAAGCATTTGATGAGTTTCTACCTGAAGCAAGCCGCGTGTTAGATAGCATTAAACAGAATGAAGGAACGAAATAAGTAGTATGTATATATGTTAGTAAATTTGTAGGTTAGGTCAGAGGAGTAAACCTGTTCAATTTGTGTATTATAGGGCACATGCCAATATGCTGGTCTCTTCGAGGAGATGGGAAAAGCGGTATTTTGAAGGAAGTGGCGCAATGAAAGATTTACGGATAGAAGTTTAAAATAAAATAGCGATACGCTTAGTGAATTTTTTGTTTGATTGATGTGGTGTTCTAGCAATGAGATAAGAATGAATCCTGGATTAACGTAATTCGGAATTCCAGGATGATGAGAACAATAGAATGACTTGAGTGCGTTCAAAATGTACGTGACTGCTACGGCACATTGCGTTCAAATTGGAATAAAAAGTGATCAGCAAATGTCATAACAAACTCAAGGCAGAGAAGCAGCAACCAACCGGAACAAAATGACACAAATCTGGGGATATTAAAAATAAAAGATAAAGAAAGCATGCTAACACACGTTTTGCGTGGCTGAGGATGCGTACAAACTGTACTTTCGATGTCATTTGGGATCCCAGTCGCGCAGTATCTCACCAGAATGGAGGACGAGTACTTGTGGCCGTTCTATTAAATCTATCTTAAGTACGCGTAGCGGCTTGAGTACACGTAGCGGCCTAAGTACACGTAGCGGCCCGAGTGCACGTAGCGGCCTGAGTACACGTAGCGGCCTGAGTACACGTAGCGGCCTAAGTAGTAGCGGCCTGAGTACACGTAGCGGCCTGAGTACACGTGTAGCGGCCTGAGTACACGTAGCGGCCTGAGTACACGTAGCGGCCTAAGTACACGTAGCTGCCAATTTATCGTCTGATATTGGTGAGCTTACCTCGTAAGCCTTTCAGTTATTAGATAACAAAGTTACAAAATCTTCGTTATTTTTGACAGCACGGCACCGGAACCCGAAAAGAACAAGAACCAACCTCGTCTGGTCATGCGCACTACCGGGGCCGCGCTGCATCGCCATGTCGTCGGCCAAGCACGTCGTTGACGGCAGGTTCGTAGACGCCACAGGCGACGTGCCCAAGAAGTACGAGTTCTGGTACGTCGTGTCGAACGTCGGCCGCGTCATCAAGTCGATGTTAGCGTTCTCCAACGCGGGATCATGCGCGTATCTAGGCAACAGATATGAACGTAAGTACAGATATACGTTACAGTATCGATCTAAATTTAGCTTTGTTCTAAATAGAGTATAGGAATATGATTAACTTCAAGATCCAACAAAATAACTGAGTAATTCTATATTCGGTGCAAATATATAACTGTCGTCAAGATGGACACACAATCACCTGTCGTCAAGATGGACACACAATCACCTGTCGTCAAGATGGACATTGAAGTGACCGTCGCGGCTGCGTGAGTCGTAGGACACGAGGTCGGCCTCATCATTCATGGACGGGTTGAGGCCAGGCTTGTTGATGGAGTCCAGGGAGCTGCTGAGGCCATTATTTAAGTTACCCTCGCGCCCCATGACCTGCCGCCCCCCTTCTGCCCCCGCCGCCCCCACCAGGCCGTTAGTCGTGCTGCTCGCTGCGGTCGTCGGGTGGGACCGAGCGTTTGGGTTCTGAAAAATGGCAGCGCTTTATTTATTTATTTCTATACTATATTTTTATTTAGGTGTAAACCAATTAAACAACTGCAATTTGTGCAGTCAAGTTGACACTAAACACCACAGTAACATTCTTGGTTGTGGGGAATGTACAACATTTTTGATAGGACTTGCGTCCAAGTCCAAGGCTGAATGTTTTCAGGAAGTTTGCATCCGAGCCCAACTGAACACTTCAGCACTTAATACCGTTACTATCATACGAAAGTACTTATATAATTAGTTCTTTAAATGATAATTTGTATGAATTTTGGCTTTATCAAGAGATTGTTCCGGCATTCCATGAATTTTTTTTACTTGACTATGGAGCTGGTCTCCTAAACTCTTTCGATGAATACATGATGATAAATTTACAATTTTTTCTAGATTTTTCAGTACATAAAGTTATGGCTAGTCCAAGTAGTAGTCTGGAAAATGAAATAGTATCTTTAAAAATTAACTGAAACCAGACCTCGAGAGTGCCCCGGTTGTGACTAGCGATGCTGTAGCCGCTTGTGGAGGCGGTTGAGATGCAGCTTCGGTTGGAGCGGATGGAGGCGCGTATGGAGCTGCGTCTGGAGAGCCTGTCCTTGCGTCGGTCACGACTCTTGCAGACCCAGCACGACACGCACGCCACCACCAGGATCAGACACCCGATCGTGGCCGCGATGGCACCAAGAACCAGCGTGTCTGAGGCCCACGCGTACGGGTCCACTGAGTTGTTCGGATCTGCAGGAAATTTATTCCAGGATAATGACGTTGAAACTACGTTGATTTAGAGTTGATATCGTTGAAATAAAATTAATTCAACGTTATTTCAACATCAGATGCGTGGTAGAAAGAGTCAGGATCCGTCTTATTGTCCGGTGTCAATCCGGCGTCTCATTATAATCATTATTATTGTATGTAATTGAGACGTAATATTCACTTAACCTGATAGAGATTCATGAAGAGTCAACATCTGGAAGACACGTGATAGATCATGCAACCAAAACCTTAGTAGTGGGCAGAAGCGAAGCCTATAAAAGGGCTAGCAACCTTAAATAAGGCCTCCGCAGTAGTTGATAAGCGCTCAGTGATGTAACGCGTCGGTTGTGTTCTCCGACCTTACGGTCGACGTCGTAGCTTATACCTCTGTATCGTAATGTATAACCACCCCGTATACAAGATATGTTATCTAGACACACGTGTCTTACTTACCTTCACGACCTTAGTCACGAAACCCGATCCTTAGGTAGAGCTTAATAAAATGAGCTCTGACATTATGTGCATTAGCACTTCATAAGTCTAAGCAAGTCGAACACCTCAGACCGGATTGTGATATTGGCTCGTCCAACCAAGGCATACCTTGTTAATAAACGGTCAAACGACTGTTCACGCTTTCTCGATAATAAATTCAAACAGATTAAATGGAGCAAAAATTCAATATCATTAAATAAATCAATCAATTAATTAAATAAGTCAACTAATTTATTCACTAAATATATCCTTCTCGATAATAAAGCACGCTAAATGTGGTGAAGAATGCTTGATCGCAACATTAAATACAAATCGAAATCGAATTAATCGAATCCAAATTAAAACATCGCAAATAAATTCAATATTGCGATATTCCCTTACCAATGCAAGAGAAAATGTTCACGCAAGGCTATCAAAATTAGTAACTTCAATTTTAATAAGATTCAATCTTGAACGGTAACACGAATGACAGTAAGATATGTGAGCAGATATACTACACGCAGCACCCCTCACCGCCCTCCGTGCTACACGCATCACAACTCACCACTCTCGCATATGAAGGGCAGGTTCAGAGAGCAGTCCATGCTATACGCAGCACCACTCACCACTCTACCATCACCACTCACTACACTAACACCACCACTCACCACTCTCGCATATGAAAGGCAGGTTCAGAGAGCAGTCAGTGGAGCGCACTTGTCTGTTGACGAAGGCAGCGCAGCCGGTGACCACATCGTAGTGCTGCACCCACACGGCGTCCGTCTGCCACAGGTACTCCAGCTGGATCTCCTTCAGCCATAACTGTACACAAAGTAATAAATATCATTAAAGTTACATTTTCCACAGATACTCCAGCTGGATCTCCTTCGGCCATAACTGTACACAAAGTATTAAATATCATTAGTGTTACATTTTGCAGCTTTTCAGCCATTATATGCACAACATAACTTATATTGGAATAGAATGTTACTGCTTTCAAGCTAAAAATTTCAAGCTTGAATACCGAATATGGTAACGTAATGAATATTAAACTTACATATTACTGTTTTTAAGTAAAAAATTTTAACCTTAAATACCGAGTACGATGAAAAAGAATAACAGAACTGTATTTAATTGACTTACGACAATATACTCAAGTTCAAAACCTATTTGACAGAAGAAAGAGGCAAGGACAATATACCTGGACTTCTCCATAATATATGGACAATATACCTGGACTTCTCCATAATATTGGGACAATATACCTGGACTTCTCCATAATATTGGGACAATATACCTGGACTTCTCCATAATATTTCTGGAGGAAAGGCAGGGAGGCGTTATCTCTCTTGCAGAAGCTCTTAGCCTCAGCGTAGGTCATGGGGGCACCCACGTAGTGGTAGCAGGCGTCCCCGATGAGCGTATAGCCGGGCTCACACCCGAACAGCAGCGTGTAGTTGTTCAGTTTAAACTCGCTGAACATAGAGAAAAAAACATGGAAATTATTGTTTAGACAATAAAAGTTTAAAAAAATATTAAATAGAATTGATAGTCGAGTAACTTCAGCTGAAACTCACTGAACAATGAAAAAAACATGTAAATTTATTGTAGATATAATAATACAGTTGAAAAAATAAAGGATAAATACAGACGACAGCAGCGTGTAGTTGTTCAGTTTAAACTCGCTGACCATAGAGATAACATGGAAATTTATTGTATGGTAGATAATAAAACAGTTTAAAAAATCCTATGATCAATAGAAATGATAGCAGAGTATAGTTGTTCAGCTTGAACTCCCTGGACATCGGGACAACATCAAATAAGAATGCAGCTATATAAATTAAATATGGTAAATATATTACAAAAAAATTATATATCATAAATTGCAATCACAACACATTTACTAGCAAACTACAAGCAAAATAAGTGGAGCAATAAAATAAGAACTAAATGCACGAATATTTTAGATAAATATTACTAATATACAAGAAACAGTAGAGAGACTCACGAGAAGTCGACGCTGAGGAAAGTGTATCACAATACATTTATTAGTAAACTACAAGCAAAATTAGTGGAGCAATAAAATAAGAACTAAATGCACGAATATTTTAGATAAATATTACTAATACAAGAAACAGTAGAGAGACTCACGAGAAGTCAACGCTGAGGAGAGTGTATCACAATACATTTATTAGTAAACTACAAACAAAATAAGTAGCGCAATAAAATGAGAACTTAATGCAGGAATATTATAGATAGAGATTAATATAATTGACACTCACGAGAAGTCGACGCTGTGGAGAGTGTAGTCGTCGAGTCTGTCGTGTATGCGCCCCGACACGGCCACGGTCGTGTTGAAACCCCACCAGTTGTTGCGCGCGTTGATAGGGGCCTTCCACACGTCAGACCTGGTCATGTGGTACACGGCAGGGGAAGTTAATACACGTCAGTTGAAGTTACTACATGTCAGTTGAAGTTAATACACGTGAGTTGAAGATAATACAGGTCACGTGAAAATAACACGTCTGGAGAAATTAAAACACGTTAGGTGAAGATAATGCACGTCAATTTAAATTAATACACGTCAGTTGAAATTAATACACGTCAGTTGAAGCTGATACGCATCAGTTGAAGTTAATACACGTCAGTTGAAGATAATATACTTCCGTTGAAGTTAATACACGTCAGTTGAAGTTAATACACGTCAGTTGAAGTTAACACACGTCAGTTGAATTTAAAACACGTCAGTTGATTTTAACGTCGCTGCAGTGTCTCGAAAACGCACGTCGCCCCAGGCCAAGAGGTGCACGTCAATTGAATTTTGCGTCGCTGTAGTGGTTCCATATATACTCAAAGTCTTTAGTTATTCCTGTCAGAGCGCGAAGCGAATCTAGAAACTTTATATACCTTGTAATCAAAATGTTTATCTCTACACGGTAAAGTACAAGCCATTAGTAGTTAAATTTTTGTATGAAGCTAACATAGAATGGAAGAATATCAGAGATATGTGTTTTAATTTAGTGCTATGAATGAATATAAAATAATTATTCATTTTATATTCCATTCAACTGCCGCTGTTTTCCATTGACCACGCTATGGGCACCGCAACAAACTTGGAGGGCTGGTGGTCTCAAGCAAAGCTTAGTTAAACACATCTATGATATGTTTATAATACTTATCTATGATATGTTTAAAGTCCAACAGCCAACGTATTCTTAACAGGTATATATGTTTAACAAATAATTCTATTATCACAAATAAAAAATGCCAGGGCAATTCAGTAAACAGTTACATACCTGGTTGGAATCAAAGTTCGCTTGCGGAACAAAAAACTGCTATGAATGCGAAGGTAGTTTCAAATTTTTCTAAAATATTAATTGAACTAATGGGACAGTTGCTGAGCCTATAAATGCTCTACGAGTTTCGTACACGAATGATAAACACTTACGTGCTTGTAACGTCGGGCTGATACATCCAACTGTCCGAGCACTCGGTGGAAATGTTGCACCGACTGGTGGAGGATAGTGCGGCGGTGCAAGAGTGGAAGATCATGCAAGTGGCGAGAGCGAGTATATACGTTAACATCGTAAAGATGGAGTAGAGTGCCAAGACTATTCAGTAATTACTTGAGAATTTCGTCGTCATATAAAGCTTTTGCAAAGTGAAAAAAATCCCTTTGCAACGTGAAAAATGAATTGACGGTGAAAAATACTTTGCAAGGTGAAAATATTGCTATTGCAAAATGTAATGAACGGTTTTTGCGAGGTGATCCATAGAAGCATGCACGAGGAAGGAGAAAATTACAGAGCTGAGAGCAAGCGAAATCATGCAAGACGAAAAAAAAGAAATAGAGTGCGTAAAGATGCGCAAATTCACCGAATAAAAGAAATGAAGGCTTCAGAAACTTAAAAGTACGCGAAGCTCAATTGGAAAGCTCCCAGAATAAAAATACACTAGATTGATTTTAACGGGAAATGTTCTAGCCGTATGAAAGTATTACACTTAGGCTCAGCACGGTACAATATGCGATCATTTTAACCACAGACAGTCTCAATTTAAATTAAGTACGTAGAGAAAAAATAACAAGACAGAACGACTGTAACACCTTACATTTGTTGAGAACCAAATGAAAGATAAAGAAGCAGGATGCCTTAAAAGCAAGCGAAAATTGGAAAATCCTGTACTCAGAACCCACAGCGCTGTTCTATATACAACCCTGTATCAATGCAGAACGCGCTGTATTAAACGCGCATGCATATAACGTTGTACCACACATGCAACACCGTTTCTCGACTTACCTGCATCAAGGCATGGGGATATATTTATATATGTGGTGATATACTATATCACCCCTATACAATTATTCACACTCAGAGAAATGAGTGAAAATTTGAGCAAATAGTGATGTACTTTAGCCCTTGTGTGGGTCATCCTGACCCAGTTTCGCCAGACGGGCGTATCGTCAATATTCGGATACAACGACCCACACTTTTTCAGTTGCCTCGGTATATTTATTGAAGCGAGTTTGGCGTGGCAGAAGATGGTCATAAATACTTTACCATTCAAGATCATAGTATGAACATTTTATAGGTCATGCGAAGAATTGAATATGATTAAATGCTAACTTCTATTATTTTTATCTATAATTTTTTGTATCTTACCTATGAAAACCAGATCTGCTCGCGTGCCACCAACGGTCACCAGCAAAAGTGCAGAAGAGGAGATGGGATAAAGTTAAGATCACGCATGAGAGGTAAAATCAAATGATCAATTGGGCAGCCACCACAAGAAATCCCCCATAAATAAATCACTTTAATCAAATAGAATAGCAACGAAAAAAGGAAAGGAAAAAGGGACATCTTGTAAGAAAACGATGCAAGACTCATCCACGTAGGCGGTTTTCAAGTAAGGAATCAAAGAGGGAAAATTTGAAAATTATAGGCACCAATTTGCTAAATTTAGATTTCTTATACACTATTGTATTTAATCGTGAACAAATAAGAGTTGAGCATTAGCTATGATGATTTCTTATTTACATACAAATGAATGCTAAAGGCGAATGTTTATAAATCATAATGATACTATACTAATAAAAGTGATAAGTAACACGATGGTGTAGGCGTAGGCACAAAAATAATCACACAAATTTTGTTTATTCAAACAAATATAGAATGGAATACCCCCAAAAAACAGACACGATTATGCTGAAAGGATAGGAGAATAGAATGAGCATCGCAAGGCTCAGAGAAAACAATCAAATTGAATATGAGGGAGAACATCACATTAGAAGAAGAAATAGCAGAAGAATAAAGAATATGGATTAAATGGAGAAACAGACCTTCAATGAATAGCATCAAGAAAAATAGGAAACTTTAAAAAAAAGTGTGGAAGAAAAACTTTGTGAAATTACAGAAGAGTTTGCTCAAAGTTGAAATTGTGACACATTTTGGCCAGAGGAAAGGAGGGATAGAGTTTGATATTCCAAACATGAATAATTCAAACAATTGAAACAGCAATGCAATGAGAGTTTAATGTAGGAATGGATAAGCTAGAGAATTGAACACAAATATCCTAGCCAAGAAAGCAATACTTCAACAGCATTTGGAAACTTGGAATTTTCGAAAATGATCTCTAAGCATCCTAGTAAATTTTGTTTCTATGTATTAATACACAATAATAACGAACTCAAGCATGACTTAAAAGAAATTCATTATGATTTTCTACTTCAGGCCATATATTATAAAAAGATATATTAACATTACTCCTAGTTAATGTCTATAAACAGAGAAAATTTACACACGTCAAATTAAGAGAAAATCGTTCATTTCTATGTAAAAACTACATTATTTAGGAACAACAAATTGAGGATATCGATAAAAAAAATTCTGTTGCTACACCAGTCAGAAAATTGGTGATCTCAACATTGAAGGGTAAAAATGGCAGGGGTATTAGGGTAACATTGAATGGCAATTGTATAATTAACTCGTTTATAGCACAGCCCCAGCGACATACAAAGTTGAAGGTAAAAAAACAAACTCAACATCTCGTCTTAATCCTACACGTGAGAGTCGCTGTGTTGGGGCGCTACTCATACAGCTACTCACACAGCCTCGTCTTAGTCCTACACGTAAGAGTCGCTGTGTTACATGCGTCACTCACACAGCTACTCACACAGACTCGTCTTAGTCCTACACGTAGGAGTCACTGTGTTACATGCGTCACTCACACAGCTATTCACACAGCTACTCACACAGACTCGTTGACAGCGACCATCTCGTATGCGTTGTCCCAGTTGTAGAAGACGTTGTCAACGAACTGCTGGCCCGCGCTGCCCACGATGATGGTGCCCTGGTACGTCGGGTCCACTGCCTGGTTCCTGAACAATAATACAATAATAAATAAGTAGTAGCAATGGGTAGTAGTAATAGGAATAATAAATAAATGAGATGATTAAGTGAGATTTTTGGTGGGTAGGATTGTTAGATGTACTGCCTGGTTCCTGAACAACCATTTCATAATAAATAAGTAGTGGTAATGAGTAGTAGTAGTAGTAGTAGTAGTAGGAATAATAAATAAATGAGATGACTAGGTGAGATTTTCGGTGGGTAGGATTGTTGGGTCTACTGCCTTGTTCCTGAACAATAATTTAATAATGAATAAGTAGTAGTAGCAATGAGTAGTAGTAGTAGGAATAATAAATAAATTAGATGATTAGGCGAGATTGTTTGATCTACAGCCTGGTTCCTGAACAATCATTGAATGTTAAATTAAAGAAATGATTGGGTTGGCTTGTTATAACCCAACCGTCTGGACCCAACCGTTATAATTAGCAATCAGATATTACCGTTAGAGAATAATTGAGAGGAAAATTTTCAAATTCATCTCATTGATGGATGGCACTACACGACAAAAACAATCGAATTCTTCACAGCATTTCTTCATACAGGTTTGAACCAATTCATAAAGAACTTAATCTTATTTGTACTAATAGTTATTATTTAAATAATAACCAGGCGTGGCTGTGTACTTAATATTTAAATAATAACCTGGCGAGACTTTTGAGATATTATTGAAATAATAACCTGGCGAGACTTTATTAAATAATAACCTGGCGAGACTGTAGAAATATTATTGTAATAATAACCTGGCGAGACTGTAGAGATATTATTTAAATAATAACCTGGCGAGACTTTTGAGATATTATTGTAATAATAACCTGGCGAGACTTTTGAGATATTATTGTAATAATAACCTGGCGAGACTTTTGAGATATTATTTAAATAATAACCGGGCGAGACTTTTGAGATATTAATGTAATAATAACCAGGCGAGACTGTAGATATTATTGAAATAATAACCAGGCGAGACTGTAGATATTATTGAAATAATAACCAGGCGAGACTGTAGATATTATTGAAATATTAAATAATAACCTGGCGAGACTTTTGAGATATTATTGTAATAATAACCTGGCGAGACTGTAGATATTATTGAAATAATGACCTGGCGAGACTGTAGATATTATTGAAATAATAACCAGGCGAGACTGTAGAGATATTATTTAAATAATAACCTGGCGAGACTGTAGAGATATTATTGAAATAATGACCTGGCGAGACTGTTGTGCGAGGTAGTCTGGTAGACAGGTAGACGCACTCTCTCGAAGCCGTAGATGTCGAGGATGTGGCGGCCTAGGTTGGCATGGGCGTAGTTGTAGCTAAAATCTGAAATAACCTAAACAACAGAGCAACATTAGTGAAATATGGCCGTGGAAACTGTCCTATAACTAACGGGAGACTAGGAGCAAATTGGAGATTTTGCACGTAGGAAAAACCTTCTTACTTGGCTGGTGAGTAAACATGTCATACGATATCGTTTCCATTTAATACCTGAGCAAGAGTGATGACATCGAGATATGGTAAGTAAACATGTCATACGGTATAGTTTCCATTTAATACCTGAGCCAGAGTGATGACATCGTGGTATGGTGAGTAACATCTTCACTAACATGTCTTACGGTATCGTTTACATTCAATACCTGAGCAAGAGTGATGACATCGTGGTATGGTTAGTAACATCATCACAAACATGTCATAAAGTATCGTTTCCATTCAATACCTGAGCCAGAGTGATGACATCGTGGTACGGTTAGTAACATCATCACTAACATGTCATACGGTATTGTTTCCATTCCATACCTGAGCCAGAGTGATGACATCGTGGTATGGTGAGTAACATCATCACTAACATGTCATACGGTATTGTTTCCATTCCATACCTGGGCCAGAGTGATGACATCGTGGTATGGTGAGTATAACATCATCACTAACATGTCATACGGTATCGTATCCATTTAATACCTGAGCAAGAGTGATGACATAGTGGTATGGTGAGTAACATCATCACTAACATGTCATACGGTATCGTATCCATTCAATACCTGAGCAAGAGTGATGACATCGTGGTACGGTGAGAAAGAGAAGCTGAAGTCATTATTTCTAATGGATGCGTGCTGGTATGCTGACATGGCGCGGGATTCAATATAGAGAGCAGGCCGGTGCTGTGTCTCCAGGAAAAGATTATTGGTGATGTTGGCTTGGAGTTTGGTGGCGGCCCCCATGGAGCCTGTCAGGATGTAAACACCGCCCGTGTTGTTACGGATCAGGTTGTTCTGGAGGAAGGATAGATCCATTTTAGTTTCAGAGAATTTGTTGGATTTATATTGTTTATGGCATTGACGAATTTATGACTGATGTTTATTTGTTTATTGTATTGAATGCTGCTTCACTGAGCAGTCCCATCACGGTTAATTTTTAGATGCCATCTCAAGTGGTCAACTACAAAATGACACACTTAAACAACGTAGATGAAGTTATCTGGGACGCATTGCAGATCAATTATTTCAACACATTTTAAATACTAAATAAACATTACGTTCCAAGAAGTTATCTGGGACCTACAGCAGGTAAATAATTTCAACACAATTGAAATACAAAATGTACACCACACAATAAAAACAAGAAAACGAACATTACATAATCTGAACATTCAACAAACCTTGATGAAGACATCCTGCACGTTCTGCAGATCGAAATTAAGAACAGCGCGTGTAGTGGTGAAGTTTCCGTAGAGTTTGAGGCCGTTGTTCTCGATACGACTCCAGGATACCGTGAGCCAGGGGTTTATCTCCCCTGCCGTGGCACAGAACATCGCCCCCTCTTCGTTGTTGTAGTATTCGTTGTACGTGAAGTTCTGCAGCACGTCACGACCTGGAAATATTCGTAAGGCTCATTACCTGGAAAAATATTTCTAAGGCTCTTAAGACTAAAAATATTCGTAAGGCTTGTGATCTGGGAAAGTATTTCCAAGACTCATGAGCCCAAAAAATATTCGTGAGGCTCATGACTTGGAAAAAATATTTCTAAGGCTCATGAGACGAAAAAATATTCGTAAAGCTCATGCATGACCTGAAATGATATTAGTGAGGCTCACGACCTAGAAAAATATTCGTAAAGCTTGGAAAGAGGCAAACAATATTAGGCAACGAGATGAAAACGGTTGTCTTTCTAGTGACCTATATTCACTGAAAATACTGTTAATGCTTCAGCAGCCAATATGAATTAAACCTACCAAATAAGCATAATGAAAGCGTTCACATTTTCTTAAAGATTTAAAATAGATAAAACTACTATAGCAAGAAGCCTACAACGTAGTCTGGGTAAGTCCCACACGTGGTCTAGTGGGTAGGCATTATAGGATGCGGTTAAAAAGCGGAACATCAACGTGACCGCGGACTGACATTTTCCAAAACTCATCATAAGAGTACGGAGGCTGTGGCCCCATCCACATATAACCGAAAAAACCGTAACAACGGTCAAGTTGTCGCTCAAATAACCGTAACATTAGTAAACACTGACCAATGCCGATATTTGAGATGGGGAGCGTGAGGACCTCAGCAACAAATCCGAAGGAGCCAGAGGCGCCTGTGGCATGCAGCTGTACGGACAGGCGGGTGCCCACGGTCTTGAAGAGCTTCATGTGGTTGGTGGTGTTGGCGTGCAGCGATGCAATGATTGTGCTGGTTTCGTTGTACACGTCGCCGTCATACAGTAATAGACGGTCGAGAATAGCACTAGAGTCCCACGTGGAGTTGAACAAATTGAACTGAAGGAATCTGGTGAATACAATTGGTATTACGAAAGAATCTAACACTACTGCATCATCAGTTAGGCAGAAATCAATTTATTAGAAATAAATCAATATAAGTTGAATGCTAAATAGGAGTTTCAATTCGTGCAAAACAAAATTATTATGAATTCATTGGATAAAAAATTAGTCATAATTCATTTCAATTACTTATGCTTTTGTACTCGCCTAGGCAAAATATCAGATTAATTTACGTCCAAAAACATATAACCACGAAAGCTGAACTAACCTGATACCGAAATTTTTAACGTTATAAACAGACGAGAAGATCTTGACGCAATCGACAGGTCTGTTGTCGTATTTGTAGTAGAGCAAGACACGTTCCTCGATGACCATTTCCTTGGCAGAGTCACAGATGTCGACCATGCCGAAGACGTGGTACGGAAGACGTACGTGCGTCAGCGGCACGAACGATGATTCGTCTGACTCTCTCGTCTCACCAGAGAGACCAATGAGAGAGACCCCGTAGCCTAAGTTCTTCTCAAACCTGGAAATAAATCAGAATTTTGCTGTTTCGTTGAATGGAAACTGAAATTGTAATGGAGTAAATCTGTAAATCTTTCGGGCCAAAAAATTCACAAATTCACGTCTCAATCAGGATTTTGATGGTTGATAGGGTAACGTGGGGCAGCGCGCCCCCCACTTTTTTTAAACTAAATTTTTGATGAAGTTTTAATTGATACGAGGTGGTTCTTTGTTTTGTTTAAAAGGCTATACTACCTCATACTTTAGGCTATACTACCTCATACTTTAGGCTATACTACCTCATACTACCTCATACTTTAGGCTATACTACCTCATACTACCTCATACTTTAGGCTATACTATCTCATACTACCTTAACCTCTCTGTCACTCACTGCAGTGAGTACTGAGTTATATTTCTTCATCATAATGAATATGAAATAATAGCTGCATTCCGGACTGACCTGTTATACAGCATGTCGAACGCGTCCACGGCAGAGATGAGCGAGACGCCATCGTGGGCAGAATATGTCACTGACACACCCCTGAGTCTAGGTGGGTCATGGAAGGACATGATGGCGGGGGAGAACTCGTTGTGCAGCACACCAGCACCCAGCACATCAACCCACTCGAGGATGGAGGGCCATGCTGAGCTGTTGTACGGCCCGTGGTGGTGGGTGTGAGGGTCGTGGATACGGCTGAATATACGGCTGTGCTCGAAGCTTGCGATCGAAAACCTGAACGAAAGAAAAAAAATATAACTCAGTGCTCACTGCAGTGAGCGACAGAGAGCGCTTTTCTCGTCGACGAAAACGTGAAGTCACGGACGGACAGACAGACAGACGGACGAACATGGCGAGCACAATAGTGCATTTTTTCATTATGTAGAAAATGCGCTAAAAAGTTGGCTAGAAGACTAAGGAGAACCTGAGCTAAATATTTAAAAAAATTATTATTGAATAAATATTTAAATTTAATTTAAATAATATTTAAAAATTATTCACTGATTTTGAATAAAAGTTGGCAATGGAGGACCTGAGCAAAACAGTTAAAAATTTCCATTGATTTTGTGAGGTTAGACACAAGATCGGATTCGGGTTTAACATAGCAACTAAATTTTGAAAGAAAGATTACGGATGTCATCGAAGGCAATCAATGTTGTAAGTAAAATATTAGGACGAACTCTAAACCACACATTCTCGCATACAAAACCCTCATTCGTATTAACATAGTATACAAGCATAGTAAAGTCAATTTAGTAGCACATCAATCATGACGAACTTGAAATCATAATATTATAATATCATTATACTATATTATATAATATTACTCATATCATTATAATATATTTTATAATATTGCTCATATAATTATAATATATTATATGATACCACTCATACATATATAATATATTATATAATATCATTCATATCACTATAATATAATATATAATATTACTAATACTATTATAATATAAAGCTTTTCACGAAGCCTCACCTAATACCGCCCCAGTGCTCGAGTTCAGGGTTAGGTAAATGATGTTCGCCACACGCAATATACACGAAGTCTCCGTTCCACGAACACTCGTAGCGGTGGTCGAAAATTTGTCCGTTCATGCGGATGGGACACTCGGATAAACTCATCTCCGTCCCTGAGAAAACGGTGAATCATAAGCACGCTGGTATGTGAATGTGGTGGTAGGTCAAGTGTATCGAATAAATAAGTACTTTTCGAGTACCGGTACCAAACATAGTCAAACACAAATGATTACAAACTTTTGCGACTCGTATGAATAAAAACGATAGATAATAAAATAGCCACAAGACATTAAGTCGAGTTATTTATAACAAAACAAATTGTTGTAATCGTTTAGCCAAGGAACGATTGCTTATAGCGAGAGACGTAACCGACAGGTACTATATATTATATTATTCCAGTTACAGTTTGAACAACTTAGCTTCTTTACATTCAGAGCATTTTAGTCCAATATCAAATATCTATCAAATTTAAATTCCAATAGCGAAAAATTTTCTCCTTCATTAATTTTGTAACTAGGAATTTTCAGCTAAAAAAGCGATAAATATTTATATTGTAATAGGGTGCTTACTCTGTCACCTTACAATAGATAAAAAGTGTAAGTCTCACCTTGACACTGGATGGGCTCTGGCCAGGTCCTGACGCGTACCAGCGCGTTCGGGTACATCTCATTGCGTATGTCGCGCCCCATGAAGTAGTGAAGTTTGTTGTAGCCGAGCTGGTGACATACAACCTGCGCGTTACGCTCCGTGAAGCGGTCATCACACACCGGCACCCATTGCTGTGTGGTGCTGTTGTATAACTCTAAGAACCCGTCCCTGTATGAAAATAATATAATCAGAGAGAAGCTTAAAACAATACTTTTAAAGTATCCCTGTATGAAAACAATAAAGTAATGAGTAAGAAGCTTAAAACTATACTATACAATTATACACAAGTGTTCATAAAATGATCAGAAAATAGTACTTGAGATTTCACATAATTACCCAAAAAATCATATATGTATAAGAATTCACGTAAACACCATGAAAAGGCACATAAGACTATATATACAAGTTCAAATCTCATATTTTGCGGGATTTCAAAGAAATCACGAACAGTACACATGTATATCCAAATACACCAAACCAAATTTACCAAAAATTTACCATACCAAATTTACATATTGGAAATATAAGCTTTAAAACAAACCTTCGTTTCGCACAGTCTCCCTCCACGCAGAGCCGGACATCAATAGGCAACCGCGAAGCTCCTCTCGAGGAATGAATAGCACGCGTCGCTCTCGCCTTGTCAACCACGATGGCATTAAATCCTTGATCCTCATAAGCATCCGCAGATCTTCGTACCAGCGGATGATCCGTGGTACGCGCGTAACGATAGTCAACAGATCTTGATAGATCCACAGGCCGGAAACGTATATGGTTACCTCGCATGCCTACGGCCAGCAAGCGACCGAGGACTAGGATACCGATGTTGGGATAGAACTCCACTATCACTCCAGGTTTGATGTCTAGAGTGATTCCTGGCATGACCGTGAGATCAGATTTGACAATGTAAGGTTCCGGGCGGTATTTTAAGACGAGATCGTTGAAAAGCTGCCCGCCTAATGCATTAAAATCAATATTGTCATGAGCATGGCCACCTCCTTCAGATCTGACAGCAGCTCTCAAGCTATTCTCGATCAAGAAGGGCTGGTAGTCGGCGATGGCAAAGTTGTTCCAGTCATTGAAGTCAAAGATTCTTTCTCTAATATAGGAAGCGTCGTCGCTTCCCCACCAATTTGCCTCAACGTTGATGTAATTTTCGATGCGTGCCGTGTACAAACCAGCCAATAACTCATAGTCCATCTCGTTACTGCCGAATAAGTTGTGAGTTATGTTAACTTTCTGGAGGCCACGCACGACAATAGCGGTGCTCGCTGCTTGGAAGGCTCGAGACTTGAGTTTAGTAACAGGATAATGCTTGTTGTGTTGTACTATGTTGTACTCAAAATAAGCGAAAACGTCGCCTAATATACCACTCTGACTGTCCATGTTAAATTCCACCATGTAAGTGCCGACGTTTCGTAGAAACTTGTTATCGTGAATGAACATTTCTTTCTCCATGCCCCTCATGGCAAAAGTTCCATGCTTGCACGTATTGTCCTCAAAGTTCGAGAACGTGATATTAACTTTTGCAAAATGGCCGTCCACAACGAAACCGAATCCAGTATTGCGTGAGAAACTTGAAGCGTTTACGTAGACAGAATGCGTGAAATTTTCGTTGAACCTCCACACATAAGGAAGAGACAAGGACACCCCGCCTGCGTTCTCTTCCATAGTCACGGACTCAAACACCCAATTGAAGAGGTTATTCGACTCCCGGATATCCCTTCACAGAAAAATGAGAAAAGTGTTTTTTATTACCGGAATACGGTACAGCATTTATTTAAGGAACATGATGAGATTTTTGGAAACGATTTAAATTGCAAAATTGGAATTCGTTCAGACAATTATTAGATAAAAAATTGTTTAACTAGTCGTTATACATATACCTCAAAATTCAATTATAACATTACAAATTATCTATTATTAACAAATAATATATACCGGACATTATTATACATAGAAGAAACATTTCAACCTTTGAGCAAACACTAGAGTGTGATGTTACTACGGGTTATAAACTAAAATGTGTTAAATTAAAAATGTTAAATAGCAGTCACTCACCAACTCTGCTGCACCACACCGCGAGTAACGACAGTCACTCACCAGCTCTGCTGCACCACACCGCGAGTAACGACAGTCACTCACCAGCTCTGCTGCATCACACCGCGGCCGTTGCGTGTGATGAGCGTCTTGTTGATCATGATGGTGAACTCTCCCATGTCATGGTTGTCATGGCGCACACGGTAAGGGGAGAGCACGTATATGGCCTGCTGCAGGTTGTCATTGATGGAGCAGTTGTAAACTTGGATGGACTCGTTAGACGACCGCAGCAAATAATCGTCCAACTCTGTCAAGTATCTGCATAAGAGAATGAAAATAGTCATACATGTGAACGCGATGTATTTTGGTGCTCGCGCATTCATCATAATAATGAAATGGAGAATCCATTTTCATTTTCATTATATTACGTCTTCATTATCATAATAAGTTCATGTGCAATTAACGAATGAAAATTCCACCATTGTCCACCTGTTGCAGTGGACGGTGGACAACGCACCTGTTGTAGTGGACGGTGGACAACGCACCTGTTGTAGTGGACAGTGGACAGGCCGATGTCGTTGTTGCTGAGGACGGAGTTTGTAAGGAAGACCATCGGCCACTTGGAGCGGAAGTTCTTCAAGTCTCCAGCCATGGCCATATGACGGCCTGACAGTCAAACCAAATCATATTTATGCACTCTAAGTTTGTATAATATTATTAATACATGAGTTTATTGAACACATAATATACAGAGTAAGTTCTTATATGAAGTTCAAGTAACAGAAATTCACGCCGTGCAGCTGAAATCAGCAGCAAACGGACTAATGATGCCCTTCTAAAGTCCATCAGAGATGCATCTTCAAAATTCACAAATTCAAATAATAACATTTTCACAACGAGGAACTAGATGAAAACTTTTTATAAGCAACTGAAAGCGCAAAAGGAACTTTGAGCTATTAAATTCATGGTTACAACGTATTTCCTATAGAAAAGAGGCAGCAATTAGTTTCCTATATTCGAAAGGCTTCACATTATTTCCTATAGTAAAGAGGCTGCACCTAATTTTCTATATTCAAGAGGCTTCATCTTGTTTCCTATAGTAAAAAGGCTTCACTGAATTTCCTATATTCATAAGGCATCACTTAAATTCCCATATTTAAAAGGCTTCATTTTGTTTCCTATATTCAAAAGGCTTCATCTTATTTCCTATACTCAAAAGGCTTCATCTTATTTCCTATACTCAAAAGGCTTCATCTTATTTCCTATACTCAAAAGGCTTCACCTTGTTTCCTATACTCAAAAGGCTTCACCTTGTTTCCTATTATAAATAAGTTTGACTCTATAAAATATTGCTCATATCCAAGAGACACGCACGGTCGACAGCAGTGAGCTGGATGATAGCGTCCCCAAGAGCCAGCGGGCCCGACGTGTACTGCAGCGTGAGCGCGTAGCTCGACGACGTCGTGGGGAACACCACCAGGTCACGACTCAGGTCCCAGCGAGACACGTCCTGATCGGTAATATCATAAATCAATATATAAAATAATAAATTAATAAACAAATAGCAATATAAAACTTAATTTGTCTCGATAAACATGAACTACAAAGTATATCCCAACGATTAACTAAATCTGAAAGAAATACGGCCTTCGATAGAAAATATAACATCTGAAGTAAGCAACAATAATATTTCGACTCGAAAAAACTGAAAAAATATGCCCATGATAAACTTTTCTTTACTCTTAAGTCTAAACGCAACACGTCTTGACGGTCGAAATAATGCATAACATCATAATATATAACAAAAAAATACATCAACATACACCCAGATTCATATCGACACACACCATCTCAGCATAGTTAATCTCTTAAATTTTCTGGTCTTTACACAATTCCCAACGATACATTTAATACGGACAGAATAAAAATTTATTGCAATCAATTTGGAGAGCGTCATATCAATACCTAGATTCAAAGTTGAGGGTCTTATTCAAGCAGTACAAGTACATTAAAGCGTCCATTTATTCATGCATTTTCTAAGCATGTAGCCGCAGAACTACTACAGACCTTCCTAGTGGTGACCTCTTGGTAGTCGTAGATGATAATCTTCTCAGAGCTCTCAAAGTTGACGGGACTCAATATTTGGATTCCAATCACATTTCTCTGGTCGGTCTGTTCAATAATATAGGAATACGTTAAAATAATTATGTTATATTAGATAGCAGGAATAACAACACAGGAATCAAATTTGAGGTTTCAATTATAGACTCTTTTCTTAACTAAGACTAGCCGCGAAATTGACGGTTTCCAAGAGCCGCACATTATTTTATACCCTTTTCACATCGCTTTTAGACTTTTTTATATTGTGAAAGTAAGGGTTTGGTGAAACAGCATGATATTCCATAAAAATTTCACATCTATCTAAGACAATAAATTTTACGGTATTTACCGTGAAAGCAACGGTTTCCAGGTACGTTATTTTATATAATTTTCACATTGATTTTAAACTTTTACATATTGTGGAAGTGAGGGTTTAGTGAAACAGCACGATATTACATAAAAATTTCATATCTGTTCAAGACTATAAATTTTACGGTATTTACCGTGAAAGCGACGGTTTCCAGGAGCCGTACGTTATTTTATATAATTTTCACATCGATTTTAAACTTTTATATATTGTGAAAGTGAGAGTTTAGTAAAAACATCACGATATTACATACAAATTTCACATCTGATTAAGACTATAAATATTAAGGTATTTACCGTGAAAGTGACGGTCTGTTGAAGCGAAGGATCATTTTTGATGGTCCTGGTGCAGATGCGTATGGGTTTATCTTTCTCCAGCGTGACATGAGTGTCAGAGGACGGCAGCGAGACGTGGCACTGCAGGAGCTTCAGCCACCCCGTCATCTCGCGCTGGTCAGACCGTCGCAAGAACGGGTCGAAGTGAAGGCCCGAACCGCCGTTGTAAGCAAAAGTACTGTCTGTACACCGGATAAATAATTCATTATTCTGATGTCTCATTAACAGCATCGAATTAACAGTCTCAGACCGCATCTAATGTCTCATTAACAGCATAAAATTTACAGTCTGAGACCGCATCAAATTTCGCATTAACAGCATCAAATTAACAGTCTCAGACCTCATTAAATTCATCATTAAGCGCATTAAATTAACAGTCTCAGACCGCATCTAATGTTTCATTAACAGCATAAAATTAACAGACTGAGACCGCATCAAATGTCGCATTAACAGTCTCAGACCGCATCTAATGTCGTATTAACAGCATCAAATTAAAAGTCTCAGACCTCATTAAATTCGTCATTAAGCGCATTAAATTAACAGTCTCAGATCGTATCTAATGTCTCATTATTAACAGCATCAAATTTACAGTCCCAAACCGCATCTAATGTCTCATTAATAGCATAAAATTAAAAGTCTCAGACCACATATAATGTCTCATTACCCTCATCAAATTAACAGTCTCAGACCACTGCTAATTATAACTATTGCATTGTCTAGGACATTTTCATTACTATTCATGCTTCACGATCCTTACTGACATTATTTTCTGACTGCTTTCAAGACCTCAGCCTGAGATTTGCTCATCTCAAGTCAGGGATCAAATCCATGGATCTTATCACCAAAAATAAAGTTCATAACTCCGTTAGCCAATCACTGTCGGCTTTTCAAACCAAACCCACCAATAATAAACGAGAAATCGGCCGCTACGTGTACTTTGGCCGCTACATTTACTTAGAACGCTACGTGTACTTGAGTAAGTTTTGTTAGTATGGCAGGCATCGATGTGTGGTGCACAAATGTTCTGGGGTCATACATTCAAAATTCGCTAAGTGGATGTAAGTACTTACGCTCTTTTTTCTTGTCTATGATTGGTGGATTTTGCTTTAAAGGCCGTCAATGATTGGCTGATGAACTTACGATCTCTTAACTTTTTTTGAAAGTATGGGCCCAGGACTCACCGGTGATGTTAGCGCCGAGTTGCCTGAAGGAGATGCCGTGACGTTTATTGCGATAGAAGTTGGATTTGACGAAGAGACGAGCGTCTCGGTTGCTGATGGCGTACTGATCACAATAGATAACGCCAACGCCATCCTGAGAGTTGTCTCTGATCTCCAACTCCTGCAGTACGTGCTGGTGAAAGTCCACTTGCAGCGCTGTACATGAAAAATTTTATTGCTTACAACAGAATATAAATTGCATGCATATTCATAGTGTCAACCATGTCCTTAAGATGAGTCGATGTCTTTTTCTATTGTAGAGATCGTGTCGATGTGTTAGTATTAAATTATTCTACCATAAATCGATCTCCCACATTATCAATAACTCAGTGGAAACAATAAAAAGCATTTAACCCGAAAATTTGGGAACATTAATCGCTGGAACAATAATGTTAATTCTATAGCAAGACAAATCACTCAACCACTAAGATCATCTTGTGAATATTAAAAAATTCACAACGGTTTCTTCCTGCGTTCTACACGCTCATAATTATTACAGAAAAGTCCAATATTATGTACCAGGCTTGAAGGCTCTAATGGAATAATCGAGCAGTCCCGCCTTCTCGATGATGACGTTCTTAAGGTAGCTCTCCTTGGCTGTGATGCCCAGCCTGATGCCCGCCCAGGACCGAGGGTAGCAACGCAGGCCCACGTCGTCCGTGTGACGACAGGAGTTCTCCAGCTCTGACTCATCGTCACTCCGACACAGTGACACGTCTGTGTCGAATTCGTCACAAACTACGTTGCTGAGGACAAATTAAAAATATGAGTTTCGGTAAAATCATCCAGAGTTGAATGAGCGTTAGACATTTTGGGTCGCGATGCGGATTCTAAAGAAGAGACACGACAACATTAAATTATTGTGAATGCTCCAATGATAAAATGCTTGTAATTTATATAATCATGAATAGGAGTTGTATTAATTAAAGAAATTGATTATTAATCTAATATTGGCAGCTAAAAAGCATTTTTAATAAATAAAGCTAATTTTTACCCTATCAGTTACTATTCTACAAACCGGCTTAAACAAGATGGAGACCAACCTCAACAAAAAAATGGAAAGAAGCACTCAATGGTCCAATAAATATGACATAAGAAATAAAATAGTTAAACATCAGCTGTAATACATACACGAGAAAAAATAAGACTCTTACCCTCTGACAATGGGCGCGTCTTGTCCCTCCTGAGGCAAGTCCCCAGGCAGCAGCAGCCAGTCCTCAGGGTTGAGGACAAACCCGAGCTGCTGGCAGGCCACCGCCGCAGTCTCCTCCGTCCACCCGTGGCTGCAAACGCTGCCCCAGCGACCTCCGCTGTAGATCTGAAAAAAAAAATCCTCCATAAATTTTGGAGTAAGACAGAGATTCCAAAACCCTCTGCATGACGTTTGTTGGTAGGCATTAGTTGCAAAATCACCTCCACACATTGGGCGGTAAGACTGTTGCTCTGAAACTTATTCACCTTCATATGTTACAACAACGTGGTCATTATTGACAACTCAGATGTTTCTATTAATTTAATTAATTATTCATCATCTATAGGTATAGCAAAACTAGAAAGTTTTTTCTTCAATTTTGACGGAAAATAGATAGATTTACCTACATGAATTAAGGGGAAATTTCATACATAACATGGTTAAGGGGAAAATTTAGGAACATTATTTGAAAAATTCAAGTAAATGGTGTAAAAAAAAGGGAATTAAATGAATTAGAACCTTTGAAGCATATTCAAGCGAGGACTAAATAAAAAAATGTCTGAGAACCGAAAAGAGCGAGTTAGACTTACCATGAGCCGACCTTCGAAGCCGTCACGCCCGCCTGCGAGCTTCACATGCACGTCTGGTATCGTCGATGAGATGTCGAAAGTGCGCTCGGTCATGTCGTCTGCAAGAGCCTCATCGTCGGTTGCCTCCTCTACTCCATTCTGATATTCATCCCGTGCCGCAATCTCCATTTTTTTCTGCTCCTCAGCAGCAGTGGTGCCGGATAAAGTAAAACGTACACGTCCGGTTGTTGAACCTTCAGCCCTCATCACACCAGCAACCATAACTCCAACACTCTCTTCAAACTCCAACACTGTGTTGAAAGCTATCTTCAAGTCACCTGTTGTGTGCACGTAAATGTCTTTCTTTACTTTGTACTTGGGTTCAGTGAGAACAATTTCTCCGTTGACTTCTCCCCCGATTAAAGTTCTGTCTAAAGGATCGAAGAAGCTAGGCTCGGACATCTGGGCATTGCTAACTACTGGGGTCTCCATATTGTTGTCGCTAAGCAGAAACGGGTGGAAAGATATCAAAGCCAAGTTGTACCGATCTCTTCTGTCTAAAATTCGGTTGTAAACGTCATTTTCTAGTTTCTTTCCAAGCCAATTATAGGTGCAGTTTATTGCGTCACTTTGGTCGAGTGAATGTGAGGCAAGCTCGTACGGAGATTCAGGATTTTCCAATAAGTTTCTATAAACTTGAATGTTATTGGATCCAAGGCACACGACGCCAGCCGCCTGGCTGCGGGATGTCATTGTTTCGTAAGGTTCACGCACGATGTTGTCTTGTATTATGTTGCGGGTCAGCAGCAGTGACTGGTATATGCCAGGAGTTGAGAGACGAAGCTGCAAAACGTATTTACCTGTATTTCTTCGGAAGATGTTATCTGATATTCTGCTCACTAGAGGCAGCAGATCAAGCTGTGGCAGGTCTTTATTACGAATCAGAACAGTTCCTAGATTATTGTTAAGGAAGCGGTTCCATTCAATTGAGAGGTTCATATTGACTGCCGGAACAATCTTGATCGCAAGTTTATTATTATTACTGAAGAGGTTATTAGTGATCAAAACAGTTCTCATCTGATCTGTTTTGTTCCAGCAAGAGCCTATTTCTACCGCGGCTTCTACCCCGTTTGAGAATGTGTTGCTGGTGATGTTGAGGAATGCCGTGCGGCAGAAGTTGCCCACAAGCAAACCAGTCTCGAGGTTTCTGTCGATCACTGAATATGCAATCCCTGTCTCTTGTCTCAAGCTGGTATTACGATCGGTCTCGTTGAACCAGATTGCGATCCCCCTTAGCTTGTTGTCGGAAATGCGTGACCATGTAACGTTCTGGAGACCGCCTTCATACGTCACGTTTACACCATCGCCAAGATTTTCCGATATGGTAGAGTAGGTAACGTTCACGTCACCGGAACCTCCGCGAACGTTTAGGCCAGAACCGAACAGGTTGCCGGTCAGGTTAGACTTGTGGACGAAAACTGCGCTGCGCAAGTTCTCCACGGACACTCCGTGGCCAAGGTTGTTGAAGACATGCGATTCGTTGATGCTAAGGTCTGGTATTTTACCTGAACACATCGAACAGAATAAATACAAGCGACAATTAATCTTAATGAAAATCAAGATAATACAGTCTAACAGACTACATGAAAATTCACTCGTTTCGGGGACGAAATAATTAGACACACAAATCAATCGCGGAGAGAAAATATAACATGCAATGGTACATATTTACAAGCAAAATTTAATTAACTTGAGACTGAACTTACTCGGCCCCGCGATGATCTCCATGTAGATGATAGCCTGTTTCCTGGGGGCGGCCCTGTACTTAACGTAAAGTTGATTTGTTCTGGACACGACAGAAGCGGGATATGTTCTGTTCTTAAGACTGAAACGCGTGAGTAGCTCTCCAAACTGGTCCCGATCGCGCACCTCTAAAGACGCCGAAGACTCATCGTCGTTAAGCATGTAGTTGAAGTGGAGCGTGAACACGTAGTCCTCCAATTGTGTCGTAAACACCTGAAATAAATCTTAGATGACTTACCCACTACTAATTTTATCAACCATTGTACTAATTTTATCAACCATTGTACTAATTTAATCAACCATTGTACTAATTTCATCAACCTAGAGCTGCAACGCACCTTCTCACAGATGATGGGGTTGAAAGACCTGCGCTCCTGCTCAGCCTTCATGACGAGAGGGTACGTCTGCTGCAGGTTGTACGCGCCCTTGCAGAAATCCATGAAGGAATCGTCGGCGGACTTGATAGGTTCCCGATGGTGGAAGTTGTACTTGACGCCGTCCGCCTGGTTGTTGGCTACCACTGAACCTCCTTCCAGTCTCACGCCACCCGTCGAGCTGTTCACGTACACACCGAAGCCTGGTGGTGGTTCATGTTTATTGGTGGTTTATGGCTATTGGTGGTTGATGGTTATGAGTGGTATTAGTGCTTGTTGGTTACGGGGGGTTGATGGTTATTGGTAGTTGACGGTTATTGGTAGTTGATGGTTATTGGTGGTTGATGGTTATAGGTGGTATTAGTGATTGTTGGTTACGGGAGGTCGATGGTTATTAGTGGTTGATGGTCATGAGTGGTTGATGGCTATTGGGGGTTGATGGTTATAAATGGTATTAGTGATTGTTGCTGGTTATTGGTTGATGGTTATTGGTGGTTAATGGTCATGAGTGGTTGAAGTATTAGTGGTTTATGGTTATTGAATGACACCAGCAGAGTTCACCGCATATTTACTTCACTAAAATTTCATATCGTAGCTCATCACAGGGAGACGAAATCGAAGCACGAACAGGAATTATTGTATCGAAACTTATTATATTGTATCAAGACTTCCGCGAGCTTAACCTTATATATATATTTAATTATTATTATTATTTATTATATAAAGACCTCTGTTGCCGGTGATATTAGCGGCGTAAAGAGTGATGAAAGTGCCGGGCATGGTGAAGTTAATTGCGTTGTAGACCGAGCCATAAATGGTGATATGGTCGAGACGAGGTGGAGTACTGAAGGCTTGTACGGCGGCCGTCACCTGACGTCGTGGGCCGTAGCCCGCGTGCAGGATGTCGATGTGGGACAGACGTGACCGTGACACCTGCGGGAACAACAGCGGTGTGGGTGGTTGCTGTTTATTGTTACTACCTTTGCTATTTACTATTTACAGTAATTTGTTATTACTACTGATTTTGAGCGCTTTGAATATTGAACAACAATGAAAACATATAATTAAGAAATAAGTTGAGGGAGACACTTTTACATGATAATATTTTATAGATAAGCAAACTAAAAAAAATAATCTCGATTGAAACTAAATTACCGCCTCAATCTCAATTTTATTTCAGCATCAGAGACCCAAGTAAGGCTAGGAGTTCGGCAAGAGCCTCACCTTGACGAACTGAGTGCGCTCCTGCTGGAGCTCCTTGGTGAACTCGGCGTCGAGGAACTCAATGCCCTTCCAGTAGTGGCGTCCTCTCCAGTCTGCGTGATACTCTCCGCACGCCACGCCCAGGTCAGGGTGCAGGTCTGCAAACAATAATAATAAATAAATAAATTATTTTGATCAATATACATAAAATAATTCTGAATTCTTCAAGATTTTTAGGATCTTAAGATCTTTCCAGGTAACCGTTGCGCAGATTTCCATAACAATTAATAAATATTCTTAAATGATATACCTAATACAAATAAGATCATTTTTTAATTCTTCAAGATATTAATAAATGTTTTTAAATAATATACAAATGAAATAATTCTGAATTCTTCAACATTCCTAGGATCTTAAGATCTCTCCAGGTAACCGTTGCGCGGATTTCCATAAAAATTAATAAATATTTTTAAATAATATACAAATAGACTCATTTTTAATTTTCCAAAATGTTTAGGATCTTAAGACCTCTCAAGGTAACCGGTGCTCAGAGTTCATTTTAGGCACCACTCAAGGCAGTGCTGAAGTATCACCTTCGACGGCCATCAAGTGCCGCATACCAGCGACACCGGAAAATTAATTTGCTATATACCCAAGGCTCGAACCCACGCCCCACGGTTATATAGCTCCCTTCTTCTCGCTGCCGCTACCTCTGGGCTACAATTTGGAAGTCAAATAAATTGTCAAATTTATGTTCTTGCACACGCGTTCCGTGATTATCGATGAAATTTGAACTTCTTTGGTGAACATAATAAGGGCGACTGTATGTAGGTAATGGGATTTAGAAAGATGCGAAACTAAAAGGCTATTCTTGATTGAAATAGCCTCAAAGGTGACTGTGAGATTTCATTAGCTGCAAATTCAGAATATGTAAGTTATATTTTAGGACAAATATTTTGATAGTACAATTTTTAAGCTCTAAATTTTCGAGTGCAATTCGTTTTTGCAGTAATTAATTCGTTAGCCAACTTTTGGTGAGCTTGGAGATTTGAGTGAAATAAAGGAAATAATTAGTGTAAATCAGCTTTGTATCCCTGACGACTGACGAATAATTATATTGAGATCTTTTGGAGTCAGATCAAACAGAAGATTTTAACTTGTTGCGAACACCGGGAAGTCGGAACTGTGGTCGATAAGATCCTGCAGAGCAATTCAAGACAACAGTCGATAATATGTTCTATGTGAATTACAACAGACTTTTATCAGTTTGGTATTTTATTGTTTGTTTTACAGATGCAGCCGCTCATTCCCGTGCAGCAAGGGTTCTCGACTGAAGGAATTAAAACATGAAAACTACTAACATGATAGTATGATAGTGTGTGCCTTATTATGTGTACTTATGGAAAAGTGTTGGACGTTCGGGTCCATGGAATGATAGAAGCAAAATCACTAACATGGAACCGCTTTCACTTTGCAACCTCGGGTTATGAAATTATTTTATCGAATGCCCGCACCCATTGCCTCCTCCTCCCCAACACTATTTATTGAACGGTAGCCTATTTCACATTTCAAAATTTTACCAATGTTAAATTAGTTTCTGTGCGATTAAAAAAATCCAAGATCATGCACACCTTCTTACGAAGCCAATATGAATTTCCAGCTGCATCTAAGTAATCTATGAAGACCGCTGCTATGTTTACAAAAGATTATTAATTGGATTATTGTTGTCGAATCAAAAAGATAAATACATACGAATATAGATTAACGTTTCGTGTAATGAGCTAAAAATTCCCTCGGTTACTCCAAGTGAAAAATATTAATCATCCTTACCAGGTTTAAGATATTGAATTTTTTTTTTTTTTTGAATGTACGAATTAATTTTTTAAACATACGTCACACCAGGCATCTGACTTTGAAATACCGTTAGCTAAATGATATTTTAACAAAATCAACTCGTAATCAACGTTGTTTCAAACGTCATTTGCATGGAGGGTTTGGAAATATTTCTCATCACACACTCGAATTTCTTTCTTTGCATACAATTTTTTTTATAAGACAATCTGTAGTAGGAAATACAAAATTTTTTCAAACGTTCTATAATAGGAAATATAAAAAAATTCAAACATTCTGTAGGAGGAAATATAAAATTTTTTCAACATTCCATAATATGAAACATAACATTTTTCAAACATTCTATAGCAGGAAATATAAAAAATTCCAAACACTCTACAGTAGGAAATATAAAAAATTTCAAACATTCCATAGCAGGAAATATAAAAAAAAAATTAAAAATTTTATAGCAGGAAATATAAAAAATTTCAAACACTCTACAGTAGAAATATAAAATTTTTCAAACATTCTATAGCAGGAAATATAAAAAATGTTTCAAACATTCTATAGAAGGATATATAAAAAATTACAAACATTCTATAGTATAGGACATATAAAAAATCAAACATTCGATAGTAGGAAATGTAAATTTTTTCAAACATTCTATAGTAGAATTACTCACCACAAACGCCGCCACCCAGAGCTCTGCTGTACCAGGCACACTCCTCGATGCTGCTCTCCGCCCCAGTGCACGCGGGCGTCTCCAGCAGGAGGCTCTTGGTGTCGTTGTTGGGCTTGTCCTGCCACTCGTGATACTGGCCTCCTGTGAACCCCATCTGCCGGCACACCACCGACAGGTCCGCTGCTGTCCAACTGAAATACAAATACTGAACTGAAAGGTTGCCATTAAAATTTATCAAACTCTTCAATAATGTGATAGGAAACGAGAATGATATTGAGCGATCAATTGGGAAGAATAACATTTGAAAATTTTGGATGAAAAAGACAAAAATCTACTTTAAAATAGAACGTCGCAAGCAATAATAATTTCTTACACATATTTGAATAGCTCTTATCTGATCTTAAATATCGCTCGCACAGACTTTATTTCCCAACAGGCAGCAAATAACGTTGAAACAACCCTGATTTAACGTTTATTCAATGAAACGATGTTTAATTCAACGTCAGATGTCTGGCGTGTTGTAACAACTTCACTACAAACTAATCAACATCCAGTATTCTTCAATATCATCTCGGGAGATTCACATCAATATCCACTTTCCAGCGATATGGGGCTGTCCCCTCCTTAGTGTTACTGATTTAGGTCAGAAGCAAGCGTCCTATTGTCGCTCAGCAACCTCTATTTTTTTACGGCTAACCTCGCTTAGCCGCCCTATGCGCACAGATAACATCGATACGGCAGAATGGCAGAGTAATTCATCAGGTGCTGTGCTTTCAAAACTCACTCAAGAACACGTATAGCGGCCTAGGTACACGTAGCGGCGAATTATCGTCTTTGATTGGTAGGTTTAGCTTCAAAGACCGTCAATGATTGGCTGAGAGTTACGAACTCGATGACTATTTTTGACAGTATACGGCCACTGTGAACGCTTGCTGCTCACCTGTGATAAGTGATGCAATCACAAATTCTCAGTCCAATAATATTTACTTATTTTCAAAGTGAATACGATTTAGAGAGTACTCAGAGTAGTGTATTTTAGAATAACATTTGTATACCAAACAAGTTCATCTCTTTAAATAAGTAACATTATAGCGATTTGAAATAAGTGAGGTGCTAGCTTAGATCCCTAAAACTGAAGAACATATTAGCGTGAATGTGATGTTATTTTCGCTGAAAATAAATATTGGAAGATTATATTGTTTTAAAACAAATGGAATTTATTACTTTTAACAAGCTCAGCTTAACTGCATTGCGGTCTAAAAGTTTTATTGTAATGAAATTTGGTCACATATACAGAATTTAAATTTAAATGAATAATTTATACAACAATGGAAAGAGAAAGATTTTTTTTTTACGTTTTTATAAATGTTCAATATGTCCCCCATTGGCATCATGATGTCCCAAACATTTTTTGAATCAGTTGCTTCCTAAGCGTTGGGTAGGACGCATAGGAAATGAAGATCTGGCTCTGCAATTCTGGCCACCGAGTTCTCCTGATCTCACCCCATGTGACTATTTCTTGTGGGGTTACGTCAAGGAAGCTGTTTACGTCCCGCCTCTACCAGCAACTCTGTTTACGTCCCGCCTCTACCAGCAACTCTGTTTACGTCCCGCCTCTACCAGCAACTCTTTACGTCTCGCCTCTACCAGCAACTCTGTTTACGTCCCGCCACTACCAGCAACTCTGTTTACGTCCCGTCTCTATCAGCAACTCTGTTTACGTCTCGCCTCGACCAGCAACTCTGTTTACGTCCCGCCTCTAAAAGCAACTCTGTTGCGAGACTTAGTATTGTAAAATGCAAAGAGTAAAATATTTTATTGTAAAAAAAATGAGCGAGACTTTGTATTGTATTAAGTTTTTGTGGGACTTTTTACTTTGATTCATTTTTTGCGCTTGTGTGTGTATCACCTATTAGAAATTTTACTGATTAATGTTCCATTTAATTAAAATTATGTTCCGTTTCCCTGTAACGGAGACCTTAAAGATTAAGTTAGATTAAGTGTCGATTTCGAGAGAAGTTTTGAGGCATTGAAGGGCTCAACTTTTGACTGGCTTATGTGATACGGAGGTGACTCAAATGGTGTTCTAGGCTACTGTATAGCCCGCAGTGACCAGAGTGCAATTTCACTTCCTATCATCTTTTTGAATTAATGCATGCTATGGGCCCTTTATCATGATTAATGCATGCCACGTTAATACTTCTCTGGATCCGAAGCTTATCCTTTGGAGTTTCAATAAAATTGTTAGCAGTTATGTTTGTATAAATTCCTTACACACCTGACCAAGTTTGGCACCCGGCAAAAGGGCGTTTAAGTGCAACGTCAACTCTCTGCACGCGCTGTGTCTAAGAACGTGTAACTATTTGGACAATATGAACCGTACAGTTTATTCAGTGTACCAGAATGAGACGACGTGCATGGACCAATCTCCCTCTCCGTGACCTCGCACATGATCGCTAATATCAACACCTGAATACCTCAGTCAACGCTCACAAAATCCAACCCTCGTATTTATACTAGAAACAGAGTTAACCAATGAGCTGTCGCCTCATTATCGTCAATTAATACCTCAAAGACAAATGAATTTAACAATCAAATCACAGGAAACTGTGACTAATTTGCCACCAGTCAAGCATGAGAATTGAGACAATCGTACCTGTCACTGGTAAACGTCCATGCAAATTGCGCTCACAGTTCAGCAAACCTCGAGTTATCTCGTCAAACAGTCGAATGCATTCGACCATATAAATGTCGGTGAAATGCCTCGAGGAAACGTAATGAAAGAGATAATACGAAAACTAATGTGTTAACAGAGAGCAGAACGGTAATGCGGACTCGAAATAAACTATCATTCATAGATTCAAGTAATCTCAAAGAAACACGTCATTAATTTCTTGATAAATTTACAACTTATAAATGACATTCAAAAAAATTTATTTATATTTTTACATACAATTGAGTTCAGCGCTCGTGACTCTTTGCGCACAGGGTGTCTCTGAAATGAAACTTGGCATAGTAATGTCAAGTTTCATTAATTCTAAGACAGACGTTGCCAGAGCCAGAAAAAAATAGCTCTGAAGCTGACCGTAGAGCAGATAACCGCAAACAATGCATCAATATACGGCAACCACTTCATGCACTCATGCTAAGACCAACACAAGCAGGTAATGCTTCGTGATTACAGCAGACAGGTTGTCTACAGAGGCAGGTGCTCAAGTTTTCCCACACATTATAGGCAAATTACGCCAGAATATAAGGCTACTTAGACATAGCACTTCAGATGCCGGCATGAGTACAATGGTGTGATGCAAACTGAAACCAAACAAAAATATAAATCAATAATATAGGTGTTATAAATTGATCGTCAATCCCAGACAGATTCCCCCCAGCGTTGTGAAGTTACTATGATCATTATAAGTGTCAGTGATGAACATTATAAGCACTCGCTGAATATAAGGTGACCAACGGAAGCACTCGCTTCCTCAGCAGCATTGCTGGAACTGATCGTTCTACTGCAACCGGCCAGTCGTGAAGCAAAGAATGAATGTAAACTTGGTGATACTTATGAAAAATATTCTTCAATGAATGATCGTATGAGAACACAGTACTAGGCCGCAAACTGAAGTTGAACTGTATTTAACCGGCTGTTCAGACACAAAACTACAACCATAACTCTAATTATACATGCATAAACAGCAAAGTTAGTGCCTACGTGCTGTCCAGACGCGGCGTGTCAGCATTGCTTTTGTAACGGCGAAAATTCAAGAAGAAACTTTAGACTTTAGCAAACGAAAATATAAACGTAATTTTTTACCTCAGTTACGTATTATATTCATTCTCAAACTAAAACATGCGTATACGCATTAGCATCAAAGACAGCTCGTGCATTATGATGGGAGTTATAGCGTATAAAATATTTTGAAATAAGATCTTTATTAACTATACCTCCGCTGTACATCAATCAAGTAAAAGCCGCGTTCTCTGGCATGACAAGCTTTTCTTCACCAGCCTTGGGGCACTACGCCGAGGAGCCCTGGATGCCCGCAGGGGCGGAAATGGCAATGACGAAACAGGTACTCTGCAGGCAGTGGCAGACAGGTTACGCTACCCCAACACCATAGTACGCACCACACCACCACCGCTGAGTACTCTGAAGGCAGTGGCAGACAGGTTACACCACCACAACACCATAGTACACGCACCACACTACCACTGCTGAGTACTCTGCAGGCAGTGGCAGACAGGTTACACCACCACAACACCATAGTACGCACAACACTACCACTAATGATTACTCTAACATTCCGTAGTACTATATTGCTTCTTGTGGCGGAGGTAAAGAAGTTACAGTTCGCGGGCCGTACCAACAGGAATCGCCAAGTACACGTAGCGGTGGGGTATACGTAGCGTCTGTAATTGGTGGGTATTGCAAGAAGAACAGTCTGTCATTGGCTGACGGAGATCCGAACTCTTAACTAGTTTTGATAATGCAACCCCTAATTATGACGCGAGTATTAATACTTTTGGAGGTACTCTTCATCATTATTATCGTTCACATAATAATGACCTCAAATTAATTCAGATCAATCCTTGAAAACGAATCAAACCATAAGGTCATATTAAAGAAATATATCCCATATAAACACGGTTGCTTAGGATCACAGCAAAGGAAGACGAGCATAAGCAGCACCGCCTCCGCAGTTCCGGGGAGTGAGAGCTCGTCTCGAGGAGAGCTTCCGGCCGCAACAAGTGGCCGGAACGCACGTGCCTTCTGGCCTTAACAGCCATATTTTCTGCCAAAAAAACGCGTCACTTAGAAGCTAAATTAAAAGCTAATGAACACCTGCGGCCGTCCTATCAAAAGTCGTTCAGGTACACGTAGTGGCACAAGTTCATGTAGCGGCCTATAAGTACACGTAGTGGCATAAGTACAAGCAGCGGCATAAGTACACGTAGCGGCATAAGTACACGTAGCGGCATAAGTACACGTAGCGGCATAAGTACACGTAGCGGCATAAGTACACGTAGCGGCATAAGTACACGTTGCGGCATAAGTACACGTAGCGGCATAAGTACACGTAGCGGATTATTGCCTACAGAGTACCTATATACTAGTAGCGGATTACGTACACGTAGACGATTAAGTGCACGTAACGGCTTATTTCTCGTTTTTATTCATGGGTTCAGCTCAAAAAGCATCTTTGTGATTGGCTGACGCAGCTACCAACTCTTAATTTTTTTTTTTAATTATTTAAAATTTAAATGTATGTTCTAGATTCTACGAACTGACGATGGAGCTGGACTCCGAAACGTTTTCTATAAAGATATGAATTTTTGTGGACTATTCTTTGCTTTTAAATTTTTAGTCAACTTGCGATTTAAGCAAATAAGTGACATTAATACTTTAATTTTTTTTTTATATTACATCTCGCTGCACTGAAAATTGCCGGAACACGTAAGTGAAAAGAATCACAGAGATCGAACAATGTGCAAATCGCGAAAAACATTATGAACGTAAGCACGTCAGTTTCATTATTCACATGTACGAGATAAGTTTAGAAAAAGTGTCGAATATGTGAGCTTTCTTGCAAAAAATTTGGTGTAATTTTTATCTATTTGATTTCAAAGCAAAATTGTAATAATAAATTTACATGCAGTAACATTGGAATTTCCGTTAGAAAATAAGTTCAGATCATTTAATCGGTAACCTGAATTGATGCATGGAAAACAGATGTGCATTGAAGAGATCGTCACCGCACGGTACGGTGGCGCAGGCGATGAGCGATACGCACGAAGAAGCAACACGCGCGTTCTTACGCCATTTCTGCCATGACGGCACATTTACTCCACCTGCCTTTTATACGCACCAATTTACAGCCACCAGCGCTCAGAATACACCTCAGTTTCTTTAGATATTGTGTGTTTTATTTTATGTACATTATCACTCACATATACATATACTTCAGTTAATAGTTAATAGTATGCTTCGGCTAATGCTTATGCGTTTTATTCCATATCAATAAAGGTTACTCACGTATGCTTCGGTCAACGGCTTCACATTTTTTCGTACGTCACTTGAGGTGGCTCTGGTATACTTGGGTTAGTGGTGTTCTAAACCAATATTTTGCTGCAATAATTTCCCTCCATGTTCGGGCGAGAAGCGAGACAGGTGCAATAAATCCTCGCACGCTGCAGGTACATCAATGTGGTCACCAACCCGCAAGCGAGCGGAAAGATTCACGTATTTGCACGAACAAACACACCCGCACTGTCTTCACAACAACCAAAGCTCATGCATTTATTACCTGTACCATAAATTCAATAGGAGGAAATACTTGACTATACATTAAACCAGTATTGCGGAGTAGACTACAAAGATAAAGAACCTTCTGCCAAGCATGGTAATTTTAGGCGGAATAAATTCAATGTTTACAAACATGATTAACAAAAAATATAAACTTCATTGAGCCTCTCTAGAGTTGACCATTACACTTTTGTGAATTCATGTGTCATCAGGATAAAAATTGTACATTACAAGCCATCAAGATGAAGATTGTACATCGTAAGACATCAAGATAAAGTTACATTGTAAGCCATCAAAAGAAAGATTTTAAGACACTTAGTTGAACCGCAAAAAATATTACAAGAAGGATCTTTTTGCATGTTTCATCGATGGTTCATGCGAATATTTGGGTCACGGTTTAGAGAAGCGTGACCGATGACGCGCTTAATAACGATAATGACGGGATGATGGGACCAGCGTACGTAGTACGTACGACCGCAGCAACAACGGTCAGGCGACCAGTATAACGATAGACGCATGGCATGCTCAGTGCTCACGACTCATCGTGCGTACGTTGTTGTGAGTACAGGTCTTACTCATGATCTGCTCACGACTCATCGTGCGTACGTTTTTGTGAGTACAGGTCTAACTCATGACCTGCTCACGACTCATCGTGTGTACGTTGTTGTGAGTACAGGTCTTACTCATGATCTGCTCACAACTCGTCGTGCGTACGCTGTTGTGAGTACAGGTCTAACTCATGATCTGCTCACAACTCATCGTGTGTACGTTGTTGTGAGTACAGGTCTTACTCATGATCTGCTCACGACTCATCGTGCGTACGTTGTTGTGAGTACAGGTCTTACTCATGACGTGCTCACGACTCATCGTGCGTTTATTGTTGTGAGTACAGGTCTGCTGGACAGTTCGGTTAAGGTACAACTCAATGAGACGAAATTTCGTGATGATTTAGTGAGAAAACAAAAAGAAACAATCGATGCTATGCATTTTTATCAAATATGATAAGCGAACGGACGAGATATTAAAATTTATTTTTTACGAGCTATCGTTATCAAGTACAATGGAAATCATATACCAAAGCAAACTAAATGGAACTATAGTTCGATTTAGATTTGAACGTCTTCTGCAAATGTTTTCTGCTGACCTTTACATTTTCATGTCATCTGGAGCATTAAGGTCGGAGAATTGAGAAAATTCTGGAACGAAATTACCAACCACACACTCAGAAAAATAGATGGGTCACATATGTCCTAATGTCGGGCTGAAATGGGTCAGGAAGAGCCATACAAGCGCAAAAAGTGCCTCCATATCGTGACAAAACCTCGCTTATTTCTCCGAGTAGAGAGGACAAAGCAGTGATCGTAAGGCTCAGTGACTTGACAGTGCACAAAGAGGACGGAAGTCTGGAAATCAAGACGCTTCTCCGAGTCTCGCTTGAAGAAAGCATCACAAAGAGCTCAAGAGAAGCTGCCTTGCAACAAATTTATCAGCAATATTCAGCAATCTAATTTATCAGCAATTACAAACCCGGATCAACAATACTTTTTTCAGTCAATTGATACTTACATAAGAAAGTTTAAGAAAACATAGAGGTTCAGATTTTCGGCCATGCACTCACAGCGCTTATATTAAAAATTTGTTACGTGATTCATGAATACATATTGAGGTAACTTTGGTGTTAAGAAATAAAAGAGCTCACAGCTGATTATACCACTCAATTATCTTTGTTGAGTAGATTTATTAATAGTTGTATCAATATTCAGTATCTCCGTTCGCTATTAGCCGGTTTGCGATGAAGTAAGACGGGCCGGGCGCGCGCGTGAGCAGCAACACTAATTTGCAGGCGGGGAGCACAAGCTGGGCTGGTTGAGCAACAACGATGCTGGTCACCAATGTAGATGGTGTTGGGAAAAGAATAACAAAGGTAAAGTCCTCCAGGTAAACGACGTTGAAACAACATATATTTCCTTGTAACAACGTTTAACCAACAGTTAAACGTTGTAACCAATGTTTAACGTTGTAACCAACTTTAAACGTTGTAACCAACTTTAAACGTTATAACCAACGTTAAACGTTGTAACCAACGTTAAACGTTGTAACCAACGTTAAACGTTGTAACCAACCTTAAACGTTGTAACCAACGTTAAACGTAGTAACTAACGTTTAACCAACGTTATTTCAACGTGAGATGCCTGCTGGGAGCAGTCACCGCTGCTGGACGCCAGAATTGAGAACGGGAGAGTCAGAATTACAGCAGCAGCAGCACAGGAAGTGAGTCAGGACGGAGGGCGACAGAGGAGGTCGGTGAGGCTGGATAGCACCGTTGCTGCTCTCCCTCATATCAATGAAAGGAGACAGCGACCAACCGCGACCTCCTTGCACGCAACAGGGGCTATGGTAGCGAACTCTTCACAGGTGCACGAGAGAGACATACTAGAACACGATGCATATTAGAGACATACTAGTACACGATGAATATTAGAGACATACTAGAACACGATGCATATTAGAGACATACTAGAACACGATGCATATTAGAGACATACTAGAACACGATTGGTAATACAGTGCAGCGAATGCTGAAAATCCGAAGCAGGATAATTCGTAGCTAAGCTATACTTTAACGGCTTCGAGAAAAATAATAAGTAATATGAATTATTTCTAATGTCTTAAGTAAAACATCTTGAAACATGTTGAATTCATTCAATTGATAAAATATAATTTCGAGTTTCTGCCAACATATCAAGATCTATTTTGAATTCGGCATATTTTATGTATCACCACTTGAGCAGAACCAAAAAAATTGACTGTCAACATCAACAACAGTCGATTCAATGTCATAGTATTATGAAATGAAGATTGCGAACAATTAACACTTGTTCAAAAATAAAATAAGGCTGAACTACAATTAAATGTATTCAAATTGCGCATTAAACATCATATTTCTTCTGCATATATAGTGCATATTTCTTCTTCTGCTTTTCTATAGTGCATATATATGTATAGTTGTTACGGTAATTTCCCGACGAACACACGCGACTTCACACTCATTTTCTAAAGTCTATCTTTCATCACTGAATACTTATTAATTTATGATGACAGAACTTGTGAACGAGTTTAAGCCAAACTTATGGAATAATTGAACGACTTAAAGCAAAACTTTCACGATATACTTGAACTAAAATGCGTTCGTAAGAGCTCGCACGCTCGCAATCTTCTACTTGACGACTGCAAATGAAGAATCGTGACTACGCCTTTCAGCTCTACTGCCAGTGTGCGTTCGGTGCGTAGCGCGACAGCAAGAAAGGCGCGCTAGGAAACAAGAGCAAATTATCGCATGCAAAAGAAGGCTTAGGAGTTTCCACGTTATAAAGAGGCACGCCCTGCGCCAGCACGCTCCTACACTCAGAGAAATGTGTGACGTTTTGTCCAAATATCGATGCACTTTTTGCCCATGTGTGGGTTATCCTGACTTAATTAGCCCCAGAGTGTGTCCATGCTACTGCGTATTTTCTATGCTTTTGCAGTGGGTGAGAAAATGTGTCACTATTTTTGGCAATATGAGGCATTTATTTTTTGAGTGTAGCGCTCGCTCTACGCACGCCGCCTCCCGCCAACAGCAGGGCCGACAACCCAATGATCGGCGTGCTTGAAACGAGCGTAAATAAGGTGATGAAGTTGAGGAAACAAACGTCTTTGGGAGCAAGAATGTTGAGAATTGAGAGAGAGAATTGTTTCGCATACGAGAATTGTTTCAGTGCAACTGCACATACGATAGTGTATTCTGAGCATTAACAATGCATCGTTTACAAATCATTGAAGTCTCATTCAACATTTCATTAATAATTCATAATTTAAATACAAAGAAAACGCCAGGCTAGTCATCACATCTTCATCGACAACGTTTCAGAGACCAGCTCCATCAACGTTTCAAGAAATTTTGTTAGATTGCTATGGCGTCACTTATTTCCAAGCATCATGTGTCTTAAGAAAGCATGGCGTTAATCTAACGTAGTTGTTTTTGATATAAATCTTAAATAAATGTAATTTTTCAGATATCAAATGAATTAGCAAGAGCATTCCAATGTTTCAACTACTTTTGCAGGTAACGAAAACATTTTTTGTTAATGTCACTCAACTTCAACTAAAACATTTTTTTGTCAATCAACGCCAAATTCAGCTTCGGAAACGAAAAATTTCCAGTAAACGAAAACTTTTTTGAGAGAGATCAAACTGAAAACTTTTCTCAGGTCCGGAGACTAAAAAAAAAACTACGGCGACGGCGAGCGTCGCACGGGAGCAGTGACCGCGGCTGCCGCGCAGCGCCGCCCGCTCGTCCGGAAGAACTAACACAATTTGAGGGCAACCGCTGGACTTTGTTTACAATTAAAAAATATAACTCAGTACTCACTGCAGTGAGTGACAGAGAGCGCATTTTCTCGTCGACGAAAACGTTAAGTCACGGACGGACAGACGGACGGACGGACGGACAGACGGACATGGCGAGCACAATAGTGCATTTTTTTCATAAATGAGAAAATGCGCTACAAATGAGTCCGCAGACTTCGGGAAACGGATGCACTTGCCGCGTAACGCTTCATAACTCCATATGAAGCTTAAATGTCTTACAATCGTATTATTATATTTTTAATAACATAACATAACATAACATAGTGATGTCGGCTCTGAAGTGTAGGCCTGATGTGGCCTGTCGCCGATTCTTTTCCATTTCGTGCCTTGTTCATAGATCTAAACTCGTGTCATTTGACCGGATCTTTTCATGACTGGCGATAGTTTGAAGAAGCTAATAGACTTCCACCGGGTTCGATAAGGAGCTAGGCATTTCAAATCTGAACATATATTTTTCCATAGCTTTATCTAGTCTGTTCTTGAACGCGTTCATACTTGGAGCGCCAACGATGTCATCGGGAAGGCTGTTCCACATGTCGGTGATTCGAAGCGAGAAGAAATTTTGTCGCGTGGAGAAGTTGCAGCGCAATTTTTTTAGCTTATAGCCGTGGCCCCTGGTGTTGGTTCTTGTTTCAAATTCTAGTAACCCTTCAGGGACCTTGTATAGACCATGAGTATACTTGTATACTTCAATGAGGTCCCCACGCAGACGTCGATAACTGAGGCTTGGAAGCTTCATAATCTTCAATCTTTCTTCATAGGACTTGCCCTTCAAGCCTGGAATTATCCTTGTTGCACGTCTTTGAACATTCTCTATTAAATTTCTGTCCTTTTCGAATCTCGGTGACCACACAACGTTTCCAAACTCTAGACTCGGGCGTACGACGGCAACAAACAACTGCTTCATCGTTTCTGCCTCTAGGAACTCGTATGAGCGTCTGATTAGTCCAAGAAGTTTGTTGGACGTGTTAGCTTGCGTTTCAACATGCTTAGAAAATTTCAGCTCCTTGTCGACATAAACTCCGAGATCTTTTTCCACACTAGACTTTTCAATCATTACTCTCTCGTTGCAACCATGTCTTCTCATACTGTAATCTTGCTGTTCATTGTTCTTCCCGAGGTGAAGTACTTTACACTTGTCAGCATTAAACCGCAGCTGCCACGTATCAGCCCAGTTAACTAAGCTGTCAAGATCATCTTGCAATTGCGCTTTATTTGACGCATTCTTCACTGTATTATAAACTTTTGTGTCGTCGGCATACATGGAGCACACGCTGGATACTACTTCTGGCAGATCATTTATAAAAGCAACGAACAAAATAGGCTCCAGGACGCTTCCTTGTGGCACGCCACTGCGCACTGATGCCCAGTCTAATAACAGCAAAACTGTGACATTCGTCGTATCAGTTAAACAGCACGAGAGCAGCGCTGAACGACAGTTCAACAAGAGAACATTTGTTTATTCATAAGCTGAATTTCAATTTTTAGTGATCATATTCATTTATCATCAGTAGTTGATTCAGACGCTTTTTAAATCAACCAATCGTAAACAAAAATCATTAGCAAAAATAGCATTAAAATGCTTATCATTAATGTATATACTCGATTGCTTACGAAATTACTTAGAGAGACGTGTGCTAGTGGGCGCATCATCCACTAGCACATATAAGTCTGTACCTCGCATGATAATTTACAAACATAAACATAAGCAGCTTCATTCAAGAAGCAAGAGGTTTTCTATTCTATGCAGATCAGTGGGGCTGTACTATCAATAATAGGTATGAGTTCGTAACTACGTTGACCAATCCCTGACAGCTTTTCAAACTAAACCCACCAATCACAGACGAGAAATCGGCCGCTCTTTGTACTTTGGTGAGTTTGGCGCTAGTAATCATAGGGTCACTAAACTAACTAATAGTACGCACCTGATGGTTACAAAAACAGTACATCAAGCGAGACACATAATGCATCAAGTAAAGTTGTACTCACTTCGTGGAGTTGGTGCAGACACCCCGCCACTGAGTTGTACTCACTTCCTGGAGTTGGTGCAGACACCCCGCCACTGAGTTGTACTCACTTCCTGGAGTTGGTGCAGACACCCCGCCCCTGAGTTGTACTCACTTCCTGGAGTTGGTGCAGACACCCCGCCACTGGTTCTTGTAGAAGAGCTGGAGCCGCCCCAGGACAGGAGTGGGGCCATCCACGAGACGTGCCTTCAGGTTGCCCAAGGGAGCAGGAGGCGGGGCACTGCTTGTCAGGGTGATGCGATCATACTGCGTACCCTGCAGGTGTAGAGGGTATACTCAAGTATAGACAGATCCTTTGAATGTGAACCCTTAACAAATAGAAGACCGCCTTAGGCAGAAAAATGCATATAAGCAAATAACCACAGTGAAAATGTAAGTGTGAATAAGAGAGTCTAAGCTACGAATATTAAAGATGCATTATTTACAAAGAATTTATGATTCAAATAATCAAATTTTAACTCTGATACTAAAAGATCAGTTTTCAACATTTGAAACTGTAAATAGCCGTCATTAAGAGGAAAAATGCCACATATCAGAGAGGCTGGTTTGTCAGATCTATAATAATTTTTACCGAGAAAATAAACAAGAGTTTTAAGAAAAGAGCAAAACCCAGGAGCTTGCAGCAATAAAGGCGCCCTTGTACCAGCCTACAACTTTCCAATTGTTACAAAACCAGCTGCGTCTACCCATGAACCAAGCCAGGCAGACTAAGATAAGGATATAGCGTCAACATTATAACTTATTGAGTAAACTGAGAAACATTGTATGTCTTGGTTTAAAGTAGAGTATAATTTTTTGAATTTTTCTTACTCAAACTGTTTTCAATGCAAGAGAATTGTATATAATTGTACTTTGAAGATTCTAAGACATGAGCAACGGTATATATGAAAGAATAAGACAAATTTAATAACACCAATTAAGATATATATTTAATAAGAGGTTCTTTTAATATGTTTAGTTATTAAACTTAGTATCAGTAGTAAATTATTGATTTGTATTATGTATTTAATCAAGTATTAGTTGCTTTCCCGATTAAAATACCTACATAAATGAACGCCTTAGGAATATAACTTTTTAGACAGCGCCAAATAGAGTGTGCGCACATCGCCATTAATGTTACAGAAACATGAACTGAGAGACATGAACGCGTCTGCTGAGTAGTGATCCTTTTGGACCGAGAGGTGCTAGAAGTTCAAGCCCTGTGAAACTCCGTTTCCAACTGCAAGGTGTCAGCACAGTAAAATTCAAGTTAAAATATGATCGATCAAAATTAGGTCTCAAACTTCGTTTCAAGTGCAAGGTGTCAACACAGTAAAATTCAAGTTAAAATATGATGGATCAAAATTAAGTCTCAAACTTCGTTTCAAAATGCAGGGTGTGAACACATCAAAGTTCAAGGTTAAATATGAGTGATTTAGAAATTAGCGAAGCCAGATACGGAAAAATAGACCTGTTTATATTGAATACAGCCCCATTAGAAGTAAAAAAGCCTAATTTTTAGAAAAATAAACCCATTTGTATTGAAAAGAAGCCCCGTTAGTTTGGAAAAATAAGTCCGTGCTTGGCGGGTTGCAGAGTTAAGCTGGGAGCCGAGTTCCAGGCTTGCGTCAAGGCCACACACATTTGCACTAACCGGTTCCAGAACAACATAAAAACAATGCTTTCTTGAATAAAATGTTATATAAAAAATTAATGAAATTGAATTATTCAGGAAATATCGAATTTGGAAGCTCCTGAACAAATTGCAATGACCGCAGTAAGCATTGGGCATTCATCCTGTGCCCAGAATCTCGGGTAAGCATTTCCAAGGCCAGCTCTGTAGAATATTACGATGACGTCATACTACGATGACGTCACAGACCTGACTGTGACGTCACACCTGCCGTGATAGAACAAAGCAGTGATACCTGAACTATCAATGGAGCGAAATTAACGTGGTCGTGCATGAACTGCACGCAGGTTAACAAGAACAATGAACACTGAGGACTAACTTCCCATTAATTTGGATTCAGCTAAAAGAAGAGGGAAACAATGGTAAGGATTTTACGGATGAAGCATTTAGAACTTTATCACAAATAATGAACGCGTAATCTAGCGTGTAAACGATAACAAAACTAACAGCGTAAGAACGAAAACAGAACTAACAGCGTAAGAACGGTAACAGAACTAACAGCGTAAAAACGATAACAGGACTAATATCGTAAGAACGAAAACAGAACTAATAGCGTAAGAACGATAACAGAACCAACAGCGTAAAAACGATAACAGGACTAATATCGTAAGAACGATAACAGAACTAACAGCGTAAAAACGATAACAGGGCTAATGTCGTAACAATGATAACAGAACTAACAGCGTGAGAACAATAACATAACAAATAGGGCAGTCAGGGAGGCGCCCAATGAGTGTGAGTCATCACCGGACATTAATGCAAGCTGTGAATGAACAACATTACTGATACGCGGGCTGCAGGCACCAGCATTTGATAAACAGAAATGACTCACTATTGTGAGAAATGGCCCAATGGGTCATGAGGATCAGCCTGATGGTGTCGATGACGTATATGGCTAAGGTTAATAATGATGCGATAATGATGGCCGTGAAGCAATTTATCATTCAAACATATTTGCTGATGATAGTGAGATGATGTCTGGAATGTGTGTCTGCTGTGTCATTGGCTTTTATCCTTTAATACCGCGATTAAAATATAAGGATAGAAGTATAGAAATATGTAACAAGGTTTCAAATTAAGAAATACATAAATAAATGAAGATATAAGAAAAAATACATAAACAAAAACCTTAAACGTGATCTTTAATACAAAAAAATAAAAACTAACAATATAATCAGCATCAGATCTGTTTTACATGCAACAAAGTGTGGAAATAAATAACAGTATTTTCCAAGCATCACTTGAAACGCCAAGTGAAAAAGAGCAGAGTAAGCAGTACAGCAACTCGTGCGAGTCTCTCATAAGGTTGGAAGGTCGCATCGTGGAGCCTGCAATGAAAGGGAAAGCCCGTCTCGCTCCCATATCCAGTGCGTGGGGCTGTACTAGCAAATAGTAATGAGTGAGTAAATTCGTCAGCCATTCAATGAAGACCTTTTAATTTAAGTCCAACAATCACAGACGTGGAAACGGCACTTGCGTGTACTTAGGCCGCTAAGTGTACATGAGGCCGCTACGCGTACTACCGCTACCTTAGTATTCTTAGTTACCAGTGTCGCAACGTGTACTAGTTTTGATAAGAAGGCTCGTGCTATTTCGCACGCGAGAAATTGTAGAATATCAAAAAGATATTGAGTTGATACTCGTCATTTAGTTTTGATTTTAAGCAACAATTTTTTATGCTCATATTATTATACAAATGATGAATGAATGATGAAGCACTGATGCTGCTTCCAATCAGTGGTGACAACATTTAATTTGAAAAATGATCGAGTCCAAATACTTTCGTACGCTTGGACTTAGCAGTGTGCGTTTAAACTCAAGCTTGTCTAGGTGTATGAAAGCGATTCAATACACCTGCTATGTAACTGATAATTATAAAAACCGTTATAAAATTACTGTCAAACTAAACACAAACGCTGCGACTTATTTGCATGCATAACATGATGTAGATTATTCAAAAAATATACCCTCGCAGGTTAGCAGTGTAGCTGAAAAGAGCGGTACAAGAGTGCATGTTTCAGATTAGGATCACAATCAGCCGTATAGGTATAACGGTCAGAGCTTATCGCGAGATAACAGCAGTCTGCAGGCAGTTCAAATTTATACGAACGCATGCAGCGTGACAAACAAATGCTAAAGCAAGAGCGCAAAATATGTATGTCCCGAACTTGACAACAATCATAAAAAATGTAGTACCAAACTGTAGATTCCTCAAACTCGGTTTTCTCGTCAAATCAATGCGACTCTCAAGTAATTTGAGAAATGCAAACTTTAGCATCTGTTTTTGGTATTATGAAATAGGTAGTAACGTACGTATTCTTGATATTATTTGCCATCACAGAATCATAGTTAATAACTTGAACATGATCGATGTGTGCAAGAATCTGTGAACTCTTTTTTTGAACGTCCTAGAGCATTAAAATAAGTATGTACCTTTTTATATGAGAACATTTTTCTGCAGTACAGAAGTGAATACAGTTTAGCACAAGCGCGTCAAGAGCGATATCAAGATAACAATGAAGAAAAAATAGTAAAAATATTAACAAAAACACGTTACTCAGAGCATCCAGTAATAATCCATACTGTATGTAAATTTAGCTGGCCGCATAAAGAAATGAGAGCAAAATTAAAATCATTATTTTCAACACAGCAGAGTCCGAGGCATCAGCCTTACGAAACAACTCAGGCGATAATGCAAACAGTTTCATTTTATACAAAAATTTGAATATATTCTTGCTAAATTAAAATGCCTATATATTCGTGGTTTAGGCCTAAGCATTAGTTTTGTGTCCGGTCTCATGCGTTGTGGCCCCGAGTTTGTACGTATATAAGACTACTGATAAGACTGATAGCTTATCCTTGATGCACGGTGAGAATGCCTTCTTGTAACACCAGTGTATTCTTACTACAGAACCTTAATTAACGGAACTTTTATTCGATGACTCAACTTTAATGCTAACATAAATTTACGAGGCTAAATAATTTGTTAACTGTAGTGCGCATTATTCATTCGACTTGACATAAAAAGTTCACGGCCATTTTACAGTCTAAAAAGAACAATTGCTGCTTTCATTCTGTAATCAACATCATTGTAATATGGTATCAATTGATTCAGGAAAGGCGTAGCAAGACTTCATTGACTGATTGATAGAATTATTATTCAGCCGTCATCATCGTAGTAATATGGTGTTAAGTGAATGGATTCAGGAAAGTCTTATCAAGAATATACTGACTCATGAAACAATAAAGGATTTCACAGGAGTACATGAGCACCACGCCCAGCACACAAAACTCGGTCCACATCCTGCACGCGTCTTTTGTGCGCTTGAAGGAAGCGAAACTCAGACGACACAATGGAGAAAGGCAAGCCTGAAAAGACAGGAAAGACACCACGCAAGATCCTACAATTAAAAAAAGATACGCTGGAGAGACACCACGCAAAATCCAGCAAGTAAAAAAACACGCAGGAAAGATTCGGCAATTAAAACCACGCAAGATCCTGCAATTAAAAAAAAGACACCCAGATAGGAAAGACACCACGCAAGATCCTGCAAAAAAAGAAACGCATGAAAGACACCACGCAAGATCCTGCAAAAAAAGACACACAGGAAAGACACCACGCAAGATCCCGTAATTAAAAAGACGACAGCTAGTGACGCAACATTTCTCGGATATTCGAAACCAGAATAAGTCATCCTGAATTGCTAAGCTCCAAAAAAATTCAACAAAATAAGATCGAATATTACGAATGTAGCACTTAAAAGGGAATGATGATTGATGTATAAAGTATCATGCACCATAAATTATTGAATTAGTTCATGACACACCAATCCTCTATAAATGAGACACTCGTCTGTCTACTTAACTATCCCCATAAGAGCATAACTCTAAACATGAGACCTCGGATCAGAATTTCGTGTCTCCGCATAGAGCATTAATTGTTTATCCTATGCTTAACAGATTTTCCAGTTTAATTATACCAAATTTACACCAGCTACCGACGACAGAGTAACATCACTAATATTGACAACCCCACAGCTTGGAATAAGAACTCGAGATGTGCGTTTGGAATCTCAACTGGTGGAACCCTGGCTTATAAGGTCTCATACTAAGTAAGCTGGAAAATTATTATACTAAGTACATGACTGAAGCACAAAACAGTATTTAAATTAAGGTATTGACGAGGAAGTTGTTTGTATATTACTCCTAAGATTTGAAGATATGAGATGTGTTCAGCGCCTAAAAACAGGAACAGTGCTGAGCCTCAAAAACAGTATTCATGTTTATGCAAATTACGATGAGGCCATTTCGGTATTTGTGTGCTAACTTTTAAACTTTTTTCTTGGTTTTCATCAATATGTAACGTACCCTCGAAGTTCTGTTAGTACCAGACGTCACGATAATCTCTTCGGAGAATAATAATGACAATAAAAATAATAATAATAATGTAACTAATAATAACAATGAAAATAATAATATTATTTATTAGAGCATAACGGAAGCCCTCCTCTTCAACACAAATGTTAACGCTAACGGTTTACGCTCTAATCACCAGGCCTGACGATGTGGGAGATGACCCGGATGCTCGTATCGGTGACATCTTTCCCTAGTAAGTCAAACATGAGCAACAGCAGGCATCCAGCACTAATGTAAGTTAGATTAACAAGACATTCACTGCAACGAAGTTCAAATTTCGTGATAAAAAATGGTGCCCGATTTGTGTCAACGTTGACATAATGAGCACAGAAATAACATTTCGGCACGGTACATGGCATCATTAAATGAAATTAAAGGAGCTCATTAGACTCAGTAATGCGAGAAAAGAGCAGTTCAACAGACAGAAATTCGCTCAATTTTTTATATCTTTTAGTACGCAAGTACAAGATTAGAATGCAATTGAATATTTAGACTTTTTAGAGTGTATTCCTCATTCCACTTACATAGTGATTGTATAAGGCTAAAATTGATAAAAAAAAAAACGCTACGCTATTTCAAGATAAAATCAGCACCTACTAAAGTATACCTACTGTATGATCTCATACGAGGAACATTTGCATTTTATACAAAGATGAATAAAGAGCTAAAAAAGAAAGTGAAATACAGAGATGGATGCTATTGCTAATGAATACATTTGTTAGTTTACCGAAATTACTCATTATAAAGTAAATTAAAACTTATCAGAGACGTCTCGTCTGTTGCGAACATCAGAATGGAACAATATTACATGCACTAAAAGTCCGAATATACATTATAACAGTAATTAGTAAAAATGAAGTAATGATTGTCAACTGAAAATGTTAAAGCTTCGGGTGAGTTAATGAAGCATTTATGCCATTTCGCATGACAAACAGCAACGTCACCAGTTGGAAAATTCTTCGCAAGCTCAGAAGGCGTGAGTGAAAAATGTACCTACTTATCATGTTCTATGCCAGTGGTTCCCAAAGTGGGCGATATCGCCCCCCTATGGGCGGTGGAAAGATTTTGGGGGGCGATAAGGAAGAAGAAGGTGTTTGGGGGGCGATAGGGGGGCGGCAGTCCGAAATCAAAGTCAGAAATTCCAAAGTTTGTTTGACGATTTGTACACAACACGTACAGCACATCATGACTCCCAGCGATGGTTTTTTCACCCAGATCTGTTTACTTAGCCTCTCCTGGGTTTACGTCTCGAACAAACTAACGGCCGGTCTCACGGCCAATTGCCAAATTCAACGATCAAGGAATTTCTCTCAAAGTAATGAACTTTACTCGATGAAAATTGGTACACGTATTCATTAGGGCCTAACGGTTATGTTTAGCTTGTGAAATTTTTTTACATTTTTTTCATTTATTTTTGCCATAGTTATATGGCAATACGGGCCAAAATTCACAGTGATTTTCGAACGAAATTTTGAATTTACAGTCCTAACTACGGAACGGTAATGTTTAGCTCGTGAAAATTTATTCGATTGTGCCTTTGTTCGCGAGTTTTTTTTTTTTTCATTCCATCTTCATTCGTGATTTAAACAGCAAGACGTGCTTAAATTCGCAGGAATCAAGAAAATTCTTCCAAAACTACTGAATAGATTTGAACGAAATTTAGTATTTAAATACCTAACCTCAGCAACGGTGATGTTTAGCTCACTACAATTTTTCGTTTTGCCTTAGTTTGCGAGTTATACGGCTATACGTATACGGATAATCGTAAATGGCTCTTGGTTAAACCGGCCGGTAGAAAAGCCGGTCGTCCCTCCTATATCTGTATAACTCGCGAACGAAAACAAAATAGAAAAGTTGTCACGAGCTAAACATCACCATTGGGAGTTAGGTATTTATATACAAAGTTTCGTTGAAATCTGTTCAGTAGTTTAGAAGAAATTTCTTGATCGCCGCGAATCTAAGCGACAAATTATCCGGTGATACGGGCCGAATAATAAGGAAGTGTGAAATCAAGAATGACGGTGAAATAGAATAAAACTCGCAAACGAAAGTAAAATCGAAATTTTTTTATAAGTTAAAAAATCACCGTTTGGTAGTTAGGAATGTATATTCAAAATTTCGTTCAAATCTGTTCAGTAGTTTGGAAGAAATTCTTTGATCACTGCGAATTTCGGCCTTTATCGCAATATAACTCACGAATGAAGGTGAAATTAAAAAATTTTTACGAGCTAAAAATCCCCGTTAGGCTTTGATGAATACATGTTCGAAGTTTCATTGAGCTGCGTTCATTAGTTTGGAAGATATTACTTGATAATTGAATTTGGAGATTGGTCGTGCGACCGGCCACGAATCGGGCCGTAAATTTGCCCGAGACGTCCTAGGTTTCTAGTGCTGAAACAGTTAAAACAGCTTAAAAACATATTGGTTCACTAAATGGGGTTCTATTTGTGAAATACAGATTTGTGTTTAACCTTTATCTTTTAAAATTGCAGCGTACTAAATTTCAAGAAAGAGGCGTATGTTTTTATATGTCTGTGGGGGGCGCTAGAAATTCACTAGGGAGCCAATGGGGGCGCCAGCCTGAAAAGGTTTGGGAACCACTGTTCTATGCATTCTATATAATTCTTTTGGAACTGTCATGCATGAGAATGTACAGCGATATGCGCGCAGTTGTAAAAAATTAGGAATGGAGAAAATATTTCATTTGAAAAACAAGATGAATCAACGGAGTGGAAGCTAATAATTTTCCTGTCTTCACGGCCGGACAAATGCCAAGCAGTTTTGTAGAAGCAGAGAAACCTCAACGAGAGAACAGCGAGCAACCGCAGCACCGCTACCTCAGCCCCGTCATCTGCCGAGTGCAACTTCACAGCGACCAAAGAAACTGTCACCCAACGGGACGAGAAATTAAAATCGCACTTTCAAAAACGCCCTCCAGAGGAGTGTATGGTAAACGGTTAATGAATGGCTAATAGTTAGAGTCTACATAAACGTTATCTTAAATCGTACGGCATATTCCAATAGGTCGTTAGATATGCATCATCGAGGAAACAAAATATTCTTGATCCTGTTGGATACCGGTAATAGTTGAGTCCAAACAATAAATAATAGAAATTTGAAGCACAGTAACTGGAGACGGGATTACTGGTCGACAGAATTGACGGGATCATGCAAATTACGTAAAGGAGCACGCGATGAGTATCGAAGTCAAGCATTGTTAAGTAATTGAATAAAACAATGTTAAGTATTGAAGTAAAGCATTGTAAAATAATATAGTAAAACAATATTAAGTATTGAAGTAAAACATTGTTAATAAGAAAGCGGAGGTCGACCTTCAACGTTAGTTATATGAGGGCGGTACATAAGATCGATGTTCACCACATCGATTGCCAGCTCACGCCGTGTAGTGACGACCATAGCATGGCACAGCTAGCACGGAACTAAACATGTTTTGGACAAACACAACAATAATGGTGTATATATAATAATGAACTGGTGTATAATGAATAAATATGAATATCAGTGTAATTATATTTTACGGGACAAACGGCCATTGTAAGTCGAAGCTTAATTCAGTCTCAAGCTCTCTATTTTCCCACTTTACTTACGGTACAAGCGGTCATTGTAAGTCTAAACTGAATTTCGTCTCAAACTCTTCACTAGACATCGGATAGAAAATTATTTTGATGGGAATTTGGAGCAAGCCGCGAATCGGTAAAACAAAGGGGAAGAGTGGAAAAAAGCCTCGGCTGCGAGTGAAAGCGTGACTTGAGCTAACGAAGGCAGCGGTGGCGGGATACGCTAGAGGACGAACTGAACTGCCGAAAAAATAGTTGAAGAAATCAAGTCATTCGTGAACGGCAACTGCAACAGTAGGAAATACTGGAAAAAATTCGAAATCTGAATCCGTTTCGACTAAAAATATCCAATATATCAAAGTTTTGGTGAATATTTGTAACAATTACCATTTACCAGTATGTATAGAACAATAATTTTCGTAAACTTGTCAATTGTCATTACTAAGAATATTTTCGCTCTTGACGGTGGCAGTTTATGGAGGTTTCCGCGTTGCAAAACTTGACCAACAGAGTGTTCTCATGCCCAAAATCAAGAGAAATAACAAAGCTTGGTCAGGGAGAAGCCCTTTAACTTGACATTTGTTACCACAGAGGTCGTGATCAAAGATGCAAGAGTTGCACAGAAGCTTGAGCTCTCACTCTGCACTACAATACATTTGAACCGTAACAGGCTTCTCCCATATCACAGCAATGATATCAAGAATTTAAAAGTAAAAAAGAAGCCAAGTTAGTTCAACATATCTTCAGTGAACTTGGCGTCTTCTTTGCCTTTAAATTCTTGGTGAACTTGTGATTTAAACAGACAAATGATATAACAATAATAACAGCACGAAGATTTTTTTAAAAGTCAGTTATTCATTTGTGGCCATACAACATCAATTTCACTATTGCCACGGTTTATCAAGAAGGAGTACTGGAAATGGCTTTCAAAACGACGCATGCATCAACGCAAGCGAGACTTAATAAGGTTCTCCCAAGTAGGTATCGAATTTCACGAGAATTACCGTCCACATAACGTGCCTACGTTTATGAACCTCGATTGCTTGCGTTAAATAACTCAATGAACATGAAAACGGTCAAAATTAGTGTGTTCAACTTATGATGACGAGACACATCATTCGCCTCCATGTCAGAAGGTGATGGACACAGGACAGTATAGCGGCGACTAATGCCGTCAAATTATCATGCTTTGGCCTCGTGTATAGAGTTACTGGATCCTTCCGTGACCAGTACGTAGCGCATTTACACGAGGCCAATAGCGAGGGAAATAGTGTCGGTTAGTCTCGGAAAGTATTAATATCCGCCACTACTGTTCCCGTGTACAATCACCGTGTACGTATTGGTGATTGTGTACAATCACCAATATGGAGGGGCAAGATGTCAAACCACTATGACATGCATACGCTGGCCTATATACTACCACAGTCAAAACGCACGAGGCTGTGGGTTACTAGGAAGGCCTCTATGACCTCTAATACATTTCAGTCTAGCATAATACCTAAGAATAGGCCCAGTAACCTAGATAAGTAAGGGTCAAAACTTAAAGCTTCGGGTGACAGTTTTATATGGAGAAAATTTCAACATCCAGTAGGGTGTTTCGTTGAAATTTTGATACTGCTTCAGTAAATTCTTGAATGTGAGGTTCTCAATCAGAATTGCATTGAAGCAATTGCACAGAACTACGTAGCCATAAATAAAACCACCAAGTTATTTAACGTGAGCATGAGTAAGTAAACTACGGCCTCGGCCTGCTAGCTGCATGGACCACGTTGAAACGTTCTTTGTCTAAAGTTTTCGTTATATTTTTGAACATTTGCCAGACAATTGTTTCAATTTTTTTTAGACAAACAGCCAACAGTGTTCACCAAACATTATGTTCATCCGTGTTATTATCTATAATTCAGATTTGAATGCCAGTTAAACACTAATAAAAACGTACGAAACATATACAGACGGCCCTCTGATCAATCACAAATCCGATCATCGAAATCAATGTGACTATCCGTAGATAAAGTATACTCACAATTAAGTTTTTCTCGATATACACATCCAGTAATCTACAGAACAAAATATCATCCATACAATTGTAACTTTGTAAGTTATTTTATCGGAAGATAACTCGGTTTCATCAATCAGGGACCGACACAACCAATAAATATACGACTTGCAATTTTGTTAACTTCTTCGTACCTTTGCAGTTAAAACTCCCCGGACTGTGATACCGACGCCAGGATCAAACCGCATTTCAACTCCAGGTTCTATGATCATCTCTTCTCCAATCGGCACCTGAATTTCACTTGTAATGTAGTGAGGAGATTCCTCTCGGGCATAGTAGTATTTGGATGTTGACCTTCTTGAACGAAGTCCGTTGGAGTCACCGATGTCATGGATGACATTATCACGATTATGAACATCTGACTTCAAATCAATTCTTGAAAAATATTTGATTTTATCCCAAATATTGCTGTCTTGGGGAGGCGAACGGTTGTTACGCCATGAAGTCCGAAAAACATCATTATAATTACAATTGACGCCGTCTGGACGTAATGCAAGAATCAAGAAAGCAGTGGTCAACACAAACCATCCTACCGAGTATCTCAAGACTGGCATCTTTCTTGGCATTTCGTATATTATGTGTCTTCTGCACTCACATATCAAGTATTGACAATTTTTGCGCCAATTATCTTTCATTTTGATAACTAAAACTATTACTGAGTCACTCAATGATAAGCCAATAATTTGGCCTGCGCTACGAACAGATCGCCATAGCAACACCACACATCCACACTCTCCAACAGCCACCGCTACACTGACATCCAAAGCCTCCTTCCTGTTGGAAATTGGTCATCGTACACCTTTTCTGGGCGGCATACCTGAGCGCTTTGTCGAGAGTCAACCAACCCTAGAAAATTAGACTCGTCATGAACTTTCATCCAAGTTTTTTCTCTTCTCATTGTCACACCAATATAAACTTGAACCCAGCGAGGAACAGGGATGTATCAGTATCATGTATGGGTACCCCTGTAATATCTATGTGTACGCCTCTGACGCATTGTTTTCAATCCAACTCATTTATATTTATTAGTGATTAGTTGCCAAAAAATCGTGAAATATGCGTTTTTGATACGTAAACATTACTAAATAGATGTCGTTTGGGGCTACATGACGGATAGCAATATAATGATTCGAATTACGCACAACTTTATCGAGGAGAATGAGTCAGAGATGAAGCATATCAGCAGTTGCCACACCAAGGCGGTTAAGCTGCGACCGTTGAGAGGTGGTGAGGGGAGGAGAGGACTAGTCGATTTAAATCCCTCAAGTTCGCGGCGCGCACATTTAAAGGGATCGCATAACCTTGAATTTTTTTAAGGGCGAGCGATCGAACAGGCTGACACTAAAAATGGTGGACTTATGTTATTGTGTTATAGTCATAATAAACAATTCCACGTTGTTAATCGAGTACTACTAATGAGGATTACGAGAGACAATGATCTGTTTCTAAGTGCTGCAACGTGCAGGCAGGCAACTATCATGGTTGAACTAGTATATAGTTCAACCATGGGCAACTATCGAGTGCACATATACAGCGCTCTAGGATCAGCCTTTGGAGCTATATATGGCACCTGTCGTACGAAAATATAATATGCGTCACAATTGTCACATGTCAGGCCTATTCTTCAGCACTGGCATCACTATAATATGATACATTCAACTGTCACATGTGCACGCGATGTTGGGCTCCGCCGAGCAACCTTTGATAACCGATTTACAAGAAGCAAACGAGTTAACAGTCGATAATGAGGAATTTTGGATTAAAATGAAATAAATTTCAGTACCCAATTTTACTGAAGATAAGAAGTAACTTGGTTAACACATTCTCAAACGAGATCATAGCGCTCGCTGAAGAGAGACATTTGCATCCGAAAAAAGAGCCAGGTAAATATAAGAAAAAATTAAATAAAAAAGGCAGGAAACAGAGAAATCGCAACAAATAATAAAGAAAATTTGCCGGGAAGTCCATAATATAAGGGCAAAAAATTTAATAAAGAAAAATATCATAATATCTTAGTGACCATATTTTTACCTTATAATGAATAGGAAACCAAGATAAAAAAGGACCTGAAACTAAGTTTTGCAGTAGGTAAGCAATCGAACTTAGCATCTAACAAAACGTCGCGGCTTTCGTGGACTTCATCGCACCGATCTCAGTAGTGAAGAATGTACAGATAAATGGCGACTGAAGTAAGTAACCCAAAAGGCAATACAATTTTTTAATGAAGGCGACTCTGAAACAAAACAGTAACCACACGTAACATGATTAATAAAATTTAGATACAAAAAACTACCAGAGGACATGTTTCAATTATAAGTCACACTAGTGGGGATGTCAGTATGACATGCAGATATGAACTGTAGTCGAGCCTCTTTCTCAGTTTCTCGAACAAATGGTGAACAATATTATAATATTATTACATAAATTAGTCTTTCAATAGGCGAAGAACACATTCAAGAAGTACGTAGACATCAAGTGACCATCAAATAGCAAACTGACTTCAAATAATCATCAAATAATAAAATATATAGAAGCAATAACTTACAAAAGCATGGGATATTTCACAAGGCCAAAACGTAGTTACACCAGTAAGGTCAAGATTTATTTGAATATATTTCGTAGAAAGAAAATGAAAACTCATCAAGGACGAGTTTCTGAAGAGATTTTTGCAAGACTTAACATTTTGTGAGGTCACATTACTGGATTAGAAGTACTGTAGTAATCGAAAACTTCAGACCCGAAATTAGCATTCCAAAAATTTTCCCGATACTGAATTGCACATCACGGCTAGAACCGACACGAACGGCACCCAACTACCAAATCATGGAGCGAGAAACATTGTTGAGGTTTCACACGTCAAAAAAAAAAAAAAAAAAGCTTCATAGGAGTCAATAGAGTGACTTCTCCGGTAACAGATAATAGTAATAATTATTCGCCATTAAAGTCTTTATGATATCAAGAAAATAATAACAACTCCATTAAAAGAGAGTGGCAGGCAGTGATCAGCCGTCAAATGAGAGTCCAGAAGAATAAAAATCTACTTGTGTGCGTTGCAATTACTTCACGTCAGCTTGCAAGCTATTCAGAAACAGAAATATTAGTTATGGACAAGGAATGCAAAACTATTTTCATAAAGAAACTCTTTTCATTTAAATCGACATCTAATTTATCTTCAAAAATTATGTTTAAGAGCTTTAAGGTTTTACCATATTAATGTTGACTAAGTACGAATGCTCTACATAAATCATATGTTGTACAAGAAGCTTTGGAAAATGACACGGCGCGAGCACTGCGTTGCAGAGACAACATTTTTCAAAGCATCGAGGAGAAAGTCGGTGCAAGACATTAGGCATAGTTTCGTGTAATATTCAGCAAACACAACCAAGTACAGCAAACCACCTACATCTCTGATAGTATATACAAGTCTCTCACAGACATGGGGAATATCTTGAAAAACCCAGCATCACGCCGCCCTAAGAAGAAATATGTGCCTTCATCTATTTTACAACCACCGTAACATGATACCCCGAGTTTCATTCGTCAGGTGGAGTCAAAATACATGAAGTTGAAGGTATAACTGAGTTCATAACGCATTACAAATACGGCTATATTTTTATTAGGAAAAACCACTCTGTCAAAATCTCATTAACTCATCTTGCAACATTTGTACGAACATTTTTGAAAATTATTTGCCTCAACAATAAGCTCTGGGATTGAGTGCAAAGATTAAAGCATTGAAGCTTACCTGTACCTGCAAGCGTCAAAACCTGTATGACGTTGAGCAACAACACAACATATCCCCTATTGCTCGGCATATTTCAGAGTTACGTTTTAAGGGACATGAAATTGTGGTACCGTAATTGCGGGCCCGTTCCCTGAGTTTATTTTGGGCAAGATTAGTCGGACAAGACTCGTTCAGTTGTACTAGAATTACAAGTGCATTGACCGTTGGCCAATGCGTGAGCCAAACGCTGCAGCTTTGATTGCAAAACTTGTGATTGGTGTTAAATCAAAAGCTTAATATGAAAGGCATTTTTTCCTCCGGTGAAAGGGAAGTTGTAATTGTAGCCATGGCATCATAGATGTAGAGGAAAGCATATCCTGAAACATAACAGTTCCGAGATGCGGCGCAGTTGAAAAAAAGAGAAGACAGGCAACGCGAATATTTTTACCAGGATTATAAAGCAGATGCTATGAGCATTTGGCATTATTCAACAAAAAATGAAATTTCTCTCAACAAATGTGTAGATTAGGCACATCGTTGAAGCTATAATAAGATGGCATGAAACTGTAACATTACTTCGGATAGTACGAGTATGTATACGTTGACGACATTTGTACAGCAATGAACACACGCAAGGCGTTGAAGGAGGATATAGGAGGAATAATCCATATTAAAACTCAGATAAATCAATTCAAAAAAGTAAATAAATAAAATTCAAAGCATCTGCATTTGTAGTGAACCCATAAATTACAGTAAGATTTCAAAATGTAAATTTTGTTTAAAATCCGGAGGAAAGATTACTACAACTTTTATTTGAAACAAAACTTGAATGAAACACAAATTACAGATCTACAACAACGTTAAGCATTTACACCTATCAACAGCCATGACTCCTTTACACACACAGCACCCGAAGCTATCCTACAAATATACTCACAAATAGAAAAAAATAAACATCTATCTTAACTGTTAGTTAGACTAAATGAAAGTAATACATGCAGCTTGAATTACTGATTAGTCTTCGTCTTCTTGAACAAATACCCCAATAACTAACAGTGATATCCAGGGTGCTGCACGTAAACAAATTCCTCTGTTGAACTCAAAAGATGACCAAACAAAAAACTTCTCACGAAAAAAAATGAACTAATCCCTCAACGCGATAGACTTATTTGGGGTTTACAGACATTCTTTACTTGCAAGTCAACACTAACCGTACAAAAAATCAATTTTTATACTTAAAGAAAGTACATTGAAAGTAGTTTGGATTAGTTTCAACAGTTCTAAACAGGAGATATGAAACCATCAAATGTTCAATGAGGAATCTATGTGTGTGTTATTGCGGTGACCATCGACAGTACACAAATAACAACCTCTGTAGGCCAGTAGTAGTAGTAGGGGAGAGATTTCTAGCGCTTCAGATCAGTTCACTCTGTAGGCTATGTAACAACCATTGAGTTACACGAAGCAGCTCGCACGAAGGGCCTCGCGAAATTAAGCAAAACTGGCAGTCGGTCACGGGAACTTCTAAGTAAACTTACGAGTAACTCGTTCAATCCAGAACACGGCCTTCAAAATTTCATATTTTCAAATCACACCAACCGTTCTTGGGTAGACATCAAGCCTGAATTTCAATAAATATTCACTATCTCAAAATAATATTTCCGAAATAACATCGAAACACCGAAAGTACAACTAAGATGATTAGGAGTCTCGTAGTAAGACAGATTTTCAGTCTACACAACAGCAACATTTACATTTGGGACAACGATATAAAGCCTCACCTGACAATCTAGTAAGCGACTTCCGAGAATACAGTATCAAACTTTTCATTATTTTTCCTAAATCTTATACAGAAGTTGTGATCTGAAAACATGAATAAAGTTTCAGAAGAAAGCTCCATCGTAACTCACTTCTCAGTAATTTCATTCGTTGAAATAATTTTAGTATGACGTCGAAAATCAAACTCGAGATTTGCGGAGCTGAAGCGAGAGTACATAGCATCCACAACACTCGTAAGTTAATGGATGTTTATACCAACAACGCGTCTACGCAACTATGAAGCTTCATACAATTGACAGATCTGGAAGTTTAAATTTAATAAGCCATGGGACGGACTCTAGATGTGTTCAAGGCCTCAATTGAGAAAACACTGAAGTTCAACCTTTAACTAGTGAATAAAGATGAGCTTGTGGTTAAAATTCTCCCAATTTAGAGCTAGATGATTGAATATGACTATTTTATGAATATTGTTATGCTTATTCTTGAAATAATGTGAACACAATCAGCGTTTTCATAAGATTTTCCTCGTTATGAAATCCCATAGAATACAATCGAGTACCTAGTAGAAATCATTAACATGGAGAAGTGTGGGGTAGACGGTGTCATTTGATAATTAATGCAATTGTATAAGAAGTGTTGGAGTCTCGGAGAGCTTGCAAGATTCCCAGCGAGCTGCTCATATGTTGTCGCGCTAGAAGAAGGCAAGCATTACTGCCACAGGTTGCCGGACATTACGGCGCTACTCTGCTGCTGAGGCGGCTGCATTGCTCCATAGGCTCCTTGATATTGCTGTTGTTGAAGCATTTGTTGCTGTTGAGTTATTGGTTGTTGTTGCTGCTGCATGCCCATCATGGGACTACCAGCGCCCAACTGTAAGCCACTCATTTGAGTTTGTAGTTGACTCAGCTGGCTTGGCACCTGACCCATCTGGCACTGCATCTGCGTAAAAAATTGAAAACTCAATGAAATAAAGATAAAATACGTTCGCTACGTGTGGCAAATTTCACAGAAAATATAGTATTTGGATAAAGAAAAGAGAACTATTCCATGGAGAACGTTTTAGAAAATCAACACAAAAAATAATAATGATATTATTCAGTTTCAAATCTATTACGTCATAAACAAAATTTCGAGATTACTCAGCTCCTCTTTACTCAAATTAGAATCTGGCGTGTCTCTAAATTTTGTTTCGGCAGAGGTTTGCTTCTTTGGGCCCTAAAGTCAGAAAAAATGAATGGGTTATATTGTCCAAATAGTGACACACTTGCTGCACATAACACTGATACGCCCTTTTGCCGGGCCAAATTGGGTGCATAAGCCACACAAAGGTGAAAATTGCGTCGTTATGTGGACAAACTCTCACTCATTTCCAGGTGTAACATCGCACTCGAGAAGAGCTGTTGAAACAAAACTTGATAATAAGATGGCATGAAACTGTAACATTAAGGAGCAATGACTTGGTATTACTTAGGTACCTGGGCGAATGGGTTGGCGGCAGAAATTTGGATCCCAGAAGCTTGAACCTGAGCAACGCCTGGAGCCATCATCTGCCCCTGCATCATCTGACCGCCCACACCGCACATAACCTGGACATTGTCATTATCATGTAACGAAATTACATAGAAATTATTTAAAAATCTGCCCATTTACAGCTTAAATATAAGGAGTGGAAAAAAGGTTTCACTAGTGAATTATGCATCATGACACGTCTTGATATGTGGACGGCGCGAATTAGGAGAAAAATCGTCCATTTTTTGGACAATTTGAGCCAGTAATTTCTCTGAGTGTAGGTTTTGGCAACAATATATTGTCAACATGATGAATATTATTTTGTACGCAACTCATATCATATACGAATTTTAACAGATTTTTCTTTGTAGAGAACTCATGATTCTTAAATTAAAGCACAATTCCTTAGCTTATTAGAAGCCAACCCTAAATTTTAAGAACACAAATAGCCAATTCTTACAGGAGTTGACTAAAATCCATCAGATTATTTCATGTCAATTAAACAGATTCATCTTAATTAGCTCACCGGCTGCTGAGGATAGAACATCATATTTTGATGAACAGCAGCTCCGTTCTGATGTTGCTGATGCTGTACTCCTACACCACCAATAAAATATCCTGCAACGAAATATAGGAAATAATGAATCAAATTCATACCTGACATATTCTACTTTTATCCTTGGTAGGATTAATAACAAAAAAAATATAACTCAGTACTCACTGCAGTGAGTGACACAGAGCGCATTTTTTCGTCGACGAAAACGTGAAGTCACGGACGGACAGACAGACAGACATAGCGAGCACAATAGTGCATTTTTCCTTAAATGAGAAAATGCGCCAAAAAAGGTAGCTGTGATTAGAAAATGAATGTAAGAAGAAATTTTTTTTTGTCTGAGATAGAATGAGAATATGTCTTAGAAAATTCTGTTACATGTGAGAGGGGCCTGGGCCAAAAAAACCGGACTGATTTTTAAAGACTTGTTCAAATATCTTAAATCTTCTGTCAGCTCATAAGCTGGACTTGTTGATTATTCCGCAATTTTGTCAATACTTCTACGTCGATCTTCACGAATTAGGTGCCCAATTTTTCCAACATTTCTTCAGTGCGGAAAGTGAAATGATGACCTGAGCAAGGTTGGTCGTCAATTGACATTTCCCCTTTCTTGAAGCGGGAAAATCACTCAAAAACTTATATTTTCCCCATAGCATTATCCTTGTAGGTTGTCTTTGGCAGTTCCTTACCTCCTTTTCTCAGAAGAAAGCAAAATTTGATGGCAGCATGTTGCTAATGAAAATCGGCCATCATCAAAAAATGACAAGGGTGCAGAAGACATGTCACAAAAAAATGTGCGATTGTGGAACACGGCTTTTTAGGACAGCAATGCGTGATATATTAATTGATGAATATGTAAGTAGCATACGCTCATACAAGGAGAATGTGGTACTCCCAAAACTTTGCCCACCGCTGAGTCAGTCTGGTTATTTTGGGTCCCCCTAATAGTTATTATTAGGACACGTAATTTTTCACAGTCAATGCTACCAGCAAGGAGCGATGATTTGGAATGTATGCATGAACATCAAGAATACTATGATCAGCATTGGAAAACACATGATTGATTAAGCAATAACAAGTTAACACAGATAAATGGGGAGCTAAACTTTAACTATTATTGGTGGTTAGATTTGCCTTGGTTAGATCTTAACACAAGAAAAAAATTTATATAATCATTGTTCTTCCGATTAGGTTAAGAGAATGCGCATATATAATGGGTGAATTGAAAATACAAAGAACAAGCTAACAAGTGAATGTACCGAGATATTATGCATCTAAATTGGCAGTGGCAATGTTAAGTTTTAACTTACCTTGCTGCTGAGTCATGTTGATCATGTGTTGCTGCATGTGAGGGTTCAGTTGTGGGTTCATATTGGGGTTCAGTTGTGGGTTCATGTGTGACGTCATCTGCATCATTGCCTGCGAGCTCATACCAGAGCCCTGGGCCCCCTGGGATGCATTCTTAGAATACAAAGCCAAAATGGAGTCTTTGGTTAATTTCTCTCCATCGGGAGCCTTTTGATTGAAGAAATTCTCCTCTTCTTCTCTGACAGCGTCAGCTGCTGAGCCAGAAGCATCAGCCGTGGCAGTAACATTGCCTTCAGCAGCAGCGCTTGTGGCCGCGACAGACGCGGGCGCCGAGAGAAACTCCCCAAATGGATCGCTGGACTCGACCTTGCTGCCACTATTCTGGATTGATGCCGGCGAATCTGCCGATTAAATGATTGCAAATTGAGTGATGCATGTTATCAAATAAATGGCTGCAAGTGAAATCAAAATCATGGTAATGACTTTATTGATTTTGAAGTTGAATTTAATAAAAAATGTATCGATTACTAAAGGCATTCATGCAAAAATAAAAATACAGGATTATTATATGACATTTTAACCATTTACACAATTTTAAGGTAAATATATGTATGTCAATGATAGAAATAGTTAAGGTGATGATGCTCAGGAGTTGAATAATTTGATCAAAAGCTTGGTTCCATAAAAAAATTTGAAACAAAGTTGGTTACCTACCTCAGAGATGATTCACTTTAAATAAAAGAAAAAAAAATTACAGGTAAAACAGTAACTGTAAAAAAATCTAGACATATATCATCCAATTGAACAAATTACCAATCAAAATAACTGACCAGAATGCATTAGAAGATCTTGAGTAGGTACTACTAATTGCAAGATACACTAACACATGATATTGATGTTTCAATTTATATCTACTAACCTAAGCCCAGTAAGTCCTGAGTGGCAGAAGCAGGGAGTTTGGGCACGGTTGAAGGGGTGTTTGATGCTGAGGACGTCCTGGACGACGAGGAGCCTGGTGCTCTGGGTATTGGTTTAGGAGATGTGCCATTGCTTTTGCTACTCAAGACGTTGCTTGAGATGGAAGTGGGTAGCTCTACACTACCTATGCTATTCTGCAAAATAAGTCAATATAGTTAATAAAATGAACGAGTATTTAATACAGTGGTTTAGCATCAAATTATGATTTCACTGTATATTTTGCAGCCAAGTTAGTGGGAAAGAAACAAAAAATTTTCATCAAGTCTAAATTAACACAGCAGTAGTTAAAAAAAATATGATAGATAATAGATACAAAATAATTAATTAGTTGGTGTTTGCATCAATTAAAAACATACTTTCTTGTCTTTTCTTTTGTTTTTAAGCTGCTTCTCAATGAGCTGCTCCCAGTTAGGTGTAGGAAGAGGGGGTTGGACCCATTCTCTTGCAATGTATTTCTTGGCCTCATACTTTGCTCTGATGAACTGCTCTAGCACACTGTCAGTCTGGGGTCGCCTGAAGCTGTCCGGCAGGTTAGCTTCATAAACAGCTCTCGCTCGACTGTTGCCCATTTGCTGGATGCACTATGCCAACAAACATCACATTTAAATACAAATTTACACATCAGGCAATACATAAATTTTAAAGCAAAGAAAATGCCCAAACAGATTCACTGTATTTTCAATGGAAGCCTTGGCAAAAAAATAAGGTGAATTTCATAAATGTTTTCTTTGTTTTTTAATTCTTGGTGAACTACTAGCAATTTAAGCAGATTAACAATATAAGAATGTAAATAATATTTTACCAAGATTAATTAGATGAGAAATATAATAAAATCTCATTGATATTTCAGTGACATTTAATCTACCATAACCACAGTAATGCTAGAAGGAACTTACATAACAAAGAATTGTGAGTGTAAGAAAGACTCACCACCACTTGCTGAGGAGTCCATGTATCCAAGTTAACACTCTTCACACGTGAGATGTGCACTCCCAGATTACGATGAATGCCAGCACAGCGAATGCATACAAAGATTCCAAGGTTCCAAGATGACCATCGTGGAGCTAAATATCAAGTTGCATCAGCATTAAAGGAAATGTAAACACTAAGAATTAGGTATTCCCATATCAATCACTTATTCTAAGGACTTCAAAAGCTTGCATGCTCCATACAAAAATATGATTATTGATCCTGCACTAATGTTTTGTATTATAGTATTTTCTAACAACAGATGGTTTAGCAAAGAAGGGTGACTTACTTTTGGCATCGCAGTCAACACAATATTTATTGTCATCATCCTTAAGTAATTCAGTTAGGACAGCTTGACATTTTTCCTGAATAAGTCGATTCTTTTCCTTTTCAAATGATGAAGTCATCTTCAAAATTAACAAATTAAATTTTCTGAAAAAATACAAGTACTACAGTATGTATCAACTATGATGAAATGCATAAAAACATTTTTCATGATGAATATAGGAGATAACAATTATACCTACATACTGACATCTTTAACATACTAACAATAAAATGAGGTCTTTGTCATTTTCTAGGCCTAAAAAATAAATAGCTAACTACTGATAAATGGTAGACCTCAAAAACCTAGCTCTGCTGGAATCAATGAATGTTCATATTTTTTGTTACACCTAATAATAATTTTTCTTGTTGGAGAGAGGAAGAAAACTGAAAAAAATATCTTGATTAGAAAATTCTATTTGAAAACTTCTCTCGATGAGATCTCATGGTAGATATGCCAGCTATGATAAGTATGATGTAACCTTGGCAAGAAATAAAGCACACAAAAGTAAAAAAATAAACAATATTAGAGTGAGAGATTAGAACAATAACTAGAATCTGATTTGAGTTTACTACCTATATACTGTATGGTCAAACCAAGTGTTATAAGATGCATCTGGTATGATAATTTTTGGTGAAGAAAAATTCACTCAGTGACTGACCAAGGATAATAAATTTTAAGAGAGAAGAGAGCATTTGCCCTATGCCACACGGTGTAGTCAGGCCCAGGCCATTTTCATAACCTGCAGAGTGGAGAATGCAAGGATAAAGCCAAATGGGACATTTCTAGTCAGTTTTAGGGTAGTATTTGCAATAAGTGCCATAATCTGAATTCATTACCGGTCACCGACCACTCTAACTCTGGCCATCAGTGCCTTAGGTCAGTAACTTCATGCGTATCTAGTAATGGAAAATTTTCATTTGCCATACCTGTAATCATTATATTGTGTTGAACCTGAGTAAAGTTTAAGGGGCCATGATATTTTTTTTTGTATCCATTACTGTTCCGGTTGGGGAGACTATCCAATACACCACAGTTAACAGCACAACTATTGAGACTATGGATACTACCACAGCATTTTGGCATTTTGTCAAAAGACTCATTTCACTGCCAAGTCTTGCCAGTTGTCTGCGCTTCAACTGTAAATTGTCTGTGGTTCTACCACAAGTCGCCTGTGATTCTACCACAAGTTGCCTGTAATTCTATCACAAGTCGTCTGTGATTCATTCTGCTGCCTGAACTTTGCCTATGATTCTACCACCAGTCTGTGATTATACTGCTAGTCATCTGTTATTTTACCACACTTCTCTTTAATTCTATCACCAGTTGCCTGTGATTCTAATGTCAGTCATCTGTGATTTTATCACACTTTGCCTGTAATTTCACCGCCGGTCATGGTATTAATTACAAAATTAAATTTAGCCCACAATTCTGCCCAATATCACAAATTGGCCGTAAGGGCATCTGCACCTGAATGAACTACCATCAAATGGTATAATAAGGGATAGGTGGGGTAAATGGGACAGTCCTCTACCACCGTGTAAAAATGTTATAGCAGCAAAACAAATTAAAATATTGCAAAACTAAAAATAGTGGCATAAACATCAACATTTTTCCTATCTATGTAGCATAAAGGAAATTAAGAAATCATACATTTACTAGCTCTAAAAAATCCATGAAAAAATGGTAAAAAATGATATTTCAAAAATGTACGTACCTATACAGGTGGATGGTGAATTAAATAGAATTGTAAATTAAATAAGAGAGAAGGAAATAAGGATGTTCAAAGCTGCCAAACAGTATGGCATAAAAAAGTCTGTTTAGTTTAATAGAGTGCATGGAAATCATGTTATGGAGCCTGGCTGCCAAACTGTTTTGAGTGCAATGGAGGTGAGCATTATTATTGTTACCCACTTCAGCCTATGGACCTAAGGATTATTGTCAAAAGCTACTCAAGTACCTGATGAGCACGAGCAAACTGTCCCTAAATCTTCACCTTGCAGGGAACAACCAGGCTTCAGCCTTCATCAAGCCACAAAGCAATTTAAGCAAAAGACTAGCAATCACATTGCAAATAATATTAAAAGCTCAAGATCAGCTTTGAGGATGCAAACTATGAGAAAGTACTGTAGTGGTGTCATGGTGTGGCATGTGTATTATATAGGTAGCTGTATGGTGTACCATACCATGCAATCATGCATGGTATATGGTCAAATGGGCAATTCAAGGAGTACAATCAATTTCATAGAACAAGTGATTTTGAATCACCAATTTTATTTAGCATATGGCAGGCATGCTTTTATACAATGTCCAGGTAAACAACCAATTTTAGCCTGCAACTGATAGATTGATTTTATTGTTGCCAGTAAAAGGCAGTTTGTTTAGTGACCTCTTGCTTCTAACAGGGTGCATACCAGTTACCACAGTACCAGTATTTAGAAAAAAAAATTCCATGACTTTTCCATGACCTTTTTTTACTAATCTTTGAATGTTAACTGAATGAAAAGAGTGTATTTGACAGTGCAGCAGAACCCAACATGTACTGATGGTGAATTGGTAATGTACAAGATGTGTATCAAACCTACACATCCTCATCCATTTGTATATTTATCTGATCTTACAATTTTATTACGAATCCATTTTTTTTGCTGGTTCTAAATGGAACCTTGGCATTAATACCCTATTCCCTAATACCTACGGTAGGTTAATACACATTACACACAGCATGGAAAAACACTTCATTTTTTCTTCATTAATTTACAAATTCCATGATTTTCCATAGCCTGAAATGAAATTCCATGACTTTTGAGGCCTAGAAAATTAAAAATCAAATACCATGACTTTCCAGCATTCCAGGTTTTCCATGACCATGAGTGACCACACTCCACACACTGACACACACCTTGTTATAATGTATTGAATAAATGACTTTGTTTGCACATGACAAAGTCTGACACAAAGATCCCCACTGATTTTCATGTAGGCTAGGACTTGAAATTTTTAACTGGTTATCCTTTAGTTCAGGAAGGTTTTGCAGTTTACTATAGCTAGGCTACCTAATTTTGCTGCTACATTTTATGAGGGCATTTCTAACCCTAGTTATTAGTTAGGCCTAGTAGCAGTAGTAGGTACTAACCTGGTAGCCTGGTAGGGTTAGCGCGGTATATTCCGACACATTAAGGACGCATCGAGAAATGAAAAACTATAAAAAAACCGTATGCGTTACATAAGTTCTGTTGCCTTCACGTGACTCTCGTCTCAAAACACTTCACTACGCGTCAGCAACGATGAAACGTCACAAAATGTTGCCATATTTATTAAAAAGCCTTTAGAATGGAAACCTACCAAATCCCTATATTCCGTCACTTTGTGTGGCAATATTTGACACGTGGTGAGTCATATTGCGTCAGCGCTTCAAATTTAACTGATACGTAATGCCGATTATTGCCAACATCAACATATTCGAATTCCGTTTGCTGTGTGAGCTGTATTGGGATACAACACGGCTTTGAATTAGAACACTAACGAATATTGAACACTACCGTAAAATGGGGTAACTTAGACCACTTTTCAATTTTTTTACAAAAACCCCCACAACTCAAAAACTATTTGACATAGAAAAATTTTGTCAATGGGCATTAAAGGCCTAATACTGAGGCTACATAACACAATAGAAAGATTTAAAAACTTTGCATATCTAATAGGTTAAAAAATTAAAAATTTGACCCACAAAAAAAAGCTATTATTTAAAGCCTGTCAGAGTACCCCCTCCAATTTTTTTATTTTTTGGTTAAATAACTCCAGGTTTTGATGCATTGTAGTAGAACTCTTCTAGTTACATATACAAATGACAAATTTTAGGAAAGTGTCATAGTTTGCAAATGGGGTAACTTAGACCACCAAATGTCAGCCCTGATGGGGTAACATAGACTGGCTTGGGAGTTAATATAAAATTACCATATATAACATATTTTATGTTTGTCAGCCTATTTATGTTTTTTCTTTATGTTTCAGACTCTACAGAGTCTTATATATGGTAATTTTAACTTAATATCCAAGCCAGTCAATATTTACCCATCGGGGCTGCCATTAGGTAGTCACATTTCCCTCATTATGGGGTGGCGCCTCCCATTTGCAAACTATGACACTTTCCTCAAGTTTGTCATTTGCATATGTAACTAGAAGAGTTCTACTACAATGCACCAAAACCTGGAGTTATTTGGAGTTATTTTACCAAAAAAAAAAATAATTGATTTTACCACCCGGTCTAAGTTACCCCAAGAGCTGGGGTAACAAAGACCATCACTTTTTTTGAAATTACATAAAGACTATGAGAGGCAGGAGCCAGCAATTTATGGTGAGTGAAGCTAGAGTATAGACCTGTATTTTACATGTTTCAATTCAAGTTTAATTAAGCTAGTAAAAAAATGGCATCATTTATAAGAAAAAAAGTGGTCTAAGTTATCCCATTTTATGGTACTTAATTACGTTTTAATTAACAGCTATTAGGCTTTTAATTAAGCAAATTTCAATTTTTGTACAAAGCTTGGAACGATCTGTGTGTGTCCAATTCAAGTTGTGTCGGAATTAGTTTTGATGGGTCTAAATCCATCACTCAACTTAATCATCTATTAATTTATTTAAAAACAGTTATTCACTATTTGGTAGAGCAAGGTCAACTGTCAAATTTGACACATTTTTCGATGATCTCACCAGGTGGCATGCAGTGTCTCTCTTTGGATCTCAATATTTTCCCAATAGATGGCCAAGACCTAGTGTTTTTGCAGTATTTCGACACGCAAATGTTACATAGTGGCAAAGCAGAGAGGTTTTTTATACTCTCCCTCAAGTTCATTTTTGAGTCATAAGTAGACCAGTAAAGTATCCTGGATACCAGCATTATCATACATTAGAAAGTGGTTTAAATCTCGAGTAAATGAGGAAATTAAAAATGAACTGATTCTAAAAAAGCTATGGTTTGCCACTATGCAAATGTATGACGTCACCATTTCAACCATCAATGAACACATGGAACTAAAACAAAGCTTAATATAAAGGAAAAACTAGAGAAGTGACGGAATTACCTACGATGTTGGAATATACCGCATTTACCCTAGGTGCACTAGGTGGTAGCCTACCTACCTACTACCTAGTACCTATACCTATGTTTCCAGTGATGATACACCAATACTACAATACACTCTCAATCCGTCATTCAGAATGACTTAGTGTCAGTCCTCACCTAATAAAAATTTCAAATTATTTCTAAATTTTGTTTAATAATGCAACCAACTAACCAAGTTACCAAGAAAATGTGGTATTAAACTAAGTTAACTAACTTCAGAATTTAAAAGCCAAGACATTTGTTTGTATGATCAAAATAAATTTTAGGAGTTACAAACTTACAGGAATAAAATATAGAGCAACAAAAAGTATGTGCAAGTTTAAATGAAATAAAATTATACCCAGACTCACAACGAGATCTCTCATAAATATGGTGTAGTTGTACCCGTAACCCGTGTAGCCTACTTAACTGTAACTGAGTCGGACTAAATCATAAATCATTAAATGGGGTGCATTTCATGATTTCAACAGACCTTAAACTTCAAATAGAATCAGACTACCTAGCTAATTTATAGTCTGACAAATAAATCACTAATAGAAATATAGAATGATTAGGCAGTCACTAATACTAATAGAATCTTAAGATTCTGCGACAATATGTTTAATAGATTTGATCAAACACACGGCACAAATGCTGAAAATTGTTCACAGTGCGAAACTTTGAGCAACAATAACAGTCTTATTTACAGATGTCAGATAACATCAAGAATCCAAGATCATGAAATAAGATATCAACTGACAGCGGTGCTGCGGTAGTAGGGGGTGGAAGTCAACATTACAAATGCCATAGCGAATAATCTTGATGTGAACGCCTGTTGTGGATTTTGCTGGACGACTCGGTCAGTCTCCAGTAACATATTTTCACCATATAAGCCAGTGAAAACTTCAATGCCTATTTTTGTCGTACTCTTCGGGTCCAGTGACTATCATTAATGTCATATATAATATTCTTTTCTCTAAAAATATTACATCCCTGTATTTCTTGCACTTAATGTGACGGCATTTCACTAGGTAACCTCTTAAGGACCGATTATTTGAGGTCATCAAACCATTCTTCCTCGTGAAATATTGAATAAAATTCGATAACCCGGCTTATAAACTCGTCGACGAACAGCACATTTCATGCGATAAATACTCATTGATACGACTCAAGACGAGAGGATTCAGAAATTTATTACTATCACAATTGTATAACTCGAGTAAAATTTGGCATGAATTCAATCATTGCCGAAAATTTAAATAAGTCTATCCACATCGCAAAGAACTTATTAGTAAATTAGATTACATGAGGAGTTTGCTTAGTTTCGAAATCCGATGAAGGCTTAGTTATTTTCAACAGTAATGGGGGGAAAAAACTTGGAAGATGATGAATGCATGGAGAGAAAATTGTGTGCAAGTGCAATTTTTTCGACACAAGAATCTGAATAAACACGGAAGACAAGAGGCGGCAACCAACTAGAAACAAAATGATGGGAAGTTGATAATATATTAAAGATATTCAAGAAAGAACACTTTGCTCGGATTCCAAAAAAATGGGCCCCCTGATTATAATCCATCAAATTGTAAACCGATTCAAATTGAAAAAATCGCATGCTAATAACTTATTGTTGCTAAACTTTGTGGGGATTTTCAAAGAATTGCATCCTAATTATAAACTGTCGCTGTCATTACATAGGTAACACTCCGACAGCGTAGCACACGTATATCTAACTTGTATTCTACACAAAAATTGACGTAAACAAAATAAAACGAATGACATGGAGGTGATGTTGGTGGTTCTATCTGGTGGTGATGTCCCGGGAGCGATACTTGATGCCTCGGGACTTCATCTCCCTGATGATGGTGGGCGGCAAGCGTCCCGTCACTGATATAGCATAGATGCCTTTCACGCACCGATCTGACATACATAAAAGAAAATTCAGTAAGAAAAGACATCAGAATTCAGAACTCTGAAACCTAACAAACACAAGGAGATTCGTTAACAATAATCACTATAATTTATACCTCGACCACAATATCAGCAAATTATACGTGATAGCCAATGACGTCTCGAAGCATATGACATGACCACCCCTTTAAAGTATTAATATTTTTTCTATATTATGTCATCCAATGATAAAATGACTATTACTGATATTGATGTCTTAATAACTCAGCCAAAGAGTAGAAGTAACTTTTATATATGAGTATCTAAGCACAACAGTTCTCACTTATCCGTTGCCATTTCGCCACCCAGCTGTCGTCAGGCGTCATCAGAGCGATCAGTCTGAAAAAAAAAAATCATGAAATCTGAGATGGATGGTTAAATATTCATGTCAACTGAGCCCAGTGCTTGTATAACTAATACCAATTTTGTTATATATTAAACTGTCGGCCAATTTGCCATGCCTAGTGCATGTACAACCAATACCTAATTTATTATATATTAAACTGTCTTAGGCAAATAGGACATACACAGGATAATTTTTTGTTAATGTGTTCTCTAGATCATTAATGATACTGCCGTCATGGACAAAGGGGAAGGTATCATTACTGGAGTAAATCGACATTGCAAACAATTCAAATAGATCGCTGTACAGTTCATACCAACATTTAGTTCTGGGATCAGACATAATGCCAGAACATTCGCAAATTTTACATCAAGATGGCGGTTATACAGGAATAAATTGGAAAATTGTCAATTGGACATATAACTGGATTTGTATACAATTCACGATGCATAAGCATAATATTGCTCACCCATCGAAGTTGTTAGACGTGCAATCGTATACGTTATCTCTGTTATTCTTCATGTTGAGAAAGTCATCGCAGTTGTCGCAGCCGTCTGTCTCAAACATATCCATTGTCTGTAACAAATATCATCAAAATATTGTATATATTCAAAAACTTGGAATGTCATATTGAATCTAATTAAAGACACTTTCAACGTTTGGACAGATCGAGTTATTGATTGAAAATACATGTGAATTTTCCCAGTCGTTATCAAAATATGGAACAGAAAATAGTGTACTAACATAATAATTTGAAAATCAGGAAGAAAAAAATAATTTTATTGGAAAATAAGTACAAGATAATTAATGTTCGAAAATAATGAATGAATATGATCAAAATGCACACACCTTGACGAGCGAGCAGACCATACAGGCACGCAGGTAGCGGAGGTCCTTTGGGATGTTGTCAGTCATGGTGCTAGCGAGCAGACGAGCAACCAACACACAAATTACACCTATTGTACCAGCCCTAAGATGTTATAAACACGTACGATATGTTAAAGAAACCACAGCAAAGTAATATTATCAACGAGTTTCTGTGCTTCCTTCCTGCATGATGAGAATTTATATTTCAATCAATAAAAGTTTTATAATGGAAACCATTATTAAAATAATTCAAAATAAAAACATAACGATTTATTTCTTCTCAAAAAGACACAACATGGGCGATGTCTAATAAGAACAAGAATATGAGAAATAATGGTTCCATGGCTCGATTCTTCGTTAGCGTTGTAGTCAGAGAAAAAAACTCGCGGAGCAATAGGTAGTAGGTTTTAATAGTAGGTCAGGTTTTAATCCGGTTCCAGTAGTACTAGGAGCATGACGATGATATCACCGCTCATCACTCACAAGGCAGGTAGTGTTAGTGTAATAAGCAGGAAGTCAAGTCTGAACACAGCCATAATCAAGGTAATGGAACTCAACTATGGCAAATTTCTGAATAAATAAAATAAAATTGTATATCACCCACAAGGGTGCGGAAGGTCTCAAGTGACACACCCACTGAAGCTGGAAGGAAAAAAAGCGGCGTTAGCATCACTAGCTTTGGGTACGCGTTACCTCGAAGGGGGGTCTTATGGATAAACTCGTGTTTACGCAGTAATATTCAATTAGGCTAGAGACCGGGGGAGTGCCTCATTTCCCCTGCCCTACCAGAAGGGCCCTCCTGCGGTAAATACTTGCCCTGCCGAGCTTAACCGGACAAGAGGGTAACTTTTAACCCATGAAAATGGCAGAAAAATAAAACTGTGACCCTTATCGCACTTTATTCTTTATACATCGATGCGCAGTCACTTAAAACCGATTTGCGGGGATGAATGCATCAATCTTACACTACTGTACACATCACAGACGTCTATGAGGGACTGCAAGATGAGACAAAACGAAATTAAAATGAAGCCATGGATATGAACTGCACTTAGTATTTAATTTCTGATCTTCTTATAAAGAGAAGTAAATTATTTCCTTTGGATTAATAGGCATAAAGCTAATAGCATTCTCAACGAACTTTAACTATTAACACAAAAATATATGTATCAAATGATGCATGTTGATATGAGCAACCATCGACGAACACGCATGTTCCAATAAATGAAGAATCACAAAAGAAAAAATCCATCCCGTGCTTCTTTTTCCTCCGTACACAAATAGAGAGAAAAAAAATCTGCAATAAGCAACGCAACATTTAAGAAATATAACAAGTGATATGATGAAACAAAATTATGACTAACAGAGATAGGCACTAGAATCATCGCTATCCCTACGACGCTAGCGGTATGTCCATGAACGGACATGCAGAGCTAAAGCATATAAATATTATGCATCCAATACTAATGCCCACGAGACATTCCTGAGTGGAAGAGTCTAGATGAAACAAATTATCACTGGAAAATCTTAACGGATGACCTGCACGTCAAAACGTGACATCGTCTATCACTGACAAATACCAAAAATGCGGTCACTAGCTTGCTGTACTGGTTTACACCACAATTACACCAGTCCAGTACTCCTTATACCAAAATTACAAAATTTTGGAACTATCAAAAGTTTGAGCGTTTAAAAATTTGCTTGATGAAAACTGTCAAAGAAAATGAGAAAAGGATTTATAGGAGACGGTAAGCGCAGAATATTTGCAGGTTACAATGTTCGATGGTTTAGGCATTACAGGAGCGTAGAGATCAAAACTTGAGCAGTTACCCGAAGCTGCCAGCTTGCCGAAAAACACACTCATAATATCAACCAACATAACCTTCTCATAATATTTACATTAAATCTACCTCTAGAGAATGTGACACATAAATTTCCCCAGGTAGCTTAACTTTTTCTTAAATTCTAAGTAGGATTTAGCCTGATACTCAATCTGCGTATTGTGTGACAGGCTTGGCTAGTTCACCATGTTCTTCTTGCTGCCCCAAGTGAAAAAAAAAACTCCACTTTATTCACAGTTCCACTAAATAACAATCAGTGTTTTAACATGCAAGATGGATTCATATTCCCATTATCAAATTTGATAATTTCGATAATTCATCTCGAGGAAATGATATTCTACTTGAAACATTAAACCGTCGTATGCGTCTGTAAATAATCACGGTCTTCACATGAACTAAACCACCAGCGAAGACTCAACTTGGTCTTCCATTTGTATGGTAAAAATTGAGTTGAGTGATAAATATACCCAATAAATTTAGAGGAAATGAACTGCAGAGATCTTTAGATTCTATACAGCCAAATATTCACGAATGTAGAAACGCAGTAGGTCCATTGACTATGATATTGGTTGCTCGGTCCCAAAATTTTCACGTGTTAAGCTAAATGCCCAATACTAAAAAAATTGTGGTTGAAATATTGAAAATTACTGGAGAGATGCGATAAAACTCGTAAAACAGGACACATTTTTTGGAATAATCTTTTACCGTGGAAACATCAACCATAAATTCAAAACATGTCCATAATGTCGTTTTCGGGATGATCAAGCTCTCGAAGCAGACGTCTGAAAGCAGCTTCTCCATTCCCATCCTCATTTGCGCGCTCTTCCGCGGCTCTGTTGGGCCGTTCAGGTCGAGCTAGTGCGTTGTTCGGCTCATACACAACAGCGTGACCCTCCAGATTATTATCATTAACCAAATCACCGAATAAATATTGCCTGGCGTCTCCATCCAGCTGATCGAGGGGCATAGGTGGGGGTACAACAGCAGCGTAAGGACGGTGCACACGCGCAGGGCGCCCAGCGGCTTCTCTTGCCAAATTGTTCATAGGGTGAAAAGCAGTAGGAATTGGAGGCATACGCCTGAACACGTCAGGAGCGAAGGCCTCAGCTGGAGGAGGCTGTCGCGCAGGCAGCTCATTGACAGGCTGGGGGGCGCGACGAGGTAGCACGTTGTACTGGATCTCCCAGTGGTTGTTACCTCCACCGCCTGCCTGCACCTCCACCTGCGGGCACCAAGTACTTAGTGGAGGCTTTGGTGCGAGTCGAGGGAATAAATTCAGAAGATATGAGGTGGAGGAGGCATTTGTGCGAAGGCTAAAGTTCATATTTAGTGAATAAATCGAGATAAGATAAAGTAGATCAAGTAATGCTGCAGAAAAATTCAACAGTAAAGTGAGAGTTAACATTCACAGTCAATACGTTATAAAGAAATAAACTACTTTAAGATTCTCAAATGACCCGATCTCATACAGAGTTCTGCAATGCTCACCAACACGCTTCGGTTCTCTCTATAATCCCAGCACTGAACTCACTGCATTTGAATTAATTAATATCTAGGTAATACTTGGAATGAGATGGCCCCTAACCCTTGGCACGCGGCCAATAACAAGATTATAATCAGTGGCGGTTAGTATTTATATGTTTCACTGGCCGCCCAACCGTCCCTGTAGACAAGCACAGTTGAAGGCAAAGATGCAAAGCAACGATTAGGTTGGATACTCTGATATAGAAAATTGCAATCAAAATTAGAGTCAAATAATTTTCAAAAATATATAGTTTAAGAAAAATTCTCGGATCTAAAATCCGAGAAACGACTACTAGGAGAAGCGAGCAGACTAGGCAGAAAGTGTCACATGAGGCTAACAACATGCAGCAAGCATATCACATCGTAATAGTGAACGTGTGCGTCAGCCTTGCAGGTATTAGCATATACCGAGCAGGTACTTGGAAATAACATGCAGGTATTTCATCCGAAGGCGTTGCGCTCGACTGCGATACCGTCAAAATCAGTGCAGAGTATTCAAGTATAGCGGGCACAAGTATACTCGGGAAATTCCGTGACACAAACATACAGGGTTATTCGAAATGATGGACCCAATTTAATGAATTCGTATTTATTGAAGTATAAATTCAAAATAAATAATTTATGCAGCGATGGAAAGAGAAATATCCACTTTTTCTACCTATTCAAAAGGGGAATTGGGCAGCGATGGTTGTTGCAGAAGACTTTTTTAATCAGTCACTTCCTGAACGTTGGTTATGATGCATAGGAAATGAAGATCTGATCTGAAGATATGCTCACACAGACTTTATTTCCCAAGCAAATAACTGCTCAACACTTCTGGCCAGCGAGATCACCTGATCTCATCCCATGTAACTATTTCCTATGGGGTTACGTCAATGAAGCTGTTTATTTACGTCCCGCCTCTACCAGAAACTCTGGTTGATCTGTGCATGGTATCACTGCTACGGTGCACTCAGTAAGAGAAGCTATGTTTTTTCGTGTCTGGGACGAGTTTACTTGTAGATGTTGGCCGTGTAGCACAAGGGGGACATATTGAACTTTTATATATATGTTAAAAAATTATTATTTCTCTGTCCATTGGTGTATAAATTATTAATTTTTAATTTACACTTCAATAAATACGAATTCATTAAAATGGGTCCATCATTTAGAATAACCCTGTACCTTTAACAGATTGTGAAAGGACGCTAGCGGATGATGCACGGACACTAGCAAATGGTAGGTGAAGACCAGCCGATTTCAGAGGTACACTAGGTGATGCTGGAGTAACCATAGCAGATAGTAGAGTAATACTAGTAGACGGTAGGGGAACACAAGTAGATAGTGGAGGAACACTAGAAGGTGGAGGAACACTAGTAGATGGTGGAGGAACACTAGTAGATGGTGGAGGAACACTAGTAGATGTTGGAGGAACACTAGAAGATGGAGGAGCTGTCTCTTATACACATCTAGATGTGTATAAGAGACAGGTCTTCNAGCAGGTGGTAGCAGAACACTATCAGTGGTAGTGGAACACTAGCAGGTGGTAGCAGAACACTATCAGTGGTAGTGGAACACTAGCAGGTGGTAGCAGAACACTATCAGTGGTAGTGGAACACTAGCAGGTGGGAGCAGAACACTATCAGTGGTAGTGGAACACTAGCAGGTGGGAGCAGAACACTATCAGTGGTAGTGGAACACTAGCAGGTGGTAGCGTAACACTAGCAGGTGGTGGAGAGTGAGCAGCACCAGGACCAGTAAGGACACAACGCCGGAACACACGCCGCGTCCACGACTCACTCTTGGGTTGTGTAGGTTACGGTGGTCGAGATTGACCTGAACCTGTAACCAATTACCAGCTGCCATGGCGGCTGCCCCTGCCCCACCGTGGGCAGGTGGAGGGTGTCGACCAGCGTGGGCAGGAGGGGGTGGCGGGGGAGGAGGGTCACGAGCGCCGTGGGCTGGAGGTGGAGGGGGGTTTCGGCCAGCTGCTACAGGTCCTGTTTAAATTATTTTTTTCATCTTAATAGACATATTTTTAATTAACCTTTAAGCATTTAAACAGGCATAAGTGTTGAGCATATTTTAATCATCTAAGCAGGCATTTGTTTTAATCATCTTGACAGGAAGTCGATATTCATCAATGAGGCATTCGATTGAAAATAGTTCAATTCACAAATGCTTCTTCATTCACAAATTTATTCAATGATGTAAGAAGTTCCTCATATAAACAATACTGTAGGTACTTTCCTCTAAAGGTGACATTTCACTAGAAAGAAAATGTCATTTAAAATGAGGCTGGTGGAAGCCTGAGTACCGTAAAATGGGGTAACTTAGACCGGCGGGGTAACTTAGACCACTTTTCGTTTTTTCAACAAAAACCCCTAAAACTCAAAAACTATTGTACATAGAAAAATTTTGTCAATGGGCATTAAAGGCCTAATACTGAGGCTACATAACACAATAGAAAGATTTAAAAAGTTTGCATATCTAGTAGGTTAAAAAATTATAAATGTGACCCATGAAAAAAAGCTATTATTTAAAGCCTGTCAGAGTACCCCCTCTAATTTTTTTATTTTTTGGTTAAATAACTCCAAGGTTTTGATGCATTGTAGTAGAACTCTTCTAGTTACATATGCAAATGACAAATTTTAGGAAAGTGTCATAGTTTGCAAATGGGGGGCGTCGCCCCCAAAAGAGGCAGGAGCCAGCAATTTATGGTGAGTGAAGCTAGAGTATAGACCTGTATTTTGCATGTTTAAATTCAAGTTTAATTTAGCTAGTAAAAAAATTGCATCATTTATAAAAAAAAGTGGTCTAAGTTACCCCCATTTTACGGTATAGCAGATACAAAGGCCAGAGTGTGCTGATGGTAAGTGTCATAAGCTCCACTTCAGTAGAAGATATATACTAATGAACAACATAAAAAGAGGTACTTTTGCGTACAAGTATCAGAACATGAATAACATTGCACGTTTACATAAAATCAATCTTAGTTTTTACATTATTACACATTATAGAAGTGGCACTGAAATAGTAATACAGCTTGGTAAGATAAAATCAAAAGTACGTAATCTGATCGAAATAGAGAACAAAAGAAAACATCACAAGATAAAAACTACAAAGCAGCTAATGAGTATATTTGTATGGGTAATTATTGCAATAAAAGTTCTTCATGACTTCGAATAAACGACTCACAGTCACCATCCTGTTGTAAGCGTACAACGGCTTTGTAAACTTCATCATAACAATTTAGGTGGTAATGCAAAATCAAAATAGACGTAGCAGATGACCGGAAATTGCACTCACTGTGTGGTTCCACAGGGTTGCGTACGAAGGGAGGATGAAAATGATACAGATGAGCAGGCTGTGGCTGCAGTATCATGGGTTCAGGAGCAGCACGACCCTGCTAAATGGAATTGTAATTATTGAACACTCAATGGCAGTGGCTCCTAAAATGGTATTTTAATACAAGAAATTACCACCTGGTGCTGAATTTTCGGTAATAATGTAGGAGCAAGATTTTTAATTTGGCAACACGACAACATTTAATGGGAAAGGAAATGTGTGTATCATGGCATGCAGTATGGGGCAAAATGGTTTAAAAAGTTTGGTAATCGTGGCTCTAGCTACTCTTTCTTTAAGTGCAACACAATTCTTCTACGATACGATTAAACTCCTTAAAAGAATTCGCAATTCTTTCATGAGAAATTCTAAGCAAATGATGATGGAATATTGATGGATGATGATTGGCAGTTTTTTAGCGTGGTAATGAGTCAAACCTAATGAGAGCTGCAGTATGCTAGTATTCCTAAGATGTTTAACGAAAAAAACAGTTCTTAACTAACAGCCTCGTAAAACAACAGCGAGATTCCGTCAATAAAATAAACAAAGGCGATCAACGTCAATATAATGATGCCTGAGATAAGACGCCAGTAAAGTAACACTGAAAAGCTCTTAATAATTACTGTTATATGTCTAATATAAATTACTAATGAACCGCGATGCACGATTAAAGGCAAAGAGCACGCCATACTAGGAGGTCGCCAAAGACGGCAGCATCGTCCGCAATGAGGTTGTAGTGAGGACCCCAAGGCCCAAATGGTTCGTGCATGTGTCGGCGCCCTTCTACTCCAAGCTGGAATGCGTTGCCAGCCCTCAAAGGGCGCGCCACGATGTTGACAGGAGCGTCCGGGGGCCGGTGGGCTCTTTGTGGTGGGGGGACTACCACGTAAGGGTGCGGGTTTTGTAGGAAATCAGGAACCTGAAAATGGAGTATGATATGAGCTGCATTCACAATGAAGAGAATGTGTTTAAAGAATATTGTAGTTAATGTGGTGCGAGAAATGTAAGGCTAATGCGTACCTAATGTTAAAATGTGTTAGTGTGATGAGAGAATTGAGAAAACAACTGAATTAGTGAAATTGTAATACATGAAAAGACAAATAGAAACATCTATCAAAATGAAACGCATATTAACATACCCATACAAAAAAGATGCATTTCAATCATCATAATAAAATCGTGTGCGGGAATTCGAAGGAATACCTGCGGCACATCTTTGGTTGGGTCATGCTTGAGCTGCACGTCAGGGTCGAGCGTCTTCTTGGCCTCTGCGGCTCTCTTCTGCACCTCCTCGGCGTGCAGCTTCAGGGAGTTGCTCCACAGCGCGCACCTCAAGAACGATAAATATCTTATAGTAATATCATATACAGTATTCGAATACTCGTATCTCAGAGTAACGTCATAGATCTAGGAGTAGAGTCAAAGGTTCAATAAGAGAGGAATACTTAAGAACATGTGGAGAGAATAGTGTTGTAGGAATGTGGAAATTTCTGCAATTTTATGAATATTGGAGCAGGAAAGCAATAAAAAACAACGTTTTGCTAACTTCAAGTAGCAGCAAACGTTGGTTCATACCTCAACATGCAATAATCCGTGTATCCCTTTCACGGGTAAGTTACCATATATGATCACTTGAAATCGCGTCACAAAAAGCCTCACCACAGCTTCCTGTTTGTTTTTGAGGCATCCTTATATAATGCCTCAGTCAACTACTAATTATCTGACCTTCGTTCTATCTATAGCATCACCAGCTGCAAAGTCCACAAATTAAAATATGAGCATTTAAATGAAGGTTTTGACTCGGACAATGGAATTGACGCTCTTTCCGCATTTTCTTCAAAAGGTGGAAGTATCAATATATTTATTTATTTATTTTGGCAACTTGATTAAATTAAATTAAATTAAATTTTTATGTTTCTAATTTTTCATTTGCATAAACTGAATTTTAATTATAAAGAAAAATTTTGTGTACTGATCGCATTTATTGAATTCTTCAATTGCGATTTAAACCTTCAATAGGCAAAATTTGCAAAAATTCATAGAAATAAATATATTGTATAATGCTTCTTAATTTCTTGAAATGGTTTCTGAAATTTTAATTTCTGGATATTTCAATGCTTGCCCGCTAAAGGGTTAATCCTTCTAGAGTTTCATTAAGCAATAGGTGGTTTAATATAATTATTATTTAATTTCTGACCTTTCCATTAGAAAAAAGGTTTAAAAATTAATAATAACTGAGCCGTGGCGTTTAGCCTGGAATCCCAACTCATGGTAGCAAATTTTAATACACAATAGAAAATGGAAGTTATCATGATAGGGATAGCTAAATATTAACTTGGCAATTTTTCTTTAGAAATGATAAAAATGTTCAGCTTTTCAGAAGACAAAATGAGAAGAGGTAGAGGACAGCGAATTTAAACATTCAAATTCATTCAATACAGATGAAATAACTTGACGTTTGCTGGCCAATGTTTAACACGTTGACTACGATTGCTTCATCTTGTACTATTATTTCATTTTTTGTACTGTTTTTAAACAGGGTTGCCAGACGGTTATTTTTTCCGGACAAATTCCGTGATTTAGTTTTTCTCAATTGCGTTGGCCGGCTAAAATTTATGATAGGGGTTCTTCCTAATTCAATTCAAATACTGCAAAAAGAAAATGAATGGAATTTTTATAGTGGAACCTACAAATAAACTAGTATATTTTGAGTTATCGGTCTTTTTTGGCCTTTTTTGTTCTCGGATTTGGCCAATTTTAGGCAACCTGAATTATGTACCACTACGTCCTGGAGAAATACATTTCGTGGTACGCATATGTACCACTTCGTAGTCAACGTGTTAAAAAATAAGTGCATGTGGAATTGAATCGAATCAAAGCCGCAGATGGAAAGTTTGAATAGGAATTGACAGAAAATATTTAAACAGAGGCTTTAGCCTAAAAAAAGAACTGACTTGCCGTTTTCAGACGGCGTGAGCCCCCCGGCCGCAGCTCTGCCCTGGTCAGTGAAGTGGTCGTAGCCTCGTATTGGTTTTTTACAGAGGTAGCACATCACGGCACCGCATGAACATACCATCTTGTTACACCCGTCCTCTTTGATGAAGCGCTGGCCACACTTGTAACATTCTCTGAAAAAACAATGTTATCAATGGCAGAGAAAAATTGAATAGTTAACAATGAGACACATTGAGTATCATTTTACGTACATTTGTGTTTATCAATAAGTAAAAACAATGGTATTCTACAATGATTGTCATTTTCTAAACGCACAAACAAATGCGGGCACTAAAAATTACACCAAAGCAAAGAATTCATTCATTAGCCATTGAAATGAAGTCAAAAACTTAGCGTAACAATTGAAGAGCTTGTCAATATCAATAATGAAAACAATAGCAGCAAAACCCAATTGCACGACCTAATACAAAAAATCAATATCCTTGGACTCAATATTTGAGTGAAAGCCAAAAAAAGTTCAACTTTAATTTCTCTATAATTTAAACATGATATCGAATGTACCTACTGGTATTTGTTCCATTCAGGCCTCTAATTGTATCACATTTACAGGCTGCAGAAGTGCTGTGCTCACCTGACCATTGCCTCGGACATTTGGTTCTCAAGATAAGTCCTGGTTCCATTCAGGCCTTTAATTGTATCACATTTACATGCTGAAGAAGTGCTGTGCTCACCTGACCATTGCCTCGGACATTTGGTTCTCAAGATAAGTCCTGGTTCCATTCAGGCCTCTAATTGTATCACATTTACAGGCTGAAGAAGTGCTGCGCTCACCTGACCATTGCTTCGGACATTTGGTTCTCAAGATAAGTCCGGGCAGAAAGCTGGGACTTCGTCTCAACTTCCTCGCAGCGTAGCGGGATGTGTGAGAGCTCCTTGCAGAGGCGGCATGTATCCTTCAGGCACTCGGGGTTTAGGCAATTGAAAATCTGCGAATACGACATGCTTGTAGAAATGCAGTGGAAAATATGTAAGTTGAAGTTGACCATCAAAAGCCTGATGATCATCATCAAAGACCATCAAAAGCCAGTTGACCATCAACCATCATCAAAGCCAGTTGACCATCAAAAGCCAGTTGACCATCCACCAGTTGACCATCAAAAGCAAAACTATTTTAGGCAATAATTTAGGTTATTAGGAAAAGGCTATACGACAAGACGCTGGATAATATTTATGACAGTAGAGAAGACATCAAAATCCATGATTTTTAGGATCAACACTTCTCAAGATATATAAAGGTCAAAAAAATGAACGAAAATAAAACAATATGAGAGACGGAATCGATAAAAAATCAAAATAAGACATGTCATTAGATTGTCAGAGAGTGAGGAAAATGTGCCTATAACAGCCTCGTAAATATATTACATGCAGAACGAACCTTATCCTCTTTATTAGGCATAATTGTGGCGAAATTACAGAAGGGGCAACACTCGAGATCGGCGATGCCGGCAGCCACAATCTCCTCGGCTTGTTTACGCTTCAGCAAGTTCGAGAATACCGAGGATTTCAGTACAGTCTTGAGGACGTTCAGAGAAAACTCTTCCTTGCACGAGCCTTCCAAACAGGTGAATTTCAAACTCCCTTGCCCGATTTGCTCCTCACAATACCTGCAATAATAAGGTGAAGTGAATGTTATAAACTCGCATAAAAATCCTGAGCCGTTTCAAAAGTCAAAAATGATAAGCAACAATCACTTGAGTACAACAATATTCAAACTTGTAGCACAATAACTACAAGTTTGTGCTACACTTCTAACTGTTATCCACCAATTTGAGAGCTAAATTCTACATCATTGTACTAAAAAATAACGTGTAGTATGAGACCATGCCATGACTTCCAGTTGAAAAAGATCTTTGCTTGCACAGACCATTTATTGTCCAGGCTTCAGGGAGAAATTAAGTAGAAGAGAATAATATTTATCATACCTGAGCTGGTACGTTGCATTGCCTAAGTAGGTAAAAAACTAAATCTAAACTAGCTAAACTAAACTAAACTGTGAACTAAAGCAGAGCTCATCCATTTCAATGAAAATAAAAGTATTTACATACGGGCAGAAGTACTAGACAAATTTCATAAAAAAACCAGAGCACAGCAACTTTTTAGTGCCAGTTGCGTCCATCCCAATAAAATTGGGGAAAGGGAATTCAAAATCATCCCAGCTTAGCGACAGCGTATTTCGTGAAGAAACAATAATGATCAGAGGCTTATAATAACGAAGATGAATGTCTAAGACATTGTACTTGCTAACCTCCTGACGCAAGTTTTACAGAAGAGGTGCGGGGAGTCGAGACTGGCACAAGCCCGCATGTCTTCTTCAAGTATTTCGTCTTCACAGCAAATGGGACACGTGCATAGCAGCCCGGCGACCTTCGCAGCAGCGAAAGCCTCCTTCTTGGCTTCCTCCTGAGCCGCGCGGTGCCTTTCTATCGACTCCTCCAGACGCGCGTAGCACAACTCCTTCAGGAAAAAGTCCTCGAGCTCGCCGCTGATGGGAGTTTCTTTGCGTTTCGTTTTTCGCCGGCCACATTTTTCGTACAACTGTACACAAAAAAGCAAAATATTGCGAACTTTATAAAAAAGTACAGCCTTTTCTTCATAAATTTTGAAAAATTGTACTTTTCACAATTAATAATATATATGAGCGATTCTTTGAGATTTCTACTATTGTGTGTGCTCAAAAATAGCCATGAATTAAGAATTACCTCAAATGAGTCATGAAAGCTTGCCATCAAAAAGGTGACAAGGTAGTACCGTAGTGACAACGTTTTAGTAGAAACGTTATCAAGATACAATATGAAATTTAAATTTAGATAATATTGGAATGAAAATCTGTTGAATCATATATTACTGACTGGAGGAAGAGCAAACATAACATCTTTGATGACAATCACTCACAGTTCGATCACAGTTTTCTACACATATAAAATAAATACAAACTTTGCAAGGATCTAGAATAGACTAAACTTGAAATATAGAAGATTCTCTTTTAAGTATTGAACATATGAGAAACTACCATGTAAATATATCATCATAGAAGAATATTGCTCAGTAATTGATCTAGACAAAATATACATAAAAGTTTCGTTGAAGTTTAAAAAAAAACTAGAATGCTGCGTTGAGATATGGTACCTACCTTAAGCTGGCGCAGTGACGGTAGGTAGTGGTAGTTATTGGCATTGAGGACGTGGTCGACTTCTTTGGAGAGGTGGAAGGGCAGGTCGTTGAGAAGCTGGGCCCGAGAGTTGTTGCGGTACTCGGCACTCATCTTTTTACTGCTGTCGTAGAACACCTGGCCAATATATAGCGGTTTCAGCGTTTATTAGGCCGTAGGCCTGTCGCCGATTCTTAACATCGCAGAACATTCACAGCATTTTGCGGTCTCGAACTCGCAACTCACTGCTGCAATTTTGCTTTGCTTACCCGCCCGGCCTCCTCGCCGATTCTGACCAGAAACTGGCGCACAGAGCTGGGATCGAACCCGCGCCTTTCTGCGCCAATCCTGGGACTCTGAACTTTAACCACTGGGCCACCCTGGGCCATCATTAACAGGGGCATATCATGAAGAATAGTTAAGAGTTGATAAATACGCCAGCCAATCATTGATGTATTTGCAACCTAAACCCACAAATCATAGATGACAAATTAGCCCTTAGTGAACTTAGGATGCTACATGTACTAAAGAAACTTTTAATAGAACAGCCCCAGTTAGTATCTGGGTTCGTTTGAACAAGATTTTAAGAACCCAGATTTTTGTTTTCAGTTTGAACAAGATTTTTTAAGATTTTATGACCAGTTTTTTTGGCCAGGTTGAGACCAAGTCGAACGCAAGCTGAGTTAAGAATAAATCAGGTGTTGCGCTGTGATGTGGAAATTAATAATCTAGTAAATCTGTTGAATGATATCATTAACGTTTCTTTCTATAAATTAATTAAGAGATATATTTTTTGACACTAGTGACATGTGGTAATACCTAAAAAATTACCTTTTCAGGCTCCTCGAAAAGCTCCAAGAACTCAGGGACTGTCATGCCATCTAGGAATTTCTTGCGCATTTCTCTGCGTTTCTTCCTTGCAAGATATTCTTCCATCTTAGGATAATTTTTGGTCTCCATGAGTTCAACAGCAAGGGCTTCAAAGCGTGCCACCTCAGGCTTGACTTCTTCACATCTGTAGGGGAGCTAAGTCATGAAGTAACAAGGGACTTTAATTTCAAATAATGTTTCAAGTTCTTAATTTCATCAGCCAATCACTGACGGCTTCTCCAACAAAACCTACCCCAATCTCAGACGAGAAATCGGCCTTTACTTGTACGTACTTAGACCGCTACGTGTACTTGAACTGCTACGTGTACTCAAACAAGTCATGCTAGTATGGTCCCGAGACATGGTCAGGAGGTAGTAACAATCTTAATTAGTGCAGCAATTTTGCCAGCATTGATCAAGAAGTACAAGAAGACAAGTGATGCATTGAGTTAATATACAAGTAAATACTACTCGATACTACAGTAACTAAATTATATTTCCTGCAATAAATTTTGTCGCCAAAATATGGATCACAGAAGCCGTATATTCATGTTGTAAAATTTAACAGTGATTGTAACATAAAAGCTAAAAAGAATTTCGTAAAATTGACGTGAACTGACCTGGTTGCTAGATATTCTGGGTCAGCATCTGGGAACATTTCCCTCAGCGTCCTGCTATGAGATTCAACCCATTCTTCATCCTCCTGCTCGTCATCATGTGAAGCAGCTTCTTTGTTGCTACCTGACGTAGAAGGTCCCGCCTCATCAACACTTGATGTGACCTCATCATCAGACAAATGCAAAGCACCACCAGGTCTTGATGGGATGAATTCTTTAAGGCCAGGCATTGATCCTTCAGTTGACGTTGAAGCTGCAGACGCGCGATCTCCGTTTTTCACAGTCCTAAAAGCTGACCAGCCACTGGGCCCCGCAACAGCTTCGTCACGCTGGACTCGATCAGCTGCGTTAACTTCAGGGGCAGGAGATGCTGAATTAAGCAGTGAATCAATAACCTGTTCAATGTCAACATCAGAAAAACACAGTCGCACTCTCTCGGCTATCGTGCAAACAGGGACGGTCTCAATAATAGAAGCAACGAGGGCAGTCTTCTCTTCAATCCAGTTCTGTCTCTGGACATCATCTAAAACTCCAGCAGCACCATCATTCAATTGAGGATCTTCTACAGTAACTTGTTCTTCATCAGCTCCAATATCTTCAGGGTGAATCTCATCAATATTGGCTGGCACTTCTGGAGGGGCATCTTCCTCCATATCGATATTTTCTTCCTTGAATAACACACGTTCTTCAACGCCAAAATCTTGAGATATAATTTCGGGTGCATTAGTAGGCTCGTCATGGCTGGATAACATGGTTGATCCACTACAAGTCCTCTGACGAAACTCACGTAGTTTAGTACACTTTGGAACATTAGTTAATGCATATTCATCGTGAGTTTCTTTTAGATCAGCGTCTTTGAATAGCATTTCATGCACATTTGACTTAGATGGAAATGATTTGCCATATGGAACTTCAGATGTCTCTGATTTGACAGTTGTTCCTGATGGCCACTGCATGCCTGTATGAGATGCACCATCACCACTGAGCAAGGGGTTCATCACATCACCATACTTCATTTCATTGTAAATGTTTAGTGGATCAAGGAAAACATGAGGGTTAAGATGACTCGGGCGATTGTCAATTGTTATGGAAAACCCAGAATGTTGTGGTGATTCAGGTGACTCAAAATAAGCGTCTTTTGACTCGGTAGTTTCAGGCCGAGTCATGGATGACGTTTTTCTCTTACCAGGCTGCTCTTCCACATCTTCAACGTGTGTGAGATCACGTTTCTTTGGTGCCAGATTCTTAAGTGCTTTGTAGGTACTTTGAGGAATTTCCTTGCCTTTGAATGCAGCTTCCGCAATTAAAATTGACATTACAGCATACTTTCTGTTAGAGTCATGATACCAGTTTTTCACTGCAGAACTGACGGCATCATAGGTAGAGAATGGCAGATGTTGCAGAAGCTCTTCTGCTTCCTCATGGATTTCATCATCACGAAGCTCTGAATTTGATGAACAACAATTTCGGTGTGAACACTTTCTTGAATGCTTGCATGGCAGCTTTTGGGTTGCCTCATTCAGTAAAGTCACTACATCAGGCACGTCCTTGGTATTAACAACCTGCACCTCATCTTCTACATTTTCAGAGGTATCATCTACCACGATCACATCCTTATTAGAAGCTACACTTTTTTGGCAATTTAAACATTCTACTGAACCTACCGAATCATCATCACTCTCTATAGTAACCTCAGGTACTGCAGATACCTGCTTTTTATACCCACTACAGGAAGGTTGAGGCTCACTGACATCAGTGTTACCATCTTTGCTCTTGGAATTGGTTTTACTAGCAGGATCTTCATCCTGCATTTTTCTTTGCTTGTTCTTAGGTTCAGATAAAATGTGGCATGAAGGCAAGGCAGGGCTTTGTGATTCATTCTTTTCAGTCTCATCAGTAGAGTTAACGTTGTCCACAGGAATGCTACTTTCATTGATATCAACAGAATATTCAGGAATGACATTCTCCCCTTCAGATTCAACATCTGCCTGTGATGAGAAAAGGAGAGGTGGGTACTTGGCAAGGGTTTCTTTGCACAGCTTGTCCAGGACATTGACTTTTGGCAAGCCTTTCAGTAGCAATGATTCGGCCTCCTGAAAAAAAAAACAAAAAATAAGTCAATATCACGAAAATTAAAAGATTAATTATTTTCACACTCAGAAACATCAACTAAATTGCAAAAGGAGATCATTTGATGTGGTATTTTACTATGGATAATTAATTACTGTTTGCTTCAACACTAGTTTCCACATATCATGTAATATCACAAGCAGTGACGTCATGGCAGAGAGACTATATGAACTACACCCTCAATGTGCCATCACCCCTTAAGTAGCATGTATTATGCTAAGCTGAGTGTTATTTTATTCATTACCCAATACCAAATTAGGCTGATTATCTCGCTATGTACATCCTATGGACAAATCAGACTTCTAAAAGCAACCCTTTATTCCTTGAAATATATAATATTCAACAATTGCTAACTTTGAGATTCAGGGTCACAGAAATGGTCCCAACAATATTGTAATTGCAAAGTCAGATAAATTAAGTAAAAAACCTCAAAGTATGATTATTCTATCAGTTATAACAACCATTGACTTTAGTAAAATCACTGGTGCCTAAGGTGAAATTTATTCTCCATGCTACCTGTCTTATTGATGAATCGAATAACAAATACACAAATCTAAAAAAATTATTTACAGGAAAAATGTGCATGGAATGAAAAAAACTGCAGTATGACAATTTACAATGTCATCTTTTTAACAAGCAATACAAAGCCTAATACACAGAGAAATATGAAGGATAAAATTGAAAATTTGACATTGAAATTAGTAGGTACATTTTATGTTGAATGGGACATGGAATTGAATATTAAATTATACAAATATCCCACCTGGAATAATGAGTCACAATTGTGGTGGGAGTTTTTGCGGGCTTTTGGCAAAACATTCTTGCTCAAATAATCCTCAACACCAGCAACAATTTCAAAAGCTTGGTCAAGAGAATCCTCCATGTTCAATTCTCAGTATACACATCACTTTCTGAAAATAATTAAGATCATTTAATACACAGAAATAATTAGATAATTTGGATATAGAGCTTTATCTTTGTTCTTGTATAGATTAATCAAATCTTGGTTCAAGAAATCAAGTTTACAAATCTTGTGCATGGAATTTCAATAATCAGTGGCTTATGTTAAATTCCATGCTAAAGAGTGGCTCATCAGAGGCTTATTTTAAGTAGTTTCAGGGCTTGTTTTCTTTAAATTCTTTTCTGCAAGGTTTTAAACTTTTGATTTGACTAACGCTTTGTATCACATGTTCAAAATGACTAAATTGACTTGCAGCCTTGGACCTCAGTTTTCACAATAAGAATCTGTAAACAATAGATTGGCAGTCTTGCAGAACATCAACTCTTCATTTTTAGATTGGGATTGCTTGTCACTTGATTTCAGAAATAAAGTTTTATAAAATTTTTATGCAAACTTTTGTGACTTTTCAGATAAGTTATTTACAAAAGACACCATAAATTTTGTCTGAACCAAACATTGTTACCAGGGGTAATCTTAGGGCAGACCAAGCTCATGTGTTTCAGCTCACAATTATATACCATCAACCGGGGCTACTCAGGATGGGCGGGGTAACTCGGGACAGTCCTTCAACACGGCGTAAAACTGTTTTAGTAGCAAAACTAATTGGAATATTGCAAAACTAAATATAGTGGCGTAAACGTCAACATTTTTCCTATCTATGTAGTATAAAGGAAGTCGAAAAATACTACATTTACTAGCTTTGAAAAATTCCTAAAAAATGGTGAAAAATGCCATTCTGAAAAAGTTACTTCTGCTAAGGTCTGTAGCAAAAAATATATTTGCCGTATTAAAAAATTTCACTTACATAAAAGTTGCACCCAGGTGTCGGCTTGAAAATGTAATTGAAGGAGTTGTCCTATCTAATTAAAAAAAAATGTTGGCGGCTATTTCCGCAAGGCGGGGCTACTCGGGACACTCCCCCAGGGCTACTCGGGACACCCCCCCGGGGCTATTTGGGACACCCCCAAAAACACATTTACAGTAGAACCTCAGTTAGCAAAGGCTCCAGTTAAGAAAAAATTGATTAAAAACAAAGAATATTTATTACATTTACCTCGCTCAGCGAAAAAAATTTCACTCATCGAAAAATTATTGCATCATTGGTCATCACAAAATTGTGCATAGAATGTCATATATAGAATTGTGCACCAGGCATCATAGAATGAAAAGTAATTGACCTAAACTATGATTTATTTCTCCAAAACATATGATGGTTGTCACCAAAATATTCCTTTCTGTTTCAGGTATGTTTTTCACGATCTTTTCTTTATAGTAAATTCACTTAACGTAATTAAAATGGTGTGAAATTACAAGCCGTCCTGTAAGCTTACAGATACAGAAAAAATGCTATAAGGCTGCTGATATGAAGCTTGCAGTGAACATGGTTGTTGTAAATGCTCAATGGCATGTTCATGGATACGGTAATATCGCATCAATAATACGATAATGTCACATCAATAATACGGTAATTAATGTATATGGTAATATCATATCAATAAAGGAAAAACAAGTAAAAGTCAAAGAAAAGTCATTTATTCTACCTCTACATCATCTACAATGAAAGAGGAGGACTTCAGAGTACTGTTAGTAATGGATGAGTACGCTCTGCATGCTTCAAATGTTTTAAAATGAAGTTTAATTCCAAGTGTCCCGAGTAGCCCCGTTCATTCGTTCAACGGGGCTACTTCATCTAAAATTATGGTCACGTGATTCCTGTAATGTTGGAACACACTTACATGGCCTACGCAATACGCATGGCGCATGATGTTGGCCATGGCTTTAGAAATGCCCCATACCCAGGATGGTGCGGCGTATACACCGGAGGTCTGGAGCCTTCAATGCAGTGTGTACGCCAAACAAAATAAAAAGTTAATGTATTGGAAGTAAGTATGAAAGCCACAACAGAAATGTTACCTTCTTCTAGTTGTTGTTTTATGCCAATGGGATTATGGGAGCTTAGAAGACACATCCATGTAGCCCCAACAAAAATGAACACAACAAAACACCAAATCCACTAAATTGTGGTTTTGTGTTAGGACAGGCAATGTCTACCACAACTTGACATACAGTGGAACGATTATAACAATTTTTATTATTATTTCTGATTATATTTATTTACATTGTTATGTTTTATACGCTCATGAACATATCTCTTATGACTTATAATCATACACATTTTCATGAAATATTTACAATTTATGAATTGCATTATTTATATTGCATCAAGACTTTGCCGCTCGATGATAAGTATATGCATGGATTTTAATATTTTTTCTGTACCACAGATTCAAGCGTTGTTCTGGAATCTGTGTTGTTCAGAGCAGAAGAAGGGGGATTCATCAGAAACTAAAAATATGGAAATAAACGAAGCAAATAGGAATGAAGCTTTAACAAGAAAACTGGTAATTCATAGACTGGTGCTTGTGCAAAAACGAAGTAGTAGTATCCTTTCACAGGAAAATAAGCACCAAAAAGAAACACAAATACAACTGGTCCAGGAAAATCAGTTGCAGCTTTTGACTATAATTACCCTTTTCAATAATTATTATTACCTTCTATTTATTAAATTTTATAAAATTCATGCATTATTCTATTCTTGATTAACTTCAAACTTTTATGTATTACACAAAATTTTGAATAGAAGCATCTGTTCTTATTTTTGTATCAACTACAGCAGTGGTTCCCAAAGTGGGCGATATCGCCCCCCTAGGGGCGATGGAAAGATTTTGGGGGGGGCGGTAAAGAAGAAGAGGGCGTTTGGGGGGCGATAGGGGGGCGGCGGTCCGAAGTGGAAGTCAGAAGTTCGAATGTTTGTTTGACGATTTGTACACAACACGTGCAGCACATGCCTCACAGCGATGGTTTTTTCACCCAGATCTGTTTTTAGCGCATTTACTCATTTATGGAAAAAATGCACTATTGTGCTCGCCATGTCCGTCCGTCTGTCTGTCCATCTGTCCGCCTGTCTGTCAGTCCGTGACTTCACGTTTTCGTCGACAAGAAAATGCTCTCTCTGTCATTCACTGCAGTGGGTACTGAGTTATATTTTTTTAACCTCTCCTGGGTTTACGTCTCCGACAAATTAACGGCCGGACTCGCGGCCAATTTCCAAATTCAATGATCAAGAAATACCTCTCAAACTAATAAACTTAACTCGATGAAACTTGGTACACGTATTCATTAGGACCTAACGGTAATGTAAAGCTCGTGAACAATTTTTTTAATTTTGCCTGCAATTGTTTTTGCCATACTTATATGGCAATATGGGCCGAATTCACAATGATCAAGGAATTTCTCCCAAATTACTGAACAGATTCGGATGAAATTTTGAATTTACAGTCCTAACTACCGAACGTTGATGTTTAGCTCGTGAAACATTTTTCGATTGTGCCTTCGTTCGCGAGTTTCATTCATGATTTAAACAGCAATGCGTGCTTAAATTCGCAGTAATCAAGAAATTTCTTGCAAACTACTGAACAGATTTGAAAGAAATTTAGTATTTTAATACCTAGCCTCAGCATCTGTGATGTTTAGCTCGTTACAATTTTTTCGTTTTGCCTTCGTTTGTGAGTTATACGGCTACACGTAAACGGCTATTGGTTAAACCAGCCGATAGAAAAGCCGATCGTTTCTCCTATATCTATATAACTTGCGAACGAAAGCGAATAAGGGAGTGTGAAATCAAGAATGACGGTAAAATGAAAAAAATTTCGCAAACGACGGAAAAATAAACATTTTTTCAATCTAAAAAACACCATTTGGTGGTTAGGAATCTATATTCAAAATTTCGTTCAAATCTGCTCGGTAGTTTGAAAGAAATTCTTCAATCACTGCGAATTTCGGCCTGTATCGCAATAAAACTCACGAATGAAGATGATATTTAAAAATTTTTCGCAAGCTAAACGTCACCGTTAAGTTCTGATGAATACATGTTCCAAGTTTTATTGAGCTGCGTTCATTAGTTTGGGTAATATTCCTTGATAACTGAATTTGGAGATTAGTCGTGAGACCGGTCACGAGTCCGGCCGTAAATTTGCCCGAGAAGTACTTGGTTTCTAGTGCTGAAACAGATAAAACAGCTGAAAAACATTGGTTCACTAAAAGGGGTCCTATTTGTGAAATACACATTTGTGTTTAACCTTTCATCTTTTAAAATTGCAGTGAACTAAATTTTTAGTAAGAGGCGCATGATTTTTTATGTGTCTGTGGGGGGCGCTAGAAATTCACTAGCTAGATTGAAAAAGTTTGGGAACCACTGAACTACAGCTTTTCCTAGCATGTTGGAAAAAGTTTCATTGTACAATTTTATCAATCGAGAGCTTCCTCTTACTTGTCCAATTGCGATCCAGGCGTTTCAGCTAGGCAAACAAATGAACACTGTGAAGTTAGACGCCTACGTCGTCTACTTTGCTATCATCGTATCGAGTAGCTTGGACATCAGCAAAACAGGGATTCAGTAGGGGCAAAGGCCATGCTTACTATCACCTGTGTAGAAAAACCGTGCGTGCCGCGCTATCCAAGCAGTCGTTCTCTCTTTACTACCGACAGGTGGTAGCAACCATCAAACTTTTGCCCGCCGCTGCAGAGTGTTGTGCTGCCCTCCCTGTTGCTTCTGAGATCGCATCGTTGAGTATAATGTTTCCAAGATCACCTCTAAGTTTAAATAGGGCAGTGCATTCCTTGCAAACAATTACCTATTTAGATGGAGTAACATTTCTAGCATTTATTAATATGACAACTTTGCACGCAATAAACAGATGAGGTGGTCAAGTTATTTAATGTAGCTATGAATAAAGTAGGTAAGATTGAACATAGGTAATATTGAACATGTATTATGAATAGATGTTAAGAATGCTAAGAATGCGGCGCCGTTGTTGCGAGACCGTGGGAAAGGTTGTTTACATTGAAACGTTGGCGCTCAGCGTTGCGAGAGAAATTCCATTTGAAGGAATGTAGCGTCTCTCGAGGGCTAGGCTTAAGTGTGCGCGACTCTAGCGTATATAAGGACCTCAGATTTCGCGCCAAGGGTTGTTGGTTCTACTGCGGAGACCGTCACACACGTGCGGTCTGCAGTTAGCGGACGTACAAACGGCTGCGGCCGTGAGGCCGCGGTGTCACCGTTTTTGAACATTGACGGTCACGACTTGCGAGAAACTTAGACTCACCAAGGCAGTTACGATTCCTGCGAGTGCATCAAACATATACAATGGACGGCTACGACTTCAACATATTATACGGTCAACATCAACACTACAGCAGTGACTCAGTCGTGAGACCTCGCGAGAAACCACAAGATGTACAACGATAATAACGCACGTCATCAGAAGATCCAAGTTTCAAGCTCTACACCAAGAATCATCAGTACGATATGGTCACGATTTCCATCAAGAAGAAGCGGTACGATTGCATTCATCTTCAACCGCTGAAGCACCGCATTGAGCCGAAGTAACATCATTGACGATAAAGACTACGCCACTATTCTGAAGTACGGTTGTTGTAAAACAACCTACGGCCAGACTGGCCGTGTGGCATCTATATCAACGAGATACGACAGCTATGAAGAAAGAGCAACTGTGAAGAGAGACGCTTGCGGTACAGCTGCAGTACAGCCACTTGAAATATGGCTGCGATGCGCGGGTACATCCGCAGAATGGTCGCGGAACGTACAGCCATAAATATGTGCGCAAGTTACGGTCATTTACAACAGTCGTACGGCTCAACGGAACTGCAACGGATCACACGCTTTTTCCGGTAAAATTAGGTGATTTTACATGATGATGATTCAACTGTTAGATTTCGGACTTTGATTATGTTCAGCTCACCTTTTTCATGTACTAGAGATTTTTTGTTAATGTAGGATGTGAACTTAAATTTCTCAATTTAATATGAAATGTATCAGTGTATCACAACCCTCTCTCTTTGTATTTTCTTTGCCGTAACGCTTCCAAAAAGAGAACCGTATATCATCGCGCCAAATCAAGTGCCACTCGGCAACCACCTGACAAAACGATAAGTAACGAATACCGGTATCTTGAACCTGAATCTGATTGTAACATAAAATTGGTGGAGTATTCACTCCGAGTCTCCAACTTTAAAACATATGAGACGAGAAGAAACTAAACGTTTCTCTTTTATTATATTTTTTCCCTATTTAATCAGCTAATTATATACTCTACAGATATAATACTCAACAATGATTTCTACTGACCTAAATATTCTCCAGCAGTTATCTTAAATTGGGAGAAATTATTGGAATGGAATGCGATAAATTATATTTAGTCGCCGATGATGCTCGCTACCTTACCCAAGCCACTACGATGCAGACCGAAGTCCAAGAGTAGGCAGGCAGATGGACCAGCCACACGGAAAACTTTTGGATCGCTGTAAAATGACTGATAAACAGCTTGCTCATTTAGGACAGTGGCATCACGGTCTCCACATTGCATTGTTACAATGAGATGCAGTCTAAAATTGCACCGAGACCGTGTTGCTTGCGTCAATTTAACGTCAGTAATAGGACCGCTGACCGCAGGTGTTAGCCAATTATCCCTGCCAACACCAGATAAGAAAGACTCGTGAATAGCAGCAATGTACTTTTGAGCGAGCTTTACGCTCAGAGATGATTCAAGATTCTCGTGTTTTGCTGCCAGGTTAACAAGCCGAATGGCTGCCGCTGCGGCACTGCATGAGTGTACTCTTCCACGAACTCTTCACGATTTTCTTCAGCAAGCTGGGGCACAATAGAAGGAGCATCTAAAATAGCAAAATCAGCACCTGCTTCACCGATGCACAGATTGAAGCTCCGATGAAGCGCACAGGCGAAATTCACCACATTCGCTGCCATATCCTTCTGTTATCGCACTCCCCAAACAACTGGGCCTGGTGGAGTCCCTTCTGGGACTCCACCAGCCATCCCTCTAGTAGAGGTACACCTTTGTACATACCAATGATACCACCTGGATGCACGTTCTCATAGCTCTCTTTCAAACGTGGATAGTCATCGAGGCGAAATTCTTTAGCACGCTGCGACAAGAAAGCGGAGACCTTGGGCCAAAGCACTGCAATCTTCCAGTGAAGAAGTTGCAAGTCTTGAGCAATTTCCATTAGCTGCCGAATTGGCTCCATGAGCTCCAACAGGCAGCACAGGTCGAAAACAAAGTCGTTACCAAATAGGAAATAGCTGGTATTGAAGCTCCTTGTTATCTGCACAGAATGCGTTGTGTAGCTCCAGGTAGCTGGATGCAATTGCATCCCATTGCTTGATAGCCAAGCTGGCAAACCATTGCACTGCAAATGCCAAAATTGTGCAAGCTCCTGTTTCAAAGGCAGCCTCTAGAGCAACGTGTCCGCGTCCAAATAGGTGAGCGAAAAGGTTGGCATGCTTAATGAACCAGTGCAAATAGAGACCATGTACCTCGTCATCACGCATGTCTGTGTATACCAAGTTAAGAAAATGTGCCGCATCCCAACTTATGGGGAGTAATTCAGCATTGTCATTGGCAATGCCAAGCTTCTCATGTATGATTTAAAAGTCTTATTACTGCATGACATAGAAATTGCAAAGCTGCTGTCTAGATCTTACTAGTCTAGCTTGTTTTTGTTCATAAAATAGGTCGTTTCTGTTGAAGTCACAACCAAGTAACTACTGTGAGTGAGACGATTGAAGTTTAATATTGACTTTGGCTTAGATGCTTTAGCAATATAATTATGCAGTACGTTTGCCATTATGTCCATTATATTATCATCCAAATCTTGAAATTTGAGTTTATATAGATTGAAATACATTATGGCCTGTTTGTTTCTGGATTAAGGAAAACACCAGGAGGTTTGAAGCCGTGAACTCTGTTGTCGATGCTCGAGGTTAAGGTTTTGTGATAAATAACCATAGCGAATGTTGCCTAAAGCGTCAGAGATAACTTTTCTGTAATTTCAAAAGTAAAAAAATTAAATCAATTGTAGATTTTGGTGCGTTATAAAATAAACTGGTCCTCACTTGCAGATTATTTGCATAGAAGTAACATGTCAATAATGCTATGGAAAATTCTTCCAAATGCTGTTATGATAATTGACCAGTTTCTTCCAAAGCAGTAAAATTTACTGATAGGGCAACCCTAGGTATAAGTTTCATACCAAAACGGTCCAGACAGTATTAGAGCTGAGGTTAGTAACCTGTCGCTGGGATCTTGCTTTAAATGACCTAAATTTCATATGTAGCCTGGATCATCAAAGGTAATTAAAAAAATTTTTATGAGATAACTATCATTGAAAGTTGTTTCAAATTTATGTCAACAGTTAATTAGATTAATCGAAATCTGTTCAGGGGTCTGGAAAATATTTTAAGCTTGCTAAGAATCTGATGACCGGCCGGAGAATTGTCCTACTGGTACAGAAAGTTATTGTCACTCAATTGACACTTAGCAATCAGGGTATACTCAGAGGTGGTGACTCTACGCGCTACATTGTTTTTAGCGCATTTTCTCATTTATGGAAAAAATGCACTATTGTGCTCGCCATGTCCATCCGTCCATCTGTCTGTCTGTTCATCAGTCCGTGACCTCGTTATCGTCGATGAGAAAATGCGCTCTCTGTCAATCACTGCAGTGAGTACCGAGTTATATTTTTGTTAATTTAAGATTGTTTAATGTAATCTGGATGGATGAGTTCAGCCTGCATGATAAAAAATGTAACCGTTAAACAAGTGACCGTACTGATCAGTGTTTCTATGTAGTTGATTGATGCCCTTCCTCTCAAAGCTACTGTATTGTACGAGGTAGTGGCGGTACCGCGATGCGCCGCAGGCTCGCAGCGGCAAAATTTTTCCTGATGTATGACGGGTGTCTGCACCGCCGCCAAGTGCATAAATTTTTCCTGATGTACGCCGGGGGTGTACCCCAAGTACACAAATTATTCCTGATGCACGCCAAGGCGTACGCCGGGGCAAGTTCTCAGAGCCTTGTGTATGCCGGATTAATCCGCGGAAAACAGGAAAACAGCACCATCCTGGGTATGGGAAATGCCCTGTGGTGTCATTATAAATTTTTAATATTTTAATGTAGAAATATATGAATTTAAAGTAATTTATACAATTTATTTGTTAAAGCTTTTATTATTAACCCCATGTAGAAGGGAACAAATGTAAGTGCATTTAACATACTGGAAAAATATTGCTTAAGGCTATGATTGAGAACCACAAGGCTTCAAATAAGGTCATTTTTATTTTATTTCTCTATCAGGCTCCTCACAAATTAGGGTTGACTTTAGACCAGTCGTAAATGAGACTTTCGTTATTCAAAGCTAAACCAATTATGTATTAAGAAAGGGTGGAGAGGACTAATAAGAACTAATGTTTAAAAAGTAATTGCAGATGATCTGCGACACAACTTCACAAGGTGCCTCGGTCGCCATTGTAGCAAGCACCATGGTCGCCACACCACCGCCACACCGTACCTCTACAACAACCTTCCTACCACCCCCCCCTCCCCCGCTGAGCCGGACCGTGCAATGCTCAAGAACTCGTGAACCGATAAGTACTCACAATAATTCCCTGCCACTATGTGTTCAACTCTTAGTGACTTGTGACTGTCATGATTAGTTATTAATTCATAAATGTTAACTTTTTGTGTTTGATTAGGAGACAAATTGCTAATAAATTAATATCTAATCTAAATGAAATCTCTAAGTATTGCAATGTTCTTTCTTCATTCATTCAAGTGTCACTTCAATCATTCCTATTTTTATCCTTTCTATAAATTTTTTAATCAAAAAAGTGGTGCAGGTGGATAAAAAATAATATATGAAATAATGAATATTAATTTTGAGAATTCCATCCAGAATACTACTCTGGCCCAGGCCCTCCAGCAGCCGGGCAGCCCAGCCCCCCACCATTGGGTGGGCCACTTGTAATTTGTAGCATTACCTAGACTGATTTGACAGAGTGGTTTTGTAGGTTGTGGCAAACAGGGGACTTTTTTTGTTGATCCTATCCATGAGCTTGTGATGACTGATGAGCATGAGGGCTGAGTCACTGAGGAGTGGAATCAGTGTATCCACTGGCTCATTCAATGCCGTCTGCCAGGTACCAGCAGCCAGCACCATTGAGACGCCTGTCGGAGACCACCACTGCCGTGCTTTGAATGGACTATCATGATACCTTCCCTGAAGAACGTAGCCTACAACACATCTTGACTGTAACGTTATCAGCCGCACGCCACCAGACAGATCACATCCATTGAATTAGATCAATCAGCCCACAGGAAAATAAGCCTGGCATCGTATGGCCCAGCGTCGTCTGCCAACAAGCGAAAAAAATTTACACCACCCGGGCGGAGCACGCCGGAGCCATCTGTATCTGTCCCGTGTGTCAAACCAGCCTACGGTCGAACAGCCACGCGTCATATGACGATAAATTTTGGAACAGAACTATGCTATCTGGAACCCGAACCTAACCCCAGATGCTGCAAGCTAAAAGTTACATAATTTAGCAAAGCTGTAGAAGTTGCTTGTCAAAGGACAATAGATTTTGGAACAGAACTATGCTTTCTGAAACCTAACCCCAATGCTGTGAGCTAAAAGTGACGGTCTGGTGGTGCACGGCACTGACGGCAGGATGCACACAGTTCCACTGGCAACCTGGGCTGGTTGGTCACAGTCCGTTGTCTGCAAGTTACAATTCAAGCTAAAGTCAGGGTATGAACTTATGAAGTGATGATTCGATACAACGTTCAGTTGTTGTTGTTGTTGTGGTTCCCCGGTCTCAATTTTACAAGAGACCCCCCTCGCGCAAGTACGACACCACCGACAGGGGGGTCGCTCCAGAGCTGTAGGGTCGAGGTTATGTGATGGTGTTGTCTGAGGTCCTGCCAGAGCGAACATTCCAGGAGAATGTGCGTGATTGTGTGGGGAGCTCTCTGGCAGGATGGGCAGGTGTCTGTGTCTGCTTGGCCTATTCTGTTTGCGTATGTTTGTAGTGAGGGGTGGTGGCCGCAGCAAAGCCTGGCTAGGTGTACTCTCTAATGTGATGAGGCCCCCGCCAGCTCCATGGGCTCTGTCTTGTCGCATTGTGGAGTAGGACGGGATGTTGGGTGTTTTATGTCTGTGTTGTAGTTTTGTTTCTTGTATTAGTGCTACGTGTATGTTATGCTTGTGCATTAGGTGTTTGAGCTCTTGGTGTTTGGTGCATATGCCATCTATGTTAAGTTTCAGGATATTGAGAGCCCTGGTGTTTCTGGTGTTCCTGTGTTGTGGACGGTGTTGGGGAGGAGGTGGTGGTGGTGTGGTGGTGATGGTGATAGTGGTGGTGGTGGTGGCTGTGGGGGTGGTGTGGGCTGCTGTGGTGGTGATAGGGGTGGTGGTGGTATTGAGTGTGGGGTTGACTGGGATAGGGGATGTGCTTGTGGTGTATAGGTTTGTGATGAGGTAGTGTTTGTGGTGTTGTTTGTGGATAGGCAAGTGGTGCATTTAAAGTCGCTTGTGTAGCGGGTAAGTGAAGGGAGTGTAGTGCACCGAAGATGGACCCACTCGCTGCAGGAGTTGCAACGAACGGAGCCAACGGTACGCTTGATGTGTCTAGTGCAGGTGGGGCAGATGTAGATGGGTCCAGGATTGGACTTGATGTCCCCGGCGAGTAAGTGTAAGAGGGATTCGATGGCCGGGACATAGAACCCCTCTGTCGAAAAAACGAGGGACGAATCCCCCGCCGGCGCCCAGGACGCAAGGTACCCCGGGCCAGGGCCTGGGGTGGGGTTGAGGTTGGGGAGTTTGGCCGTCGAAGGTTGCACGCTTCCTCCGACGGGTGCCGCCACTGCGCAGACACCCCGGTGAGAAGGGGCGCTCCACTTGAAGAAGCTCCCACATCCAACGGCACAACGTTCAGTCGTTCAGTGGTGCATAACCTTACTTTCTGGGCTATTTGCTTCAGAAAATGGTGGCATAAAGCTCCTAATATTTAAAGCAAGATGATGTCACAGGCTGGTTACCGACGATTGGCTTAATCCGCGGCTGATTGGTGGTCATTCAGCATAGTGGCAAAGCCAAAGCAGAGAGTTTTTTAGACTCTCCCTCAAGTTCATTTTTGAGTCCTATAAGTAGACCAGTAAAGTATCCTGGATACCAGCAGTATCATACTTGAGAAATTGGTTTAAATCTTGAGTAGGGTAAACGCGGTATATTCCGACACATTAAGGACGCATCGAGAAATGAAAAACTATAAAAAAATAACCGTATGCGTTACTCGAGTTCTGTTTGCTTTATTTGACTCGCAAAACACCGTACTACGCGCCAGCATCAACGAAACGTCACAAAATGTTGCCATATATATTAAAAAGCCTTTAGAATGGAAACCTACCAAATTCCTATATTCCGTCACTGTGTGTGGCAATATTCGGCACGTGGTGAGTCGTATTGCGTCAGCGCTTCAAATTTAACTGATACGTAATGCCAACATCCACGTGTTCGAATTCCGTTCGCTGTGTGAGCTGTATTGGGAAGTGGCATGCATTGTCTCTCTTTGGATCTCAATATTTTCCCACTAGATGGCTAAGACCTAGTGTTTTGGCAGTATTTTGATGCGCAAATGTATGACGTCACCATTTCAACCATCAACAAATGCATGGAACTAAAACAAAGCTTAATATAAAGGAAAAGCTGGAGAGGTGACCGAATTACCCATGATGTCAGAATATACCGCGTTTACCCTAAATGAAGAAACTAAAAATGAACTGATTCTAAAAAAGCTCTGGTTTGCCACTTTGTGACATTCGGAAATATGCTAGGCGTTCCTTTCAAGGCTGATTGGTGCACAAATTTGGTGATGCACGGCTGCGTAACCGCACCTTGCGCACCAATGCACCATTTACCTCAATACTCAAATTCAAATAGGATAGTAAAAAAAATTTGAACTACCTAAAGGCTAAAGTCCTAAACTAGCCAACTTGAAGTCTTGAAGTACTTGAACTAGGTAACTAAAAATCACTTGTAGTTGTTATAGCCTAAGTTGTTTGCCACTTTTATCATGACCATAGTGGCAAAGCAGAGAGTTTTTTAGACTTTCCCTCAAGTTCATTTTTGAGTCTTATAAGTAGACCAGTAAAGTATCCTGGATACCAGCATCATCATACATAAGAAATTGGTTTAAATCTTGGGTAAATGAGGAAATTAAAAATGAACTGATTCTATAAAATCTCTGGTTTGTCATTATGATCATGACTATGCGATGGTCAGTAGCTAGGTTACGTACCTACTCAGTAATCAGTATGGTCATTGCCTATTGCCATTGGTGATTGGTCAATGGTGAGTACTGAGTACTGACTAGAGTAGTGACTGAGACTCACTGAGTAGCTATACCCGGCCCCCGGGTAGTGGGTACGGACGTACGGCGTACCTATAACGGGTATTGTTTACTTAATTTAATAATTTATTCACTTCTTAATTACCACAGTCTAGGGCCTAGGCCTGCAGGTAAATACATTCATTAGACTGGAGATATATCATTTTAGCTGGACGAGTGTCATTTGCTTGATTCAAAACATCAGCTGAAAGTCTTACCGAGATGAGGCGGCAGGCTGTAGCTTTTCCAAATAGTGCCCTACCTACACGAGCAGTCGAGCACGAGAGAATCTCTGAACTTCATTGACCGATTTACGTGAGAACAAATTTACGCGATATTGGCTCCGTCACCAAGGGTCTAGGTAGAATTGGAACGACAAGGAGAAGCTAGGCAGAAAAACACATATTTTAGGCAAAAACTGAAAACTACGACAAAAGATGAAATTTTTGCATAAAAAGTATTTTTATCAATATTATTGTTATTTATTTTCCAAAATATTACCATACAAATACAGTGAAATTGGTTGCGCTAGTGAGACTGATAATCTAGACCAGTGGTTTTTAAAGGTGCCTGTATACAGGGATAGTATCAGCCGCTAGTTCATCCGCCGCTTGATCTGTCTAGGTACGCTACTAGCCTCGTGTACAGGGGTTCAGCCGCTTCAGAGGGGGTTCAGCCGCCGGCAAGTGCCCGAGACTCTGCCGAGAGGGACAACGATGTGTTGATTTCTGTGCTTGAGAAGTGGCTAGTGGCCGTGCGTTGACAACGCATTGTTCAGTTGAATATCTTGCTGTGTTATTAGCTAGTAGCGCTGATTTAGCCATGGTGAGAGCATTTGTGCCGCACTGCCGCTCTTGTGAAGCATCTTCGAATCAAGTGAATAATGGCTTGTTTGAACGATAATGTTTCTTAGAAGAACCCAACAAAGTGGATTCCAGACGATATTCAACTATTTTGTTTTTTAATATTCCAAAAATATGAATTAAAGTGGAGTGTTTGCCATGATGGTTACTCCAACAAAATGAAGAGAGAAATAATTATTTTGAAACAGAAAGAAAACCTTACTAGTCAGGATTTAGTTCTTCCCGACGTTGCATTTTTAATGGCTAGAATAAAGAATATAAAAAGACATACGTCATACAGACTCGAGTTGTTGAAGGTGATCCCACTATCCATCTTCGTAGACCTCACTCGACGGCTTTTACGACGCACTGGAAGGTGCGAACGAGAAGATAGCGGCAGTGCGGCGCCTTATACTCTCCACGTCCACGTGTACAGGCTTACTTGCCGGATAGTCACCAAGCAACCGACACTTGCCAGATTTACTAGCCGTCTGCACTATCCCCGTATACAAGCACCTTAACCTGGGTTCGATCAAACTCTAGGGGTTGGGTGAGTCGTTTACTCATTTTCTGGGGTTTGACGGTTTGTTTCTGTACTTAGGGAAATGAAGTATGCACTTAGATGAGCTCGCAATGTCTCTCGACGGAAACTTCCCCACCAGAATCTCATACCCAGCATGGGCGAGACAGTCATTCAAGTTTAGTGTTGCGACCGCAAATGTGAATGATGAATACCTGGACGAAATCATCGGACTGCAGGAGAGCCAGGTTCAACAGCAACTCTTCAGAAAAACAACGCTCTCAACGTTTTGGTGTCTCCAAATCGCAGCGTACCCCCTTATTGCTAAAAAAGCCCCTAGATATTCTCATACCGTTTGTTATAACAGATCGTTGCGAGCAGTCCATTTCGATGATGGTAAGCATCAAAAGAAGGAAAGGAACACACTTTCTTGCGAAAATGATATTAGAGTGGCACTTGCGAAGGTGAAGCCGCACATTCCTGAAATTGCCGCACTGAGGCAACAAAAGTCACATTGATTTGCAATGAATATTCATTTTGTTTTTGGTTTATGTGCGAAATATATGTTGTGTAGTTTTTTTTCATTCAACAAAGCGATTTTGTGTGCAAATGGTGCATGGTACAGTTTATGCAGTTATAGCTTAGACATATTTTTTGAATTGAAAAAAAAAACATTTCATTTTTCCATTTACGAAGGGTTCGATGAATGCATGAATGGATCTTGCAGGGTTCGGTACCACCAAATAAGGTAAGAACCACTGATCCAGACAATCATAGACATAGAGCCAAAAACTTCTCCGATTACTGGATCTTTCAGAAGAGATCAAACATGTAAAAAATATTTCATCAAGAATAATAACAATTAGTTATCAAAAAATTTTCATTGTCCTTCTTAGTGTTAAAAATAAATATTCCTCTGCATACTCGTGTCGTGGTTTTTAATTTGCAACGACCCTCATTTCGTATTCTATGGCTTCTTTCCTCACATCTGCTTGACTAGATTAGACCGCTTGACCTCACCGTTCATAGGAACGGACATAGAATAGCGAGCGAACTGGGAAAAATAGAATAAAGTGATGTAATTCTAATTCTATATTATTCTAAATTATTACATTTTTACAGGGAGTCTCCAGAAAAATCAGCAAAGCAAGACGCGCTAAAGGGTGTGTTCACGATTTCGACAATGGCGCTCACAGTCGAGAAAGTTCCTCCTATAGCGCCTATGATCACAATTTCGATAAGTGCCACCCTCATCCAGAACGGTACCGGCCTGAAAGAAAAACACCAAGAAAATGAACTCTATATGTGAAGATAAATATTAGCGAGCATGTTTCAAGCATATGAAGAAAAACTTCTGAGCATTTTTGCTGAAATTCTCAAAACATACTATATCATCGCAGCAACTCACATTGTTTAACATGACTTACTAAAGCTTTCTGGGTTTTGGTTGTATCAGAAAAATATAAAAATACTTGCCTCCCATCATATTTAGGACCAGGGCGCGTCAATACTAGGTACATTAATGGGGGCAGGATGAAGGAACAAATTGTCATGGCCGACCCGCCGATCAAGTTGAGGATGAGACTGAAGTCGGGGATCGCGAGTCCGATGATAGCTTGTAGCCACACGATAGACGTTCTGGTTACAATGCGCTTCACACCAAAGTCTGCGCACAGTTCATCATTTGGCAGCTTTAGCAACACTGATATCATCTCAATATATGTTACTTGTAATAATGAACTTCACGCCAAAGTCTGCACACAGTTCATAATACGACATCTTTAGAAACACCGATATCACTTCAAAGTACTCTTCACTCATGAAAAAATATAACGATTGGTGAGAATGGTATTGATTAGAACTGTTTAACCTTACCATATAAATGTCATCATATTCTCTTAAAAAATAAATATTCCTCTGCATACTCGAGTCGTGGTTTTCAATTTGCAACAAACCTCATTTCGTATTCTATGGCTTTATCCCTCACATCTGCTTGATTTATTTTTCACAAATGCATTAAGAAGAGTTTCGTCTCCGGATGCCATTTAATTTCGAAAAACGCTCAATGAATTTCAAAATGAAAGTTAATGCGTTAAGATTACTAAATGGAATAAGTACCGATATTTCGCATATTTGACCATGTAATTAGGATTATATTATGAATGGGCAAGGAAAGAAGAATATTTAGTGTCAGGAATGTATGAAACTTGTGTGAGGAGAATAGTAAATTTCTGTCTAAACAGTCGTGGAGTCAAAATTGTACATGTATAGTAGTGTCGACCCTGAAGAAATGGTCCTACGGCCTGTTGCTGACACTTCTACTTTTCTTGACTTTTTATATGATATCTTAAAAACCGTCCTTTTGACCAGATCTTTCAAAAACTGACGATGGTTTGAAATATGTACTAGACTTTTATCAAGTTCGCGAGGTACATGACAATTCAAGACTGACGGCTTGAAGGGCAAGTCCTATGAAGAAAGATTAAAGATTATGAAGCTTCCAAGCCTCAGTTATCGACGTCTGCGTGGGGAGCTCATTGAAGTATACAAATATGCTCATGGTTTATACAAGTTCCCCGAAGGATTACTAGAATTTGAAACAAGAACCAACACCAGGGGCCACAGCTATAAACTAAAAAAACTGCACTGCAACTTCTCCACGCGACAAAATTTCTTCTCGCTTCGAAACACCGACATTCGGAACAGCCTCCCCGATGACATCGTTGGCGCTCCAAGTATGAACGCGTTCAAGAACAGACTAGATAAAGCTATAGAAAAATATATATTCAGATTTGAAATGCCTAGCACCATATCGAACCCGGCGGAAGTCGAGTAGCTACTTCAAACTTTCGTCAGTCGTGAAAAAATCCGGTCAAATGACACGATTTTAGATCTTCTGTGAACAAGGCACGAAAAGGAAAAGAATCGGCGACAGGCCACATCAGGCCTTCACTGCAGCGCCGGGATCACTATGTTATGTTATGTTATATGCAGCGTGTGACCATGTCTGGTCTGTTCTTGAACGCGTTAATAATTAATTGGAGCGTCCACGATATAGTTGGCAAGATCTCAAGTCCGAGAGATCTAGTTGGTACATAATGACATATATGTGAGTGAAATTATAGAATGGTATTCTTACTCTGAGGTATGTTTAGAATATCTTCAAACGCTTGGGTAACTGTGTTGAATCCAATAACGTAAGATCCAAGAAGATTGATGATTTGCAGCGCCATAGCAGCTTCCACAGCAGGACCCTGCGTCACTTCGAACAGGATGTTGCTGTTGACATACGTGCCGAAAACTGCGTAGCCGGCCACACTTACAGGCACATACAACAAGAGAATACCTGCCAGTAAAAAAATAATTAACCCATGCCAAGAATTAGTTTATTTTAACAATTGTTTTGGAAGGAGTGTGACAGCAGCGACTCATAACAAGTTCATATTATATGTTGTCATAAATCTTTTTGGAGACCAGCTCCATCATCAGTTATAAATGCAAAGAGTACAAGAACAATCGAAAATTTTCTCCGAATTTTCGAACTGATGAGGCAGCTGGTCTCCAGAAGGTCTCAGTGAAGATATGGTGAATTTCCTTTGCATTATCTTTACTTTTACCGCTAAATTCTTGGTGGACTTTAGGCCTGAAAGAGACTTATGATAAAAGCATTTCGGTAGTGGCGCTACTCACTAGAAAAACCAAGCAGAACACTTTTCCAGAACTGCGTTCTGTCTGACATGTCGTTTTGGATGGTAGGGAATACGGACGATCCACCAAATGCGAAAAGAATGGCTCCGTAGCCCAAGGCGAAGGTCTTGATGGTCGGGTTGACGAACTGCACGTAGTGTTGATCTGGTGCGTCCAAAAGCGTCTGCACGAAGATAGCTAAGCAAGCAGCTATAGTCGAAACCACTGCCAGCATCGGCCCAAGCCTGAAACGGTTGTATTTGATAATAATAATGCAAATTATCATCGCTCTTATTTGATTTGCAAATGATTTAAATGTCTTAATACAGCGTGGAACGGTTAAAATTAATTTGTTAGCGAATTGTTGTTCACTGAGAACTCACCAAAAATCTTTAGGTGTGCCGAGCCAGGTGCATGGAGTGATGATTGTTGCCACGATGATTATGTAAACGCAGGTGCTCAAGCCTGGCAGCAAAGTGTTCAGGAGCTCTGCAGCTAGTATGATGAACACGGTCGTACCTCCGAACTGTGACGCCACCACACAGAACAGCGCGAACGCTCTGGGTGTCCATTGCAATAAGTTTAGATTTGATGAGCAATTAGAATAAAATTTAGCAAAAATGATCTATTTTACCTCATAAATTTTCATTATATTTATTGAAAGTGGCAGCTTCATACACTCAAATTCAAGGCACTCGTTTCAAAAATCGCATTTAGGCTAAACTCTCAACTTTGTCGAACAAACTTATCTGTGAAAATGTAAAGCCACATGCAAGCATTAAAAGCTTCGAATCTAATTAAAAACTCAATTTAGGGACGAATCCCATATTATATTTTAGGGAAGAATCTTATATTTTTGTCGAATCTCAATTTAGGGAATCTCCTGTGTACTCACCGTCCGTGCTTGCCGAACGCTTTTTCAGCGATTTCCATGTAAGGCTGTCTGGCTGGCTGGGAGTACTGGTCCGGCCAGCGTTCCTCTAGGATGTTCCAGCAGAAGCCCAGCCTCGTGGCCGACAAGCCCACCATTACGCAGAACAATATCATCATCGGTAAGCCCAGCCATCCTGCACGGCATCAAACTGAACGTGTGCATGTTCTTTTAGAACGAGTGTTTTGATGTGGCTGACAAGCCCGCAAACATGCAGAACAACATCATCATCGGTAAGCCCAGCCACCCTGCACGGTATCAAACTAAACGTGTTCTTGTTCTCTTCGGACAAGTGCTTTGATGTGGCTGAGCCCGCGAACATGCAGAACAATATCATCATCGGTAAGCCCAGCTACCCTGCACGGTACCAAACTAAACGTGTTCTTGTTCTCTTATAATAAGTGTTTTGTTGTGGCTGACAAGCCCACGAACATGCAGAATAACATCATCATCGGTAAGCCCAGCCATCCTGCACGGCATCAAACTAAACGTGTTCTTGTTTTCGTTTGGACTTTTTTCTGTGTATGGTTAAAATCAATTGCAATTTTTGTAAGTCGACACTTGACAACGTACGTCAATCCTACACAGTATCTTAATAACGCATCTCTTTAAAATGATCGCTTTTGTCAAAGCGTTCACGAGTAACCTCAAAGTTTTTCAATAGTTCTTGTAGTATTAGCGATGGAGTAGGCATAATTGAATTAAGAAGATATATTTTATGTTCTTGTATAATTCCGGTTTGTACGAGTGGTTATAAGATCACCGAAATTGGAGCACCGTTTCGGGAGTTCGAACCCCGTAACTCATAGTGAAAATTCTAGTTAAAAATCGGCAAGGCGGTTCTGTGGTTAAGAAACGGCGACAAGCCAACAAGCCCTAATCAAAGCTGAAACTACTATATTATATACATATACATATCAATCATTCTTATATAAAATATAATTTATTTTACATATAATATATTATTTACATGAGCTGACCTGTGTTGCCGAGAGCTTTTGGCAACGATACAAATCCAGCGCCTGCCAGCTGCGCGACGATAAACAGTCCCGCAACGACCACCGACAGGCCTTTTGTTTCCCTGCAGGGCAAGAAAATAATTAAATTGCAGCGACAGGCACTAGAATAAATGGCATAGAAATTTTTTGTTTATATCATGTTACATTTATTAGTGCATGAAAGTTATAAATTTAAAATTTGTAATTAATTATACGTTTATGTTCACCACTTCTCTGAACATTGGATGAGAAACTTTATAACTTTTTCCTAATTAACCCGGCATCATAATTCATACCATTAGCCCTGATGCTAATCCAATCAATCCAACTAATTCGATCAGTTAGAGTTAGCTCATGCAGGATCTTCTTCAAATTACATAACAAACTTCCCTGTTGACATTATCCAAATTATTATTATTTTGGCGTAAAGATTTAATCTCTTGTTTTCGAGCTTCTCAGTACGAAAAAACAATATTGGTATCGTTCATAACAAAACATATCAGCAAAGCTCAAGCGCTCCGGCACCTAAGGTCACAAGTTCTAATCATTACAGCAGACGACACACATGATAAGCCTCTTGATAAGAAACTCTTATAATAACCACTCTTATAACTCACACTTGTGATGCCCGTCAATCAGCTCTAATTGCTTTTATTTTTTCTTTGTAGGTGTCAAACTAAAATCATTTCGCATAATCGCTTTATCAAGACACCTTTGCATCAGTAGATAATTTTAATAATTATTTTTCAAAGAACGTAACGTGGACGTGGAACGTAACGTACGGTGACCTTAGAATGCGGAGGCTGTGAATATGAATAAAGCCCCTAGGCGCTGATTGCAGATTTTTACTTGCCAGAATACGTAGGTTTTTAAAAAAAAGTGTTACTTGCCAGAATACGTAGGTTTTTAAAAAAAAAAGTGAACCAAAGGGCGCTGATTGCACATCACACAGTGAACACATACAGTTAACACATTCAGTGAACACATGGGCGCTGAATGCATATCATTTTTCCTAGCACGTGGCGCAACCAGAGTACAATTAATTCCGTTTCGTATTTCAGGTCCCTGTTTTTTGTCGGAATCTTTTTGTCCACATTATTGCATTTTCAAAGGTTTTAGGTTTCCAATCGATCAAGTTTCAGCATCGCAATATATTTATATAAAAACGAAATAATATAACACTATAACCACAACTTTTGCATACAATGTTACTAGTGATCGTAGAAAGACATTGAGACATAAATCAACATTAAGTTAGACAGAGTTTTCATTAACCCTAAGACAATATGAAGTAATTAACTTTATTTATAATTCAAAGGACTCTAAGTTCAACGTAATCTCATAAAATTTATGTTCAAACGTCATAATTCCTCTCACTAATCACTCTCAAGTCAAGGGCATCATTTTGGTAAAACATTTAAAGATTAAATGCACTCACTTGATTGGAATTTTTTCCATGATGAACTTCCGATATCGGGTTGAAATGTGATGAAGGAACTAATACTAAAATAAGATAATAGAAAACAAACTCAAATAATGGCAAATAAATTACTCAAGTTTTGTATACCAATGAGAACGTGATGAGAATTGTTCTGATTCAATTTAAATTTAAGAATCGTGGGAAAATGTTGCGTCACTACTTGGACTATGTTGACGTTTGTTAAAAATCCATTGAGAAACTTTACCTAAAATGAAAAATTGAAATGAACTTCACAAAATAACATGTAAATAAATAAATGACGCATTGTTTATAATATCCTTCATGACCGTCATCCTAAACAGATCTCATATAATTGAACTTCAATGAAGAAATCTCCTCTGCTTCGAATTTGGAAATTATCAACATCTTGTGTAACATGCTCGTCAGGCATGAACTTCTACGAACTCTTACACAATCTAAAAGATGAAATGAAAAGAATAGTATTCATAGCGAATTTCAAAGGCATTCAGAAAGATTTCATTCAAGTATTCAAGCGCTAATTCTTTATGCAGAGTTAACTATAAAAATCTTCTATGTTAATCAGAAATGACTAGGCTATTGAGAAAAAGTTTGTATTGCATTGACATATATAAAGCGACATAGATAAAGTGATAAATAAGCTTACATTTTTCACCAATTACCTATACCAGAAGCTCTACACAAATAAAAATAAGGCATTCCAGCTAAAAATTTTCCCGCAAAAAAGCTTATAGCACTGTTTTTTCATAAAAAAACTAAACAAAAAGAATCGGGGAATTCAGACCTGGCAAAATTTCCGGGAACGGCGAAATTAATTATTCAATGTGCAAGCTATCGTTAAACTGAAGTCGACTTCTAGAATCTAGCGATATTTCAACGTCGTCCATATATAAAATCGTCTGTACATGTTTTAAGATATTCAGTAAATCATATTGTGGTCCTAACAAATTTTTTTCTAAACCTAACTATCGCTGTACTATCAAAAATTGTATCTCTCCTTGCTAATTTATTATCGTACATATTTATTTTGTCGCAGCGGCTGGGTGCCTACACGCGATGGAGCACCTCGCACACTGCAGCCTGCACCAGACGGTGTGACGCTGACCGAAGTTTAATCTCGAAGGCGAGAAGAAATCTTGTCTGGTCATCTAGAGTTGATGTCCGATAACCTGGACAACTGATGTGATAAGGATAAGCAATGCACTTGATTAATTGATGCACAGTATACTAGTTTTATTCACGAGAATGAAAGTGCTGTAGTAAATCCTGCAACACATCATGGTACTCGATCACCACACCTGTGGTAATTGTTCATGAGTTCGAATATGTTTCAGAAATGAAACGGATAATGAATAATTAATCATTCATTTCTACGAGCGGTTGCAAAAAGTACTAAATAGAAACCTATGTTATAAAATTCAGAGAAAAAAATATGAGGAAGTAAACAAGACAGCATGGGAAATACACGTGATTTTGCGACAGCGCCCGCGCGTCTCGGGACTCCACTCGTCCTCTTGCGTGGCATTGCACGGCGACCGTAAAATACTGTATAAATCACATATATATGTGCACTTGTTCCAATGCTTTGATGCAATGTATTCGTGCAATGACTTAAAAACTGACAACCAAACTAATTGACTTCTGAAAGTTTATTGTGCTCTGATAGCTCGCATGAAATAATGTTCAGAGAATTGAAAATCTTACTTATGATATATTTTCCGAATGTTAACGTGCCTATTTTGTTGTTGAATAGTTTCAAAATTGTTTCCTTATTCAGATACAAAAATGTTTTTGCATGCATGCGGTCTTCCCAGTTTACGTAGACAATGATGTATGAACACATCGGCAGGAGCTTTCGTTTGAATTTGCCACTATCTAAGCGCCTGCGAAGTGCGACTGGACCTTGATTAGAGCGATTTCAAGATATCCGGTTCCGGTATATGAGATTGTTAGGACAAATGAGTATAAGTACTTAGGGACGTGCGTGGACCATGAAGGATGTCAGAGAACAAAGGCCGCGAATTTAAGTAAGGCGAACCAATGGTTGGGTATACCTGGAAGTGCAGCAAAAGTGAGAGCGAGTAAGTATGAAGTATTGAGAGAAGTGTGGAAGAGTGTAGCAGCGCCTAGCATTATGTATGGACTGGATGTGATAGCATATAGTGATGGCGAGCTAGATAAATTGGAATTGGTACAAAATAGAGTGGCGAGATTGGCACTAGGAACCCCCAGGTGGACTGCAGTAGAGGCCCTGAGAGGAGACATGGGTTGGAAGGGCTCGAAAGATGTATATGTGGAACATGAAGGTGAGCAAATGGGCACGCAGATGTCGGGCAGTGGTGCGTAAGTGTGGCATGCATGAAGCATGGGTGCGCCAAAGGCCCGCTGGGCCAAAGGACGAATGGGTGGTGACAGTACGGGGTGAGATTGGGATAGAGTGGGATGAAAAAGAGTGGAAAAGAGAAATAAATGAGCGAGTGAAAGACTATGGGCTGAAGGTATGGAAGCAAGGAATGGAGGGAAAGGACTCTCTAAGACTGTATCAGATGAAAGCGATGCCAAAATATGAATGTATGTATGATGGTAGTAGAGGTGCGGACCTTCTGTTTTGTGTTAGGGCAGGCGCGCTAGGTGTGAATGGACGTACATACAGGTGGAATGAAAGGAGAGAAGATAAATGTTTTATGTGTGATGGGGGATGAGAAGGAAACTGTAGAGCACTTGTTGATGGAATGTGGGGCGTATGAGAGAAAGCGTCAGTCTATGATTGAGGTGATTCTGAATGAGAGAGGTGAGACTAACGAGGTGGGGCATGAGAGAACAAGCGAAGAGTGGATGGCGATAAATACGGGTCTGTCTGAGGGAGCAACTGCGGCTATGTTTGAGAGTGTGAAGAGATATTTGGAAAACGAGTGGAGGATGAGGGAGAGGAGGAGGATGATAAGAGTGGAGTCTTGAGGAATGGAGGGTTGAGAGAGGGGAGGGTGGGAAGACGTGTGAACGTACCGAATTGTTTTAGTACGTGGTTTTAATTTTTTGCGATTGTCAAATTTTTATATTTTTTCTTAGGACAGCTGTGAATATGGTATATTTGAACTTTTTTGTTAACATAAGAGTGTGAACTTTTAATTTTTTTGATGCTAGTAAAAGTTTTTTAGGCAGCGTGTATGACCGATTTAAAGGTCGTGACCGTAGGTCACTACGCACCCCAATTCCAATCACAGTCGGCTCGGAGTTAACTTATTTTGGAATCGCTGCATACTTCTTTACGAGAACTTGGTCTTTATAACAAATACAGCTCAATTACCTCTTGAAATTGTAAACCGATTGGTTTTCATGTTCAGTTGTAGTGTTCTGGTCACTGGCGTTCAATATATTTTGTGTATATTTGTATTTTCACTAATGGTTGTATTCGTATTTTATAGAATTTTTTGAATTGATGTTGGAGACTGCCTTTGAAACGTTTGCAATGAAGGTATGGTGACTCAGTTTTTTTTCTCTGCTTTAATATTCATGACAAATTGACGCATAATAAAATTGTTAGCTAGCATTGTTTGCGATCAGATACGATAAATATAGCATTTAATTGCACCGAATAGCGATTTCTTCTTGCTTGATAGTATGGTTGATTATTAATAGTATGGAAAATCCCCAGAGAGTGTAAACAAAGTCCCGCCTGATAAGGACTAAGGTCCGGTACAGTCTAGCTTCTTAGCTTGTTGACCCCACCGCGGTAAACATGTACCCAGCCAGCGTCTGGGTCCTTATCGCTAGTCTGCGCAAAGTTCAATGATTACAGTATTTTACTGCTGAATATTTCACACATCGGCTGAAATACGGAATACATTTTCTTCTGTTATAAAATTACATATATATAGAAATACGTACCAAAAGTTCAATAACGATAGTATTTTACTGCTTAATTAATATTTCACATATCGGTTGAAGTATTGAAGAACTCTTCGGCCTGAAGAGTTGGTACTTATTTTATAGGTTGATAGACTGGGACATGAACTCAATCTGACAGAATAAGGAACAGATTGTAAAATAAAAACTCTTTCTTTCCTAAAAATTTGAATTTAATTTTACAAATTCTCAGGCCAGTATTTCATCATACAATAGTCATAATCTTACGCAGGTCATAATCTTACGATGGTTTCTCATAATTCATTGAATTGTTTTTTCGAGGAAATAATCGTCGCATTTATAATTTAATCTGCGAAACGTTACGATGAAGAATAAATTTTAGTGCACTTTTCTACTGTCGCGTACATAAAAATCATAGATCATAGGTCAATGTTCTGAAAGTGTTATGAGTTTCTACAGAATTAGAATATCTGTTAAGCCCCGTCCACACGCTCAAACTTATCGCCAGTCTTGCATGTCATGCCAAACTTTGACCGACAAGACCAAAGACTGACGAGCGTCCACACGATTAAAATTTTCCTTCAGTCTAGTGCGCTCTTGGCAATGGAGGAGCTAGTGCTGCTCGCTGCAGTGATCGCAGTTTGTGCCGCCAAAATTAGGTTAAGGGGACCGACCGGGTCATGAAACTTCACCTACATACGTAAAATGTAAAATAAAAAACATTTTGCTCCTATGAATTTTTCGAAAAAATTTATAGAAAACGTGAAATTCATAGAAAACGGCTAAAAAGGGGTACTTCAGAAAATCTATCTCCTCCCACAAATATCATCCTACAACATCGAGACACGTATCATTCGATTCGTAAAGACCATATCTATCGACTAGTTGGAAAGCTCAGAATGTCAGCTTTAAGATGAGACTAAGCATGTAACTGCAGCACAACTCAAGTAGAAACTATATTCAACGATTTCAGCAGCTAATTAATTTATATCTAATTTCTTAAAGAACTCTCCCACCCGCTTCCCTTTAAAGAGACGTCATTAACGTAAATATTGGCGTACAGCGATGGCAGTGGTACCATTGGAAAGAGCAGAATTGCAGCTTTCAGATGAGCACAAAAACCGAAAAACGCCAAAATTGAAAATTTTAGCCCGGTCGGTCCCCTTAAAGCGATGCAAACGTAAGCGGTGGTCCCGAAAATGGTTTTAAAAAATACCACAATGAGGGGTTGATAGACAGCATCCCTATCAGCACCAGACAGCATTGACGGCTTCATTTTGGCACATTATTTTCGATAAAGAGTCTATTTTCTTCGTTACAAAGTCGTTGTTTGCTGTAGGATCAACTTCTTTGCACTTAGAATAGAATAGAAATGTCGGCATTGAAGAAATAGGCCCATGGCCTGTTGCCGATTGTTGAATTTTTCGTGACTTGATTCACAAGTGTTCCGGCTTTTGGAACCCGATCTTTCCATAACTTACGATTGATTGAGATAGCTGCTGGACTTATTGCCTGTCCGTAAGTTGCTAGGCATTTTTAAGACTGAACATATGCTCCTACATAGCTTCGTCTTGTCTGTTTTTGAAGGCGTTCATACTCGGAGCGTCAACGATGCTATCAGGGAGGCTGTTCCACATGTCGGTGACTCGAAGCGAGAAGAAATGTTGTCGCATGAATGTGTTACAACGCATTTTTTTAGTTTATAGCCGTGGCCCATGGTCTTGGTTCTTGTTTCAAATTCTAGTAATCCTTCTGGGACCTTGTATAAGCCGTATGATTCAATGAGGTCCCCACACGGAAGCCGATAACTGCCAGGGTGGCCCAGTGGTTAAAGTTCAGAGTACCAAGATTGGAGCTGAGAGGCGCGGGTTCGATCCCAGCTCTGTGCGTCAGTTTCTGGTCAGAATAGGCAAGGAGGCCGGGCGGTTAAGCACAGTAGAATTGTAGCAGCGACTTGTGAGTTCGAGACCGCAAAATGCTGTGAATGTTCTGCGATGTTAAGAATCGGCGACAGGCCTACGGCCTACTAAACGCTGAAACCGCTATTATTATTATTATATTAACTTGACCTTCAATATGCTTAGAAAATTTCAACTCAGTGTCGATATTAATTCCTTAATCTTTTTCCATTGTCGACTTCGACATCATCACTCTTGCCAAAGTGGATAACTTTACATTTATCAGCGTTAAAACGCAGCTGCCATTTATCAGCCCACTTAACCAGCCTGTCAAGGTCACCTTGCAACTGTACTTTTTGCGACGTATTCTTCACTGTATTATATAAATTTTTGTGTCGTCAGCATACATCGAGCAAACGCTAGACACAGCTTCTGGCAGATCGTTTATAAACGCAACGAATAAAACAGGCCCGAGAACGCTTCCTTGTGGCACGCCGCAGCGCTCAGCCAGCGCACTAAAGCCCAGTCTGATACGGATCCATTAATGCTGACACGTTGTCGTCTCCCTACTAGAAAATCTCTGATCCATTTGAGTACATTACTCTCAATTCCCAAAGACTTCAATTTATGCAACAACCGCTCATGTGGGACACTGTCAAATGCCTTGGCAAAATCAAGGTGCACTGCATCTACTGGCTCCCTTTCGTCCAGCCGGCGGGTCCATTGGTTCAGAGCAATCAATGCCGCATAGGCCAGTGCTCTCTTGTTCTTGTCACTGTAGCTTTTTGATTGAATTTACCACAGACAAGGGAAACTTCGATATAATTCGATAAACTCACCTAAAGAAATCGTGAAGCCAGTGTCGGATATCTTGAGATATGAAAAACTAGAGCTAGCGAGGAACTTTGTCCCAGCTCTTAATTTAACATCAATATAGACTGAGATAGAGTAAAAGTTTGATTAATTAGTTGGTTGCCCGTCCACACACTAAAACTTATCGTTAATCTTGCATGAACCTAAAGGTCTCGCCCGTCCGTCTTTTCCAGATTTGTCAAACCTCTAGCTCCGCCCACCCGTCATGCAAGACTTCAAACTTTGAGCGTCCACACTTGTCGGTCAAACCTGGCATGACATACAAGACTGAATATAAGTTTGAGCGTGTGGACGGGGCTTTAGTGGGAGCGCAGCCGTGGGTAACAAAATTGACTCGCAAACAGGCCCTGGGCCCAACGCCAACCATCAGCATGCAATATCGACACATAGCCTCAGATCAATGAGCTGTGTGTAAGTGACTCATATCACCACACCAACTTTAAAAAACACAGTCACTGCTTCACAGCCCCGGAGCGCAACAGGCCCTACCTACAACGCCTTACGTTAGGTTAGGAGTAGGGCCGGGGTAGGAGTAGTGCCTGTGATTGAACGCTGCTGTTGTGGTGAGCGCTCTGTGTCGAAAGCCGTGAAGGTGCCCGGCTGCGTTAGGCCCGGGAAGGTATACGAATCGCACTGTGGACTTGGGCTATGCTGACCTCTAGCTATCCACCCGCTTTAGTCATTGTCTGCAATAATGTTCTGAGTCGGGGCAGCGTGATTAGGTTAGGCCAAAGCAGGTTCACCAGAAGCGCTCTCAAATAGTACCTCACGCAGTACCTTTAAATATTTTGCTGATAATATGATGATCTACTTAAATGTCTTCCGACAAAGAAATTTGAAGTGGAAACGCCAGCGTAAGTATAGGGAATAGGGAAGTCCATTAGCCTAGGACTTTGAAGTTGACACTAACAGGCGCGTGCGTTGGCAGCTGATGATGCAAGGCACTCGCACTTCTGGGACACTATCACGTTCTTGACACACTTTTATTTATCACAACCAGCTCTGCACGCTATTGATGTTGTTGTTACTATCACAGGCAATAGAGTTACGTTCTTTCATAAGGTAATACCAGGTACTTGACCTCAAGACAGCAGCAAGAGGATCGAGCAGGAAATAATATACAATAATTCATAGATATTTATTGAAGTTCACTTCTAAGATAAATCACACAGTGATTGCGTACGTGATGATTTGCATGCCGAAGAAATAATTTCACGGCAAGTCAGGAAATGAACCAAGTAAATACGAAGATTGCGGTGGATTATGTTTTAAATTAGTATTCGTTCATCTGTAAAAGTTAATGGTTTTGATTAACTGTCTTGGGATTAGTAGTATTATAGTAAAAAGCACAGAACGAAGTAAGGGCAGGCATAGGTAGCCAGAACTTAAGAGACAATGACGACATCGAAAATGCATCAACGATTCAAAGCAAGCAATAACTATCATCGTTAGGCGATGAACAATTCAATCCAGAGGCGAGAAGCCCTACCAATCGGAAGTGTAGACCTCTGCCATCCGCATTCTAGGAAACATATAACCATCCAGAGGCAAGGATCGCTACCATTATAGTTCGAGGAGTCCTGCAAATTGGAGGCGAGGGATCCTAGCTTAACTGATATTAGAAGTTGTTGTTGTCTCCAGTTTGAAGGTGAGGAAGTAGTCGCGGATATTAGAACTTACGTTGAACATAAGAAGTTTCGAAAATGGAGCCTCAGGGAGTCAGCCCCCATGTGCAATTGCCTGGACGCAGGTTAGTCACAAGGATGAGGCGAGTGTGCAACAAGTCGTGTGCTAGACATTAATCACAAGACAAAATAAAAAACTGTAAAATCCTGTGGGTCTAATACCTCAGTTAAGCAGGTCAATAATGTCGAATAAATTATACGGAAAAAGACTATACGAACTACAATCTTCGTTGAGTTCACTATAAAGATAATTCATAATCAGCTAAATACCGTCGTAATTCAGGAATGAGCCAAGTCACTTGTTAAAAGTTTTCTGAATTACATTCGAATTTAACAATAAACAATTTATGAAAAATTAGACAATGAAAGATGATTGCAGCTTCCTGCACGAATTTAACGATTTTGCAGATGATACTCTGAAAATGGATTACCTTCATATATATACATGATTTGGAATGATGGCACTTGACAATTTAAAGAAAATTCCGGTAACGTATTATAGGTTATTTTATGTTAGCGATTACCAGACTTGGAGGTGAAGTACCCAAACGGGAGTATACCTATGTTTATTTAGCGAAGAGGAAAAAGGCAGTTCAACACATTCATGTTGACTGCATATGTAGATGAATTAGCACTTTAATTGTGACATGTGAAGTTTATCAACAAGATGAAGAAGTTTTGGAACCACTGTTCTACTTCTAGAAGCTATAAGGCACTCACTCAGAGGACTCGCATACTGTTCGTCGTGAACGGTGACAAGTGTTAGCTGCATCAAGGTTACGGTTTCCTTGGTACGGCTGGCATAATCCAAGACCCAGAAAGGGGCCTGTATCTAGCAGTTAAAATCGTCAGGAAAGAATCCCTTTACTTTAGCAATGTTGTGCGCACAATTTCATGCTGCTTACACATTATAAATCAAAGTGCGCTCGTTAAGTTCATATTAAATAAAATTTACAACGGATTACACATGAACAGCAGTGAAACAGCCCAACATCGCACTGAACGATATGCTAATTCAAAATCGTAGCACAAGTAAATGGAATGGCATACATACATAAAAAAAACATAGGCACATAGTCCGTTTCAAAAACAAAATTTTTGTTTGAATTAAAAATAATGCCTACCTGTGTCAGGCTGTGGTCTGCCGCACTGGGTTCTTTCTGAGGCGTTCGATTCACAATACTAAAAATTTTAGGCTTTGACTTGCGCCTCGGAATTTTGAGAATTTGAGCTTAATCTCACCATTTCGGGCTTCTGAGCAAGGAATGCGAGCCTAAAGCACTTAAAAGACTATTATTGAAGACATTAGCTGCATTTATTTAATAATGATTATATCACGTGTGTTGTGCCGATGAACACTCGAGCCGCCACATTTAAATTTAAATGAGAAAAAATACGTGAAAAAATCGTAATTGGAACTTGTAGACGAGATACTCGATCAGGGAATGCGTAGAATATGGAATACTGAATAAACAGTTGGAATCACACACGAACTTAGGAAATGAATCATATGAGTATTTCGAGAATAAGGGGTCGCCTGCCGAAGACCACTACTGCCCTGGATGTAATGGACCATCATGATTCCTGCCTTCCGAAACGTAGCCTTCAACACTTCAAGCCGTCCGTATCTAGGCCGTGGGTCGAACCAGCCCTCAGTCGAACGGCCACTTGTCGAAGGACGATAAATTTTGGAACAGAACTATGCTATCTGAAACTTAACCTTCAGATGCGGAGAACGTAAAATTACGTAATTTAACGATGCCCGGAAGTCACATTCGATCCGCGGCCTGGTGGTGCACGGCAGGTTCTATGCGAGGCCGGAGGAATACAAAGCCGAGTGGTTCACGGCTGATTGGTGGATGTCCGGAGAGATCCAAGGTGTTCGATTCAGTGCTTATTGGTGCACAAAATTGGTGGCGCACGGCTGCGCTCCTAAGTTTTTGATAAGGGATAAACTTAAAATAGCGGATAACATATTAAAGCTACGATATTAAGAGAAAAATTTGAACAATTATCACATGTAACGAGAAAGATATATCTGTGAAAAAGCCTGAACACCGTTCATTAAGATGCAGGTGCTAGAACCGCACAAACGTCATTCACTTTCACTTAAGAAATCCATGAAGTTCGTAAGTGAGAATCATAATTCATATGATTTTACAAAATAAATTAATACAATGGACATTGTGAAAAAGCGTGCATGAGCAAATCCACGGCAGTGCAATGCATCGTAGTCGACGTGCTTCTCCATCTCCTCGTTGTCATAGTTGACGGTTGACGTGCGTCTACATCTCATCGTCATCATAATTGACGGGTGACGGGCGTCTACATCTCATCATAATTGACGGGTGACGGGTGTCTACATCTCCTCGTCATCGTAGTCGATGGGTGAGAAGTCACCTGTAGTGACGTTGGCGGGGCGGGTGAAGCCGCCATATTTCATAGGTGCGGTGAAGTACCGCTTGCCGTTCACGCTGCATGTTAAAAGTAAACATTCAATAAAAACGTGGAACCAACAGAAAATGATCACGGTACACGTGACCTAAGAAGAATGAATGGACCACATTTGCTTGTTACTTATTTCATAATGAGCACCTTTAAAACTATTATTAATGGAGGAGAGATTGTGATTACCGTAATGAATATCACTTGTCCCTTTCACACGCCAAGTTACCATAAGTGGTCCATTAAAATCTCTTTTCAAGAAGACCCATCATGGCCCCCAGTTTGTGCACAAAACTTCATTATCAGGCCTCCGCCAATCACCAATTATCAGACAATTCTCTTGTATATATAGCATCACCCCATAACAAGCATAAAAATTTTAATATGAGGATTTAAATGGAAATTATGACTTGGACAACAAAACTGAGTTTTTCCGAATTTTTTTAAATGACAGAAGTAGCAATATCTTTTCAATTATTTAAGGTAACTTGATTGAATTGAATCTTAGATTGGTGTTGTTGACACATGTTTTCTTAAATTTGAATTAAAGGAAAATTTTTTGCTTAGAAACTGCAATTAACAAATTCTCCAAATGAGACTATTCAAATGCGACAAACTATTCCAATCAGAAAAATTTTGAGAATAGACAGAAGTGAATAGGTTTTATAGTGGTTCATATTTTTTTTTTGTAATGGTTTTCAGAAACTAGGTGATCTAGCAGTTATGTTGCCAGTGATCCCTTTTTATGCATGTAGCTATCATTAATAACTCATTCTATTTCTTTCATTTTAATCAGCATTAATCACACTTAACATATTTATATCTATTTGTAGTCTACATTCAAGGCAAAAATGTAATAATTAAAGCAGAGCCAACGTGTACTGACCTGCCATCATTCTTGCCATGAGGTTCATCATACTTGATTCCAATCCACCAGCCTTCCTTGAAGTCTGTCTTGCCCACATACATCACCTCGCCCCGCCTGGTTGCTTCACAAGGTATGGACACCTCACATCTATCTCCTACTTTTATGCTCTCAGCCTTCTGCTGCTCCTGGAGGGCCTCACGCTCCGCTGCTTCATTCTTGGCTGCCATCTCTTCTGGGTTGTATTTGCCCAGCTTGTTGCGCCGCAAGAACGATCGCACACTGTCTGTTTAAACACAAAATATTATTACTTTACAAATACATACAAATAAAATTGCATTATGAAACCAATGAAACTATCATATCAGTGCAACAAAAATTTTAGGTTTGTAATCCAATCGATGATATATATTGAATAAATAGACATATATCAGCCCTGTTTCAAAATTTTGGATGCCTTTCAAATGTTCATGATTAGTGTGAATGCTTGTAAGTGCATTCAAATTTTGCAAGGACAATTTTCTTAAAACAACATGGACATACCATTGCGATTGTCATAACTTTCATCAGACAGTTGAAATTTCTCCACCTTTGACAGGTCCTCAAATTCCCCACATTGTTTGGTTGTGTCTACCACCTGATCAAATAGAATGAATCTCAATTCTGAAATTTCTGATTGTAAATTCCTAATAAAACAATTAATTTTTTGAGCAATATATCAGATAAATCTCAACTATGATTGCAATTTGCAAAATCAGCAAGTCTTAATAAACAATGAATTTTTTGCAACAAAACAGTTTCATTTTAAATAATTTTCAGGCATGAATGATGAGAATGTTGAAAGCACTGTCATGAATAAGAAACTGAGATCTGCCAAAAAAAGCAATATAGTAAATTATTTGAATAAATGCATAAATTCATATGTAGCATATACATAATGCCTGTAATATGTGAAGGAAAACACATAAGAAACAAATATTTCTACAGAAAAATAAATTTTATTCAGTATTATTGCATGAATATGGCATTAGGAGTTGGATTATTTTACATGTATCCTGTAGTTTTCTTCAACTGTATAAGACCCCAGGAGAGCATTGTCATTATCCAGGTGGCAAACCAGTTGATCTTTGTCACTGAAGACTTGCAGGGTCATGGTTGCACATGATGCTCCAGTTATCATCTCCAGACGGGTCTAAATAAATTGGAGAAAAATTTATTAACAATTGAACTATAATATATTTATAGGTAAAAAAATGCTTCCAGTTTGACTGAGCATGGAGAGAGAGAGAGAAAAAAAAAAGAGGAAGAGTTAACACATGATATATACTATATAGGCTACAAGATTTTACAATATTGTTTATTTCATTTGTTAGTAAGTTGTGACTCAGTTTTTTTTACAAAATAAATCGTTTCTTTTGGAGGCCAGCAACATAGTACGAGCTGTGGAAACGTCAGTGACATTGAAAGTAACTACTTATCATTTGTAACCTGCCAGCAGAATTTCAATTTGGGCCAATTTAAACACTCGCCTTCAAATCGGCAATAGTGAGCCCTCTGTCGAAGCGCTTCTCAGCCATGAACTCATTGAGGGTGCTTGTTACCCTCAAGTTCAGGTAAGCTGCGCTCTCAATAGATATACTCATTTTTAATAATACAATTTAGAAGTTCAGCCTTAAATGAGAAATCGAGCAACAGTGCTACTGCTACACCCGTATCCAGGCTCCAGCAAGGGCGAAGGAGGTGACTCAGCGAGGCGCGTTTGGGTCAATCAAGAATCAATTGCGGCGGAAAAGTCTGCCTTCGTCCGGATTTATTACCTAACAGTAAGACGAATGCGAAAAAATCTAATTTTTACGTTTCAGGTACAATGAGATTATAGTTCAACCATGAATGAGATTACTCAGAAAGTAAAAAAAGAATTATTGAATTCAAATTTCTAAATATATAAATTATACGAGCTATCATCATTGCTAATTTAACAATTAGGTTTCACAGGCGGGAGCGTATTCACGCTCATGATACCCCATGGTTGAATTAATACATATGTATTAATTCAACCATGATGATACCCTATGTGGAGCAATACAAAATTATTGACGATTTAAGGTTTCCGCGGTTGCTTCTCATTGTTAGAGTAATATTTTCGATTTTCCATGCCAACAAAGTGCTCGGACATTCTTTCTTCAGCAGAAAGAGTTGCCACATTTTTGAGTAGTATGGGCACAGCTACAGTTTCCATCTCTCATGATAATCTAAAAATAATATGGGTGATAAAGTAAACAAATTTTTATCCGGCGATAGAAAAAAAGAAAGATTATTTGTGTCTCTCAAAAATTGTACTTTTGTCTAAAATGATACTTTTTACAGACAGGGCGACAGCTTACTTCTTTGTGGGTTACTGAGCGAAGTATTTATCGGTATTCTTATCGCGAGATGCAATAGTTGATAACTTGATAAACAAGCATGGTGAAATTTAGTGCGGCTAAATTTAGCGATGTTATTTCTCTTGGTCATTATTTGGCGATCAGAGGAACTTATGTTCTGCAAACGCCGTATTATGAAAAAAGTTACGAGTTCGTAACTCCGTCTGCCAAATTCAATCGACTTCTCGATCTTAACCATGGTTGAACTTAACCCACTGATGTCCGTGAAGACTAGCCGTTGGGTGGAAGGGTAAATACCCTAGTTAATCATTAATAACGAGCAACGGCGCTAGACTACGGGTAACCTCCAAATCCAAGGCAGGAAGAAAAAGTACTGGTTTCTTTGCAATCATTTTTTTCTCGCGACAACTCTAGATTAAGTCTTTAAGACATCAAATATCTGCGAATGGAGCTCTTTCACGTCCAGCACGTAACCCTACGGATGTAGGCACTTCAGTATTTTTGATGGAACCCCAGTTTGTTATAGTATAGTAACTTACTGCGCGGCTAGTGTTCTTTTGCGTGTTCTAAGAATTTGTGTACAGCAAATTTGTATCCAGTAGAGGCATTGGACTAAAAGAATTTGAACGCATTAACAGCTCATCGAATAGGGACACTAGGTTTTCAAGGTGCCATTTCCTCGGATTTTGCTGTGCTTTTGCTCCTCCGGGCAAGTTGACCCACTAGTTGCAGTTCAGAGAAGTATCAGGATTGCAGCAGAGAATTGTGGGTTCGATCCCAACTTCCTGCGACTGTTCTGATCGTATCGGCGAGGAAGTCACGCAATTAAGAATAACAAAGTTGGAGCAGTGAGTTGAGTGTTTGAGACCGCAACAAAGTGCGAATATTCTGATATGTTAAGAATAGGCGACGGATCTAACAGCCAAATGAACGCTGATATCATAATTATTATTATAAGATGCTCATTTCTAGGCTGTATGTAAGTTTTCGTAACACATCGTCAAAATGCGTCTATTCGAGTTTTTACGCGATCCATCAACGCAAATAAAGTTTTCAGATAGTTCATACATTGTTAATGGTACACAATAGATTCCGAGATTTCTTTATTCACACACTGATAGTTTTGAAGATGTTGAAGCCCGACAGTGCGGTGCTGATGACCAAGCCAGGAATTTGCGGATGCCAATGCAGTTCTTTGATTTCCTTTTGTCCCTTGTGCACAAAGAGCAGCTGCTGTGGTATATCCTGAAAAATTAATGACAATGAATATATTAGTGACAATCGTATCAAATAATAAGCGAACGACTTCCATTTAAAAATTGAACATGTCTTCACATACAGAAGCTTGATCGTTATTTCAGGCCAATTGTTTACTAAGAGAAATAAGCGTGCGTAAGCGCCACATGAAAAAAAGAAAAATTGCCAAGTAAACGAGATAAAAAAAAATTAAACGGTCCTTCGAATAATAAATTAAACATGATGAAGTGAATCTGACCTGCTGCGCGTCCTGCTGGTCCGCTTCGATCGACAGGTCCCACTGCAGGAGCTGGTCGTCAGCGCCGGCCGTGGCCAGCGTGCTGCTCTCGGAGGAGTGCCACTCGACGGTCGTGATGGCACCAGTGTGGTAGAGCAGCTCCGCGACGTTGCTGCCAGTCTGGTGTCGGCGTGAATGACAATGCAAGAATAGTGAAAATTATAATGTCAGTTGAAAGAATAGTGAAAATTATAAGGTCAGTTATGATATTTGAAAAGGGAAACATGATGATAAAATAATTTAGTAGCAGGGCTCCACGACGTGGCTGTGATCAACGGGCATGGCAATGAAACTAAAGTTAGTAAAAATCTCAGTTATAATTTTAAAGAAGAAGGATACGCGCACGAAAATGGAAGAGCAGTGAAAAATTGAGAGGTCGGTTATGGTATTTAATAATGTGAGTTTAAAAGTTACTTTTTAAAGACATCACTTCTAAAGAATACAGTGCCTCCGATGTTACACATCTACAATGAATTTCTAATTTTATTTCCATATATTAAAAAAAATTAAATTTTCAAAATTATTTATTGCGTCAATTGATTCATGCATTGTCTTCAACTTTACGCAAGTGTGCAAAATTTCAGATCGATTGGACAGGTAGAAGTGTGTTGAATATCGATTATAAGATTTGTAGCAGACGGACAAACTAACTAACAAACATACAACACGAAGTGAAGTTAAAGAGAAGTGTAGTAAAAAGGGAAATATACTGTTGAACAAAATTTACTAGCAGCGATTATGATGTCAGCTATGATAACAGCACCATAAAATTTCACTAATCACAATGCCAAATTCCAAGAAATTGCGAGAAGCACGAAGAAAAGCGAAAGTATATAATAATCACCTGAGAAAAGTTTGGCATAAAACATTGTTCAATAGTGAGATATGGAACAGGGGGTTCCAACACTCATCAACCAACCTTGAAGTTCCTGAGGTCCCAAATCTTGACTGCGCCTTCGTCGCCACCAGAGACGATGAATGGGTCGTGTCTGTTCCAGTGAATGACGTTGACGTCGTCATTGTGAGCCTCCAGACAGTTAAGCATGCAAGCCTTCTCAGGCCGCGCTCGACAGTCCCAAATGCGAATACTGGAACACAAATGTACAATCATTACGTAGGTAGCGATGCTCTTGGTAAACAATCATTACAATTTAATAGTAAAGTATTAAAACCATTTTATATATTAATACGTACTAAAATGTAATTACTTAAGAAATATGATGCAGTTGCAAGTATATAGGAATTCAATTCCACAAAAAAATATGATTGAACTACTAAAATAATGTAGAAAAATGCACATCATGTGCATTACGTAGAATTTTGCACTCAATAGTTGATCCTCAATCAAGTGATGCTCTGCTTGAGTTTGTGGGCCAGTATGCATTGAAAGTGAGAAGCGTTTTACCTTTTATCAGAAGAGCAGGAAGCAAACACGTGTTGTTCGTTAGGTGACCACTGGATGTCTTCAACGGAGCCAGTGTGTGCCTTGTATGGTGAAACATCCACTACCCACGAAGCACCGTCGCCTCGTGGTCGCCACACTCTGATTGTGCTGGCATTGTCACCAGTAGCTAACGTTCCTAGTGGTGACAATTTTATCAGTATTATTAACGTATTCCACTATTCCCTTTTATATAATATAGTGGTTTCACGAGTTACCATCACAGTTCATTAACTGAAACCTCATTGCAATGTTGGATTAAGGCATAATATTTGAAGCCTCATAGCAGCAATTAACTTAATGGCTGATATGCAACCAACCAGGCATAGAGGTTGACCAATCCATGGCAAATCCCTCAGTTGAGTGGCCACTGTAGGTGAAGATGGGCTTGTGATGTGAAGTTTTTGAGGTGCCAGCGCTAAGCTCCGACTGCATGGGCTGCAGGGCCCATAAATGAACTTCGCCTAGCTCCGACCAAGTGGCTGCAAATTGATTGTTGTTAACTTCTGTTGCCTGAAAAACGAGCAGAATTTAATTTTTTTCACCGAAAAATAATAAAAAACATAATAAAATTTCTCGCTAATGTCATGGAACATTATGTAGATATTAAATTAACTTCGACGTACGAATACAGTAGGGAACTAAATGGTTTGCATCAATTAAAAGCAATTTTATTGTACAATTAATCACTTATAAAAACTTCATTATGCATAAAGATCTCAGTAGCCTGAGAAAAATCACTTGCACTGTGAATAAATTCAACAAATCAACAGATGAATTTCCTGGGCAAGAGAGTTTAGTATTTTTTTGTGTAACACATCCATAAGGTAAGATGATATTTCATCTTATGATTAAATTCGTAAAATTCTTAGCACTTGCATTGAAATTTCAAAAGCAACACAATTGGTAATGATGTACTAATATTGTACATTATTATTACAATATTATTCAAAATGAAATTATGCAAAGCGAGAACACCTACCCGCACTCGGTTCACCACACCAGGATGAACATTGCTCAGTGACAGAACATTGGCAACATCAGAGTCCTTGATGTCATCTTCATCATCGTCACTGTTATCTGGATTGGCGACTTTAGTAAGATTGTTCATCTGCAATGCATCGTTGTGTCAAAATAGATTCGCAATGACGAGTTTCAGGAAATTCTCGCCAGTTCAACACGATACATACATTCATGTGGAGGGTTCAAAACTGTTAAAACTCGATATGGTACAGGTAAAGAAACAAAATTCCAAATGATTTAAATTGCAAGCATGCATGGAATAATAAAAAAAAAGAAATGCAATAGTATACTAAATCATTCATCATTCTTCAAGTGTTGGGACTTAGGAGCTCACTAAAATCCTTAAAGAGCAGGGAGGCTGGTGCACAAAAAAATTGTGAGAAAAACTCACCTGAAGTAAAATAATGGCATTGGAATTGGCCACCCCGCTCTGAGTGCCAGTGACTATGGTGATGGATTGGGGATTATTAACAGTTCGGTTGCTGCCCAAGTTGTCTCGTAAGATATCAAAGCTCAGACATGGAGCCCCTGCAAGAGACAAGTAATGCTCAAGAAATCATAAAATGCTATGGATTGGTAAAAGTACAGCTCAATTGTCCTTCAAAAATAGCAAACCCTTCAAAGTTGTGTTTAAAAGTTTTCAAGTACATACAAGATAATTTATTTAATATTTAAAAGTTATGCTACATTAGAGAAAGCACCGTAATAGATGTATTGATGGTTTTGCAAATGAATATTCTTAAGAAATGTCATTCAAGCAGGAAAATTAAGATATATATGAAACTAACATCACAAACATTTCATATAGAATGAGGACTACAAGCTTACTGATGTAATATTATTACTTTAGGCCATTTTCAGTAGAGTACAAGTTAAACAAATGTCAACATTTTCAGATATCTATTGGGTGTACTGGTATTCAGATTTAGGTTAACCATACTGTATTCTCTTTCTTTGCAAGATCATAAGGTGCTATGGCTTAGACTCTTATCAAAAGAAAATAAATCTTTCATTTGAGGATATGTCCCTACCACATTACCTAATTTGCACAAGGCAAAACTCCAGAGCATAGAATAAAAGCCAACATAAAATAATAGTGCAGAGAATTATAGTAATAGTATAGTATTAATTGATAATGGCAAAGAATAACCACACACACCAGCATTTCCTTCATGAAAGAGCTCATATGCAGATAAATCACATTCAAGCTCAGCTTCTTCTTCTCCATCTGATACCAGCTCTTGAACATCAACTCGGTCACCAGTAGCCTCTTGATCTTCTTCCTCATCTGTAATCAGGTCCTCATCAGCTTCATCCTGCTCATCCTCCATATCAGACATCTCTACATTTTCTGGCTCACTCATAGTGTGGATTGTTCAGGGAGAAAACCACTGCAACTCGATACCACTGCAACTAACTTCTGGAAAATAAATGATATATTAGCAATGTACAACACATATAAAACAGTTTTATAAATGAGTGTTTCTGTCTATATATTTTGCACCAGCAGGCATGGAACACATCAACTTTTAGCTAATCTAGATTGCTTGATCAGTCATAAAAATCTATGGCAGGAGAAGCCTAAATGTCAATTGCACTATTGCAGTCTGCCCAAAATTGTAAAACTTTTGTCAGTTTAGTGTAATGTAATTTTGATTGGTGAGAAATATTACGGCTGTATTTTAGTTTGATAGAAAATATTATGGCATGAAGAAGTGTTATTTCATTCTGTTGTCAGGAAAATGTGCCTAGTGCATGGGAATTTATGTTTTCATTTTCTCAATATGCATGGCATGCAATAATATGTAAAAAATACACCATAACTAAGAATAGTTTAAATGAGGGTAGATGGCAACAATAACATTGTCTTGCAGCAATGTACCTAGCATAATAATAACCGTATATAGTTTCATGCCTGTTCTGTTGCTGCTAGCAGCTGCACTTATGCTATGGCACAATATCTTCTCCCAACCCTGCCGCCAGCCATGTATCAATGCTCATAGCATATACATTAAAACCCAAGTGTATATAGTTTGATACCTGCTGCTGCCAGCAGCTGCAGCTTTGCAATGATGCTGGGTATATCTTCTCACAACACTTGCAAAGTTGCATTCATGTCAGACTCAGACAATCTGCATTAAAAGTTTCTTGTTCCTTTGGCAGAAAAATAAAAATATGCTTTACTAGGCTTTATTGCTATTAATATATAGAAAAATATTCTTGTTTCTATTTATAGGTTAAAATTAGATATTTGGTATAATATTATGTATTTATATAGGTGCACATCAGTGCATGGCCTGGCAAATTACTTAGTGGTTTTGGTAAATGAGAGCATGGCTAAACTAATAGCTTTCTATGGCCATTGGCCATGTTGGCCTGAAATAGGGATTTATTGATAAAAAAATTTATTCAAAGCACAAAAATCAATGAGTAAATGGCTTTTAAAATTCAGTCAGTTGTCACTCATAACTCTCTCTAAGAGTAAATAGATGCAAGATGTTATCCACGCTAGCTGGAATACTGGTTTGAGATTTGAGAAAATCTCCTAGGCTGCTCCAATAGTAGTCCAATGCAGAGCTGGAAAAGTCCTTTTTTTCTGAAATATCACAGCTCTAATGTCATAAATTTTTGTTTGATTGAAAAAAATTGTGGTTTGCACTTTGCAAACATGTTGTTTAATAAAAATGTCAACTTCCACAATTCACAGTAATAGTGCAAAGTACTTCAATGCTCCCACCTCCCGCCAAAACAACATGCAGAACTTAATAACAAGTCAACTCAAAACATTTCCTCAATAAAGATTGCGTAGTTGCGGTTACGTCAGAATGGTCATACTGCATTATCACTTGTACAGTTGCTGCTTAAGTGAAGACAAACGGTGATGCTAGACTTTGCTACTGTTAGTGACTGTCTTTTGTATGCATGGGATGATGGGAGTGATGGGACTTTGTGAATAACAAGTTTGCAGGTCATAAATGGCTTTTCATGGCCGAGATATGGAGTTCATGCCTCAAAGAAATGGATTTACGACTGGCAAACCCATGAAGTCATGCCTCAAAGAAATGGAAACATGGCTGGCAAACCCATGAAGCCATGGCTTGAAAAATCTAGTCGCGGATTGCCAAGTAGTACTAGGCAAGTAGATATATTCCATGCCTGGTCTAATGCCTGCGCCCTGCAGTCAATTATACTTGTTTAAGTTGTTTTTATTGACACTTGACAGTGACTCAGGTCTCAGTGAGTCAGTGACTAGGCCTAACTCTGCTAACTGTGTTAGCCTACCTATAAATAAAAAAATAAGAAGAATTGCATATTTTTGCTTGTAATTTTAGAAAATTATGTCCGAAAGCCAAAACTATAGCTCTTACCCAAAGTTTTTGACAAATTCTATCCAAAATCCAGATTTGGCTGCAAGTCTGCAACTTCCAGTCTTCCAATACAAGTTTATTTACATTTTACAGATAATATGGTATATCTACTCTACTCAATTAGGTTTTAGTAGTTTTTGTTGAACTGTACACACTACACAGACTAACACAGTACTCACACAGTCACACTCTCCCAGTAGCAGTACAGCAGATCAACAATCACAATCACAAATTCACAATGAATACTGCTGACAGAATACACTGAGATTGACTATGAATTCCAAGTTGCCTTGATGTTTTGCTCCAACAGCATAACTTAACTTCAAAAGTACCCTACAGCCCCATAGTATAAATATTCGTAATAAATTTTGGTATTTTTACTTTGAATAAAAAGATTAAATGTTTGTATAATACCTAATTCAGATAAACAACTACGTAGTAATGAACGCCCACGTGCGGCGTGCCCACATCGAGCAAAGTATCCTTGAGTGATGAGCATTATAAATAAAAGCATGGTTACAACTCCTCTCAACTAAGCAGCTTAAGCTTACAAGTTAAAATGAGGACACATGAAATGCAAGTGCAACTAATAACACACATGCCGACATGCGCACCTGAGGCTGAGTAGCCTACCACCAACAAGCAAAGGTGTGGCGTGTGGCCCGTGGGTATCAACGAAGTGAACGAACTATTAGTATTAGCTGTCTTCGACCAGTACCGACAAGAACAAACATCGAACCAAAACGCGTCGGCAACAATAAAAAATATGTTTTTTTTTTAAGAAATATCGTGTGTGATTTACAGTAACTTCCAGTGTAAAAATTAAAATATTATAAAATGATTATCATAAAATGATAATCATGATTTAGTTAAAACTGGACTTTGTTATTTTGTTAATATGTCAATACTCGTACATTATTTAAATAGCAAATTGTTACTTTAGCGACAAGTTAACCTATTGCCTACTGATACATTAACCGTCGCCAATGATATTCGTATAATAGCGGTTTCAGCGTTTATTAGGCCGTAGGCCTGTCGCCGATTCATAACATCGCAGAATATTCACAGCTTGTTGCGGTCTCGAACGCGCAACTCACTGCTTCAATTTTGCTTTGATTAACCGCCCGGCCTCCTTGCCGATTCTAACCAGAAACTGGCGCACCGAGCTGGGATCGAACCCGCACCTCTATGCATCAATCGTGGTACTCTGAACTGTAACCATTGGGCCACCCTGCCCTGTATATGAAGGCCTGGGACCAAGAAAGGTCCCGTCAGTACACAAAGGGACCACCGCATAAAAGCGTTGATCCGAGTTCGGTAATTTCTCAAACTGCATGGTCCATTCCATACAACAAATTTAAATTGGATTATTTCGAGTTAGATACTAAGTAGAAGAATGAGATTTTGTGTGGTAATCACCATTTACCGTTTAGCTTACCTGTATGGCAACAGGATAAGTCTTTGTGGTAACCCGTTGTACGGTATTGTTCAGTTCGTAATAAAGCTCTGCCCAATACGGTGTCACTTCTCTTGGCCCTTTATCCATTAAACCTCGGTCACATCATTTTGTTACAATGCATTGCGTATTCATTTGTCATACGGAAACCAATTCAATATACACAAAACACAAGGAATTGGAATTGGGTGCGTGCTGACCTCCGGTCAAGACCAGTAGATAGGTCATTCACGCGGCATAAAAAGCTCTTTTAGGTGCTTCGAAAATCAAAAGTTCACGTCACACTCGGCGGTTAACAAAAAGTTCAATTAATAGCATTTTACAACAATCCTAACAGACTAAAACATTCCGTTATCCCTCAGACAGACCCACAATAATTGCCATCCACTCTTCGCTTGTTCTCTCACACCCCACTTCGCTAGTCCCACCTCCCTCATTCAGAATCACCTCCATCATAGACAGATACTCTCTCTCGTACGCCCCATATTCCATCAACAAGTGCTCCACAGTATCCTTCTCATCCCCATCACAAATAAAACATTTGTCTTCCCTCCTCTGTTTTCTTTCGCACCAAGCGCCCCTGCTCTGGCACAAAACAGAAGGTCCCCACCTCTACTACCATCACATGCATTCATATCTTGGCATCGCTTTCATCTGAAACGGTTATAGAGAGGTCTTTTCCTCAATTCCTTGCCTCCACAACTTCAGCCCATAGTCTTTCACTCGCTTATTTATTTATCTTTTCCACTAGTTTTCATCCCACCCCATCCCAACCGCACCCCGTGGCCCGTACTGTCGCCACCCACTCGTCGTTTGGCCCGGCAGGTCCATGGCGCACCAATGCTTCATGCATACCACACTTCGGTACCAGTGCATGACATCTACGTGGAACATAACCCTTTATGTTCCACATATACATGTTTCGTACCCGACGTTCATCATCCATTCGCGGCAGTCTCACTTTATACCTCAAAACTGATCTCATCCTTTTCTCCTTAAAGGTACTACGTTCCATATTCTCTCTCAGAGCCTCCACCGCAGTCCACCTGGGAGCTCCTAGTGCCAATCTCGCCACTCTATTCTGTACAATTTCAAGTTAATCTAGCTCACCATCACTATATGCTTTCACATCCAATCCATACATAAAACTAGTAACTGCCACTTCCGCACTTCCCTCAGTACCTCATACTTACTCGCTCTCACTTTTGCTGCACTTTCAAGTACACCCAACCATTGATTTGCCTTACTTAAATTCGCGACTTTTGTTCTCTCACATCCCTCCTGGTCCACACATAACTCTAAGCAAGGTGCCTCTAAGTACCTATACTCATTTGTCCTTACAATTTCATCCCCTCCCAACAGCCACAATTGGCCCAAGTACTTGGCTCTTTTCCGCACTGAATCGCACATTGAAGTCACTCCCATACTCGGTCACACAGACTAGCATACTTTTTAGTTCTTTGATAGTCTGACTCATAATCACAGCACCATAAGCATACAGAAGCATTTTTAACCTCTCGCCGCCCACACGCACATCAACATCCATTCTCCGTTGAAAAGAAGCGGTGACCGGGTGCATCCCTGTCGTACTCTCCTCCTTCATCTCACCCAGTCCGTCTCTACATCCCCATGTCTATATTTTGCTCTAGTATTCACATGCCTACTTCTCACAAGCCTCACATATTTTTCGCTCATTCCAAATTCTCCCAGTGTTTGACGCAGAAGTTCTCTATCAACCCGGTCTATGTCTGGAAAAGATAAGTACACTTTCTATGTCTGGAAAAGATAAGTACACTTTCTTTCCATCTCTTTTCATTCTCCCGATCAGTTCATTCTCAACAAATATACTATCGTCTGCTCTTCAGTAGCATTTAAAACCATTTTGCACGTCACCAAGCACTCTTTCGTTCCTCATACATCTTTGCATCCGCCCACTCATAACCGCACAGAAAATCTTACCAATGGTATCAGCAAGAGCAATCTGTCTGTAATTCTTAATATTCCTTCTTGCTCATGTGATCTCCCTTGTGAAGCAAGGTTTCCCGGCTTTCATTCCACGCGTCAGGTACACACTCATTTGCCCAAAAAACATTGAATAGATCAGTCAGTCTGCCAGTTGCACTCTCACCTCCATACTTACACATCTCATATGGTATCTCATCCGTTCCAGCTGCCTTATTTTTCTTCAGTCGTCTACCGCCCGTTTCACTTCCACATTTGTAATTTCCTCATCTATGCCACTCAAATCTTTAAGTTCTAATGAAACAACTAGGAACTGCCACGCTCTTCCAATAGCGTTACCGGTTGCCGTCGCCAGAACCTGGATCAGTCCGCCGGCTTCCATAACTTCGGCTCCTTCGTTGCAGGTTTTCGCCTAAAGCCGGAACTATTTCGTAGAGCCTATGAATCTAGTGGTTATATCATTATATCTGTTCAAATTCTTTCTCGTGTCAATTTATTTTTCGCTTGCTGCTAATCTTATGTGTGACGTGCCCTCGAAGTTCTTTTGAACCAGACGCCTCGATAAATGCTTCGTGGAATAATAATAATAATAATAATAAAAATAATAATATTAATAATAATAATAATAATAATAATAATAACGTTTTCGCCGGGGATAAATAAGTCATTCATCCCGCCAATGTCTTCCCAGAATTCCTTCACAGCCTCAGGCAATCTTGTTCTCTCAGTTACATACACTCCCTCTACATTCAGCCCATCCACTCTCAGATCATTTTCCCTCTTGTCCCCTCTTTGGAAGGCATGACATTCGCGTCAACCTCTCCGTCCCTTCATAACAAATTCATTTAACCTATTTCGCTCATACTCAGTAATATGGTTTTTGAATGATAGTTTTGGTTCTTCTTTGTTGTTCTTCATGCATCAGTCATGCTTCCTGATATTTTTGTTCACATGTATGGCACATCCGCATCGGTCATCGGCGTTGATGAATAGGCCAAATTGGCCTGTGGCCGACTCTAAGCTTGGCATGTTTCGTGGAGATCTGAGGACTGACTTTTTTACCAGATCTATCCAACACTGGCGCTGTAGCTAAGTAGGAACTGATCATCTACGTACAAGTTTGTGAGGTAGGTGGCACTAATATTCAAAACGTATAATTCTACATTGCTTTATCTAGTCTGTTCATTTTCGGAGCGTCTACTATGCTATAGCAGCTAGGGAGCCCGTTCCACATGTCGGTGAAACGAAATGAGAATTTTTGTCGCATAGATGAGTTACAACGCATTTTTTTAGTTTAGAACCGTGACCCCTTGTGTTGGTTTCTGTTTCATATTCTACGAAAACCTCTGTAATCTTGTATAAGCTATTAGTATTGTACTATTTATACTAATGATGTCACCACCCAAATGATGTCACCACGCAGCGTAAACAACAAAAATAATAAGCTTCAAAAACGAAAACTTTTCTTCATAAGACTTGTCATTGAAGCCTGAAATTATCATTGTCGCACTTTTTTTGAACAATCCTGATAACATTTTATTTTTTTATTTTTATTTTGGTGACCACACGACGTTACCGAACGCTCGGTGCGGGAGCACAGGTGCAAAAAAAAAAAACAACAGCTTCATAGATTTTGCATTTACGTACCTAGTGGTAGAGGCGTCTGATTTTTAGTTTACTGATTTTCAATATGCATAGATAATTTTAGCCTCTGTTCGATAAAAACTCCCAAATCCAGTTAGTAGCTTTTTACTCCCAAGAAAGTAAGTCGGAAACATTTTGCGCTAGACTACAGTTTGCCTAACATTCCACGCCGACGTCCTATGTTCTATAGTCCTGTCATATACAATAAAAAGAAAATATATAAAATTTCCGGCGGCAGAATGTTAATTATTCATCAGGTGCAAATTTGCTCTAATGCATGGTTATGATGAATAAAACACATGTTAAAAAATGTACATGCCTTCATTTATTTGAAAAATGCAGTGTTTCAGTCATATTTAGTTTCTTAACTTGTTAATTTGATCGTCTTCGCGACCGGTAAAATTCTTGCTGAAATCTTCTAATTACTGTTTTAACTTGTCAATGATTTTTAGTTTTGAGCGGCGGGACATTTACATGGGGCACAAATATTTGAAGAGGCTCAGCTTTTCGAAATTATCCACCCTCGTGAGCGAGTGTTTACCAGGTTTTAAAGGAGCTCGCAACCACTCCTAGGAATAACGTCTCTATTGATGAATGCAGAAGGACGAGAATGGCGTGCTCGATGGCGTCGAAAGAAACGCGGCCGTGACGCGGTCTTTGATATGTCGGAGAAATCTTTTAGGTAAACAGGTGTCCGCGAAAGCGGAATGATAGTCAGACACGCCTTCATGAATATCTCAAACTCCTTCAAATTATTGGATGAGGCTGCAAAGCTTCTTGCAATTTGCAATGTCTTTTTTTAATGGCTTTGATGAGGAATTTTTTCAAAAATCAATTTTCTCCGGAGGAAAACATTTCAATTTCAAGGAGATTTCTTCAAGCTTGCAATTGAGCCGAAAATTAACCGGAATTTTTTATGAGGAAATTATTTCGGATATTTATTTAGAGCGGTCTTGTTTATAAATTAAAGGCTATTCCGTGCGTCAAATTTCTCAACTGATTACACGAATTATTCTTTTGTGGTGGTAAAGAAATTTTCCTTTAAAATTTTTAGACATTTCATAGAATAAAATGTATTCACAGTTATCACAATTCCGCACTTTATCTTAAATAAAGAGAAGTGGAATTTCTAATTTCACTTATTTGGCCATAACTATTTTTCAGGTCATCAATAGTTCAAACATTTTAAACGATTCACTCATTAATTTACGTGTATGGAATTATTGGCAGTCCTCGAGGCATTTTGACCTACTAACTAACGGTTTTTTATTAATCACTCTAAACTAATAACCAAGGAAATTATTAATTTTTTAATTCCTCTATTATAATGAGAGTGTTTTTTTAATTTATGTTAATTTTCTTGCCGCAAATAAATGCTACTTACTCAGTATGTCTAAGTCAGGATAGTCAGCATACTTATCTCAGTATGCCGACTCAGTGAAAAATCTGCGGAATAGAAGCCGAAGATTTCAGTACCTCGGAACCATTTCTCTGTTAAAGTTCATGAGAGCACTCGCACCTAAATGCCCGCTAACCATTGTTGTGTATGAACTTCTAATGATATGATATTTAAATATCATTTATGAATTAGTGTGTCAAGAACGCTACAACTAGGAGGACCTTACATCCAAATGCTGTAGAGCAATCGGCTACATTTGTTAGTTACCGAACGTCGAAATTCCAATTAGGTGTCAACCTTGCTTATCCACCGAAAAAAATAGGAAAGTTTTCCTCATTAATGAAATAGCAAAATATTTTTAAGCGAGCACCATAAGGCAAATGATTTAGCTCGAGTATTTCTGTGTATTAACGCATGGGGGGATTGAGGGCATTACAGCACGAAACTCAAACATGGGTCCGGCACCACTGAAAAGAAGGCCATTGTTTCGTGACAGACGAAAATTAAACTGGTGCCATTGAGAGGAGGGGCAAGAGCAGCAGCATAAAGACTGTCCTCTCAAGTAGGCAAACAAACCTCGGCGCCAGCCCTAAACCTTCGTGAATTTTTGATCATGCCTTCTGAATGACTTCTTACCGGGCCTCTTTTGCAGCATCTCAAGCTCGAGCGCCGGTCCTGCTATGGCTTATTCTTCAAAAGTAGCAAAACTCCCGGCACAGAAAAAGACGAGGGTAGCTCCAAAGGAGGCTGTGCTCCTTTCCAAAAACGTCATCATCGATTGACAGGTTAAAAAAATGAGCTTGTCGAATTTTCTTGTACGTTTTGCATGAAAAGGGCTTGGCCCTGAGCATTACAACTTTTCACACTGCGAGTTTCCGATGCTAGTTTTCCGGGTAACTTTAACTGTATCACTTGTCATCGATGATTTGAATGAAGACCATTCCTCCACTAGTTGACTTCAAATAATTTTCCCTACAAAATCAGATTATAGTAAACAGTTTATTAGACTGAATCTTCATATGAACAATTATTTTTTTAAGTTTCTGAACAATACAAGCTGAAATTACAAAAAATTATCTTGAAGAGTCAATTTTACCAATTTTATCGATTTAGTTTAAAGCTTTGATATCACATTATTAACAGGTGTGGTACTGACAGGTGTGGTACTGACATGTGTGGTACTGACAGGTGTGCTACTGACAGGTGTGGTACTGACAGGTGTGCTACTGACAGGTGTGGTACTGACAGGTGTGGTGCTGACAGGTGTGGTACTAACAGGTGTGGTGCTGACAGGTGTGGTACTGTGACAGGTGGGAGTACTGACAGGTGTGGTGCTGACAGGTGTGGTACTAACAGGTGTGGTGCTGACAGGTGTGGTACTAGCAGGTGTGGTACTGACAGGTGTGGTACTAGCAGGTGTGCTACTGACAGGTGTGGTACTGTCAGGTGTGGTACGAGCAGGTGTGGTACTGTCAGGTGTGGGACTAGCAGGTGTGGTACGAGCAGGTGTGGTACGAGCAGGTGTGGTACTAGCAGGTGTGGTACGAGCAGGTGTGGTACGAGCAGGTGTGGTACTAGCAGGTGTGGTACTGACAGGTGTGATACTGTCAGGTGTGGTACGAGCAGGTGTGGTACTGTCAGGTGTGGGACTAGCAGGTGTGGTACGAACTAGTAGATTGTAGCAGGTGTGGTACGAATTCTGCCAGATTGTACTCAGTGTGTAATAAATAATCACCAACAAAAGTTTATTTTAATTCGGTTAAAATGCATTTTTTGCTGGCTACATTAAAGGAATTTATTCTGAGTGCATCTATACAACAAAATTTTGGGCAATGTTTACCTCACTGACGCTGTGATTACACATAAGTTCAGTCGTTACGCAACCGAGTGACGGAAATATATCTTTTACCAGGCTTCACCATCCCAGGTGCCGCTGATAACGTCATTTCGAACATAACGTCACGTAAATTCGAACAAATATGAATTAAAAACGAAGAAAAATGAAATATACCTGAATAAAGAAGAATAATATACGTTTAAAAATTACTTTTTAAAGACAACACTTCCAAAGAATCCAGTATCTCCAATCTTACAGATGTACAATGAATTTCTCATCTAATTTTCAAAAATTAAAAAATTAACTTTCAATTTTTTTATATATATAATTTTTTTAATATATAATTTTTTTTTCAAAATTATTTATTCTGTTAATTGATTTATGCATTGCCTCTGACTTCACACACAAGTGTGCAAAATTTCAGATCAATTAGACAGGTAAAAGTGTGTCAAATATCAGTTATAAGATTTGGAGCTGACAAAATTATTTTTTCAATTTTTTTAATTTTGAATTTTTTTTAATTTTTAAAATAATTTATTTTGACATTTGATTCATGCACTGTCTCCAACTTTACACAATTGTGCAAAATTTCAGATCGATAGGATAAGTAGAAGTGTATTAAATTTCGATTACAAGATTTGTAGCAGACAGACAGACAGACAACTTTAGTTGACAAAACATTTATGCTGTTCGATTGTGCAATAAAAATAAAAATATACGTTTAAAAACTACTTTTTAAAGACAACACTTCCAAAGAATCCAGTATCTCCAATCTTACAGATGTACAATGAATTTCTCATCTAATTTTCGAAAATTAAAAAAATTACTTTTTCAATTTTTTAAATAATTGATTCGTGCATTGCCTCTGATTTCACACCAGTGTGCAAAATTTCAGATCAATTAGACAGGTAAAAGTGTGTCAAATATCAGTTATAAGATTTGTAGGTGACAAAATTATTTTTCACTTTTTTTAATATTGAAAAAAAAAATTAATTTCTAAAATCATTTATTTGACATTTGATTCATGCATTGTCTCCAACTTTACACAAGTGCGCAAAATTTCAGATCGATAGGATAGGTAGAAGTGTATTAAATTTTGATTACAAGATTTGTAGCAGACAGACAGACAGACAGACAGACAGACAGACAGACAGACAGACAAACAAGAAGTGAAGTTAAAGAGAAGTGTTGTAAAAATACATATCCTTCAACAAGAATTTTTCTACCGACTAGTATTTTTTCCAGGCAAGTATTTTTGTCCGGGCAAGTATTTTTGACATGACAAGTATTTTTGTCCAGGCAAGTATTTTTGACATGACAAGTATTTTTGTCGAGACATATATTTTTGTATTAAGGCATCAGGTTGCCTCGTCATGTCGTGAGGCGCATAAGGCACGACAAAGACGCCCTCCCAGGAGGCCCACTGGAGCCTCACAAGTGTGCCTCTTACATCACTTGAGCTTCGCAGCATCAACTGGTGCCGCTTATCTCTTTATCAGCAACTCATGCTACCAATTAACCCAGCCACCCTCGTGGTCCTGGCACCACAGTTGTTTAGTGACACCTCTGTGGCCCTTCATATCTGTGGTCCTTCCATATGTGCGGCCTTTCATATCTGTGGCCTTTCATATTCGTGGCTCTTCGTGTCTGTGATCCTAAATATCAATGGTCTTCATATCGGTGGATTTCTTATTTGCGATGTTTCAGATCTTTGGCTTACATATCTTTGGTTTATCGATATTACCCCAATATACTAAAATCAAATGAAAATTTTAATTTTCAATCCACAAACCAGAAGCAAGATGACAAATTATTGTAAAAAATTTTTGATTCAAAATGTTCATGTTCCAAAACAGGTGCCTTTTACAGATTAAAAGGCGAAAAAACGAAAGTGTAGTTGTTTGAAATTAAGCAATAACGCTTAATAACAATAATGAAATTAAACGCTGTCGCTCTCCGAAATTAAACAATAACGATTCAGTCAATACAGTTAACTATAGAATACATGAGAAATGCGCTGATACTCTGCAATGCTGTGAGGAGTTAACGCCGCAGTTCAGGGTAAACGAATTGCGGAAGTTATCCGAGTAACAAATTGCAATTGCCATGAATTTAATGTTGTATAATTATTATAAAAAACCACATGCACAAATGCCTGTGAAGTGCAGATCATCCTGCACCCAGGCTGGAGGAGGAGGGGGGGGGGAGTTTGGCGCCCCTCAGCGCCAATCGATAGGCTCGAGAGCCCGCGCCTGCTGTCGGTCCCCTCGACGAGTGAGGGAAGCTAAGCGGCGGGCAGGTTTTATAGAGCGGGCCGTAGTGAGGGAAGCTAAGCGGAGGGCAGGTTTTATAGAGCGGGCAGTAGTGAGGGGAGCTAAGCGGAGGGCAGGTTTTATAGAGCGGGCCGTGGTGAGGGAAGCTAAGCGGAGGGACCAGAGTGAGAAATGCTGAGCTGTGTGACGTTATATTCAGAGAGGGCAAGAGTGAGAGATGCTAAGCTGTGTAAAGTTTTTATACAGGTAGCCTATAGTGACGGCATCTAAGAGAACATTTTCGTTTTAACGAATTAGCTTCTGCCAACTGGCAGCCAGTCGATACAAGTTGCATAACTAAACTGCTAGTTGTAGGTATTTTAAAATCTTTTTTGATTTGGCCGATATTACAAATCAAAGCAGGCAGAGAAATTGCTCGTTTTAATATGAAAGCTCAACGGAGACAGGGATACCAAACACAAGTTTCCATTTGTGGATAAAATAAAAATAAAAATACGCGTGGAATTTGATACGGCGGAACAGATTTTTAAACCACATCTGGATTAAATCAACCACCGAAAAGTTAACTACTGAAAAATTGCATTGGCAGTGACACAGCAGAATATTGATCACTATTGGCTAACATCTAAATTTCAATACAGGATATTGTAGTATGTTGTGTACGGTGGCAAGCGCCGAGTTCATTTGATATTTCCCTATCTCATTGGCAGAACCTTATGAATGAATACAGTGATAAAAATTGAATAAGTTTAGTTGACGGCGACTGTTACTGATTAATTAATCTGTATTAATGGTGTGTTTATTATTGATAACTATTTTAATGACGTGTTTGAAATTGACTTAATGTTCATAATTTTGAATGATGCGGTTCAAGATACAGGATATTGATTGATAACTTTGATGCCAATTAATAAATGTAGCTTATAATATTGAGTGAGTCACTGTAAAGCTGTGCACAATTTCGTTTGATTGAAGGTGTCTAACGCGTTAATTGGTTATGTAGTATAATTTGTTGATAGATGAAATATGTTAAAAAACAGTTATTGATTTAGTAATTTTTTAATTTGTTAATACAATTTTTGTCCCTAATGTTGTTTGATAAATTTTTACTATAATTTTGAACGATTATCAACTGCGGCAGCTGATACGCGTCTTGGCGAATCAGCGGCCGCTGAGGCGCTTCTCCAGGAATATCAGTGGCCACTGAATCACATCTCGGAGAACGTCAGCGGCCACTGAAGCACATCTCTTAGAAAATTAACGGCCGCTAAGGCGCCTCTCAGAGAACATCAGCGGCCACTGAGGCGCATTTTGGAGAACATCTGCGGCCTCTGATGGACATTCCGGCGCACATCAGCGGCCGCTGATGGACATTCCGGCGTACATCAGCGGCCGCTGAGATCCGGCGTAGGGCTACGTCGGACGAGAACCGCTGTTGGAGATGAACAAGTTTACCTTCTGCTTCCTTCCTTTCAGTTCTTCAGTTTTCCTCGCGGATGACTGAGCAATTTAGTTGGCAAGCTTTTATTTCTAGGAGAGCATCAAAGCAACAAACTTCATTTTGAAATTGTCGAAAAGTTGAGACGAGGATAAGGCCGAGCTGCAACGAAGGCCCCAATAACTGCATAACTGGCATCCAACTTCACTCCAGTAACGGTTCCGCATGCGCCGCCAGGCCGCTCTCCCCATTGGTTCAGACAATAGCCAATAAACGCGCCTGTTACAACGGATTACAATTCAAATAGACCAATAACGCAACGAAGAACAAAAACTGCCAAGCATTAGCGTAGCCAATGAATGTCGGGAACACAAAAGTCACGTCTCTACTCGGCGATTGAGGGGCAGAGCGAGAAAGCTAGCTGGATTTAGGAGATATTGAGCGCAGCCAGAAGACTCTGATCAGGAACGAGTGTTATTATAGGAAAATGGAAGGCTATATTGACAATGACATTTACTAACTGTCTTTTTCAAGGTGTCTTCCAGGCTTTCATGACTCAATAAGCGGTTGCTTACGTAACTTTAGGAGTCAGCGTAGTTTCGCTACCAGAAGACCGCCAAATGTTGCCATCTCGACTGTGTTTGCGGGGATGTTGAATTATCATGGGCTTTATTAGCTTCATAACGACTCTTCGTACATTCATTGAGCCATTTTCACGGTAATTGCGCTATGATGCTTGAGTCATAATGCTTTCTACTCTATCATTTTCGTTTAAACCTAATGGTTATGTTACCATTGTGAAGACTTACATTATTAACAGAGATATTAACAAAAACTTGCTGGATGCTGGGAAAGAATGCAATGATGACTGTTTTTTCTTGTAAATAAAAAAATAAATGTTTTTTCTCTCTAATAAATCGTGGAAAGGAGAAAGTAAAATAAAAGTATGAATGGAGTGAAAGTGAAACATAAATTAGAAATGTAACAAACAAGCTGCATTAAATCTTATATGGCAGAGAATTCTATCAACGTGCCTCCAAAGAACGATTTAAGTAGATCAGAATTGATATTAAACTCGAGTTGCCTACAGATTTATTTTCCATGAATTGCCTCCTAAGTTGGCATAATATATTTTTCTGTTATTAACTACTGTGATGAGTGGAGATTAGCTAGTGGGAGGAGTGGAGATTGCTTAAGATGATGAGTGGAGATTAGCTAGTGGGAGGAGTGGAGATTGGCTAATATGATGAGTAGTGATTTTCTAACATGATGAGTGGAGATTGATTAATATGATGATTGGAGATTGGCTAATATGATGAGTGGAGATTGCTCAAAGTGATGCTTAGTGATTGGCTAATATTATGAGTGAAGATTGGCTAACATGATGAGTGGAGATTTTTAAATATGATGAGTAGAGATTGGCTAATATGATGAGTGGAGATATGCTACTATGATGAGTGGAAATTGGCTAATATGATGAGTGGAGATATGCTACTATGATGAGTGGAGATTTTGGAGTATGATGAGTGAAGATTAGCTAATATAATGAGTGGAGATTGGTTAATATAATGAGTTGAGATTGGCTAATATGATGAGAGGAGATTGACAAGTATGATTATTGGTTGGCGAGAGGATGAACCATATACATACTTTACAACTGATGACCTTGTATTAATTAATATCTCCTTATATGTACTAGTCTACATACAGTTGAACCCGACAGACGAGTTATATTTTTCGTCCAAAGAAACCATTTATACATATTTATTTTAAAGAATATTCATTCAAATAGAAGTTCCATTACATGATTACGAAAATTGAATTATATGGTATGACATACGTATAAGGTCTTCGGTTTTGCAAGCCCTGCTATAAATATGATTTGTCGTATTTATAACAGACTTTCATGCCCACATTTATTATCGATTAAAGAGTATATGACTGCAATTTCAAAATTCCTACAAATTTTACAGCGGCCGCAAGTTCATCGGCGTTGTTCAACTAGTGTTGCCGGTGTGCAATGGGCGAGTCATTTTCTGCAATTGCTGATTTCGAGTGATTTGATTACCACAAAGAAAATTGTGAGACCTGTGAGACCCCATGAATTTCTGGGTATCGTCTGTCTGTCTGCTGACGTCTGTCTGTCTGCTGACGTCTGCCTGTCTGCTGACGTCTGTCTGTCTGCTGGCGTCTTTCTGTCTGCTGACGTCTGTCGGTCTGCTGACGTCTTTCTGTCTGCTGACGTCTGTTTGTCTGACTGCTGACGTCTGTCTGTCTGCTGACGTCTGTCTGTCTGTTGACGTCTGTCTGTCTGCTGACGTCTTTCTGTCTGCTGGCGTCTTTCTGTCTGCTGACGTCTTTCTGTCTGCTGACGTCTGTCTGTCTGCCGACGTCTGTCTGTCTGCCGACGTCTTTCTGTCTGCTGGCGTCTTTATGTCTGCTGACGACTATCTGTCTGCTGACGTCTTTCTGTCTGCTGCTGTCTGTCTGTCTGCTTAAGTCCATCTGTCTACTGACATCTGTCTGCTGACGCCTGTCTGTCTGCTGGCGTCTTTCTGTCTGCTGACGTCTGTCGGTCTGCCGACGTCTTTCTGTCTGCTGGCGTCTTTATGTCTGCTGACGACTATCTGTCTGCTGACGTCTTTCTGTCTGCTGCTGTCTGTCTGTCTGCTTAAGTCCATCTGTCTACTGACATCTGTCTGCTAATGCTAATGTCTGCCTGCCTGTTGCCGTCTGTCTGCCTGCTGACGTCTGCCTGCTGCCATCCGCCTGCTGCCGTCCGCCTGCTGCCGTCCGCCTGCTGCCATCCGCCTGCTGCCGTTCGCCTGCCGTCTTATCAGCGGCAGGCAGCCTCGCCTGAGCCGCCGCCTCGTCCGGCGCTCACGTCCGCTGTCGCCTGTTCTTCCTGAGGGCCTCAACGCTGTGAAGAAAACTTCTGTTTATTTTGTTAATTAAACCTGCGATAAATGTAAGATAATTAATTTGCTAATTAAAACTGGGATAGAGAATAGGTGCTGGAAAAGTAATTAACCATCGAAAAAAAACGTTCAGGAAAAGTGCATGACTTTTTGCCGCAAAAATGTAACCACTCTATAGCAGTAACAAAATTAATTACAAACTAAAAAATATATTTAACTTAATCATAAATAAGAGCCCTTAGTAATCTTAAGAGCATGACAAACTATATTTAGATATTAAGTATTGAAGCAGGAAATAAATGGCTGCTCAGAATGAATATATGGAATACCTTGACCTTGAAAAATGGGATGAATTTTCTGAACTGTTGCCATGACAAATGATCAGGACAGATGTGACATATTTACGAAGATGAATATATATGTGATGGCTTATAATTCATATACTTGTGATGAAGTGGCGTAGTGTGGTGAACTTGAGCAGCAAGTTATGCACCATTACTCATGTTGAGTCAAGTTACCTGTTTGCCAAGTCTGTTTAGAAGACGGCGTGCAGTTGCCTCTACCAACAGATCAATATGAGTGATGAGTAATGCTCGCTTCTGGTATATGTGTGTGCACTTACGACTGCAGTGTACTGCTGTATACTGATGCCCAGGCTGTACACTGCGTCAGTGTAAGCATGTGATGCCCAGGCTGTACACTGCGTCAGTGTAAGCATGTGATGCCCATGCTGTACACTGCGTCAGTGTAAGCATGTGATGCCCAGGCTGTGCACTGCGTCAGTGTAGGCATATGATGCCCATGTTGATGCTATCATGCTGTGTTATGCTGCATGCTAGCTGTAGTCGACATGCTGTCTCATGCTATATGTGAATTTGGACACGAAGAGTAAGAGCCATATATAATATTTAACTATTTCTATGAAATTCGACTTGAAAAAAGAGTTCGTCCTTACTTGTTGCTATTCATTATTATTGGAAGCCGGTATTGTTTTATTCGTTATTGCCCATTGCTTCAAAATTAAAATAAAAATCTACGTTAAGTTTTTATTTTGTTCCTCTATTGGCACATTGCTGTATAACTCTTGAGGAAGAACTATGTTAATTCAGTCATTCAGTATAACATATGAAATATTGAGGATTACAAGAATTTAAAACAAGAACCAACACCATTGGCCACGGCTATGAACTAAAAAACTGCGTTATAGCACATCCATGCGACAACATTTCTTGATTTTCTTCTCGCTTCGAGTCACCGACATGTGGAACAACCTCCCTGATGGCATCGTTGACGCTCCGAGTATGAACGCCTTCAAGAACAGACTAGACGAAGCTATGCAGGAGCATATGTTCAGTCTTAAAATGCCTAGCAACATACGTACCAGGCAATAAGTCCAGCAGCTATCTCAATCAATCGTCAGTTAAGGAAAGATAGGGTTCCAAAGGCCTGATCCCTTGTGAATCAAGTCACGAAAAGTTCAAGAATCGGCAACAGGCCATGGGCCTATTTCTTCAGTGCCGACACTTCTATTCTATTCTAATCTATATTTGGCCTCTTCTTCAGTCTTAAGTCGGATTGTGTTACGCCAACCGATGTAAAATTAAGTTATATTGAACGTTCTTGGTGCCAGTTGCAAGAAGACAGACGACAAATACCAGGTACCAGATGCCAGGTGCCAGATGCCAGGTGCAAGGTGCCAGCTGCCAGGTGCCAGCTGCCAGGTGCCAGCTGCAAGGTGCCAGATGCCAGGGGTTTGATGCCAGGGGTTCAGGGGTTAAATGCCAGGGTTTAGATGCCAGGGATTAAATGCCAGATGCCAGGTGCCAGGTGCCAGGTGCCAGATGCCAGGTGCCAGCTGCCAGGTGCCAATTGCCAGGTGCCAGGTGCCAGGCACTGCCGAGACGACTCAAGAAAGGCACTTGTGGCCGCATTGGCCCCCATAAAGCACAGCTCATTACACGTGTAGCTGCTCTCTGCAACTCAACGCTCCAGTTATTCCATATGAAATCGTCGCTAGCACCGCATTATTCCATCCCGTAGACGTCCAAATTACAGCTCAGCGCCTGAATTATTCAACAATCGCTCATAATTACGGACGTGAATTCGAGAGCGCCGGTCTTACGGCAGTCGTAAAGAGTCGGCCGTCATCTTGTATGCAAGCTCCGTGCATGAACACCTTCGTTGAAAACGCACCTTTTGTGCTCCACGCCAATAATCTCGATTATTTAGAAACTGAAGAACATTTAATGTGCCTGTAGGTCGAGGTTCATTATTCATTCAGGAGAGTTCGAGTTTGTTCAGTTTCAAGTCGATTAAGGTCACTTGGCAATAGTAAGACTGCAACGAATCAGCCGGAATCGTTGAGGTAAGTTTATTGTGACTTAACAAATATATTACATATCAAAATTCCATAGTATTCATTTGATAGATTTTTTTCGGTTGACTATATGATAGAGGAAAAAAAGCATACTTGAAGATATTGTCATTTTATAAATGTTTTTGATCTTCAATTGATTTGAGACAAGAAATTAGATTTTTCTTATTTTTTTACTTTATTTAGCTAGAAGAAATAATGATATAAATAAATAATATTAATAATAATAACATACATTCATTATGTTTAGAAGCCCTCCTATGAGCAGATTTGTCGCAAAATTATGTATGTAAATATATGTCTAGTTTCTGGAAATTTAGGTATGCAGTTAAAGTTCGTGCAGTTTTTAAAACGATTTATGTGCGTTTGTTCATTAAAACTGTGCAGAAAATATGATTGTAATTTGGAGCAAGAGTTAAATAGAATTGAAATGTGACATGACCTGTTAACTAGAATGTGCAAATGAAATATTTTGTTTTATATTAAACTTTGGTATTTTAAATATACATCTAGTGTTCATGATCTAACAAAATACATTATAGGAAAGAACATGAGTGTTTTGAATTTGCTTTTAAATTATTATTGCGTTTTTTTAAGTTAAATAGTAAATAGGTCCGCCACTCTGAGCATGCTAGTAGAATAGTTAAATATAGATTTAAAATTTAAACTTAAAATAATTGAATTAAATTCGAAAAGTAGATAAATAGCATCAGTCAACACACTCGCTTACTTGAATTAAGTTGAGCTGTTAGTAGTGACTTGCATGAGGTATATTACTAGAGCAAAAAATAGCTGCTAAATTGTGTTCTAAATCAACCAAAATTCTCGCAAAAACCTACTTTCTTGGCCAAAACCATTTTTATTGGATCTGCCTTTGATGTTATGAAGCGATCGTTATAGCCACCCGTAAACGCGTCCATATGTAAACGCACATTCAAACTCGTACTAAAAGCCCCGAGTTGATAATTTCGAGATTGTGTAACTGTTAGTAATTGTGGAGCACAATAGCGCAACCTACAATACCATTTGATTAGGAGAGCTTGAAGTAGCCGGTAATGATAGCGAATCCGTCTCAGTGCGATCCATGGATGTGAATGTTGCATGAGAAGATACAAGTCTTAGTGGCTGCTGCATAACCTTGCACTACTTGCCATCCTGGGCCGCGATACGGCCATCATTATGCTAGCGTGACACGCAACTCGGATGGACGGTACAGTAGTGAATGTTATTTGAAGATATTATAACATTTTTTATCATTATACACATTTGATGGGAACCTAGGGAAATAAATGGGAATAGAAAGTAAAATAAAAATAACAGATAATATTTACTCTTTAATTTGTAATTCAAGGATCTGTTTTGCGGCGTTAAATGCGTTGAAATATTGACCCATGTGTTACTGCATTTGAACAAAATTATTCGAGGCAAGATTGCATAAGAAACTAATTTAGATCATTCGTAATTCTTAAAAAGACCGTTAAGTCTTAAAAGACAATACAATATTATAATTCACCGTTAAACATTATTCATCATAAATAACTGTTTTCGGTTGAGGTATCTGTAATTTATTATCGAGTGAAAAAAGAATTTTTTCAGTATTAATCTTGCACTGACGAAATTTTTTTACTTTTCCTAGTCACTTCACCCAACCACTCGTATAAGTCACTCATATCGAAGAATATTAGAATGCCTCTTTGTCGAATATGAAGCAGATGTTAGCAGATATTGAAGCAGATTTCAGCATGCCCGAAATGTTCTAGACTTTCACGACAAATCAGTCAACTCGCTGTAAGACGCGCACAATATTTTGGCAGGGTTGACCGGAATCCAAAGGAGCTAGCAAGTTTGAGACAAACATAGATCGCGTAATGATCGTCGTTGATTGCTAGTAAGTGTTTGCACGACTCGCTGCCTTCTCTTATTGACGACGTATGGCGATCACGGAATATTTCGCTCGAGGCTCATTAACTGCCGCCGTCTTAACGAATTTTGCAATTCCTCAACGAACGATGAGTTCGCTCGATTTACGTCCTACGTTGCGTTCAAGCGATCGGGTCAAACAAGACTGATCATTGAAGTTTTTAAATTAAAATTCAAAACTCTGCTGGATATTTGAGAAAATATACCGCAAAAAAGTGTTTAGAGATAGAAATTGCTTGCCAGCAACAAAGATGACAATGGACTCATTCAGTCAGAAGGAATTTAAAAATTTGTCGTTAGAAATAATTTAATGATAGTTTGAAATAATCGTACGTTCCATCCAGACCCCACTCAAATGCTGCGTTCATCACAAAGGTACAAAATTCAGTTTCAGGAATTGACATAACTGGATCATTTCTCTAAACACAATTAACCGCTTACATTACGTTGAATCACAATTCCTTGCATTTGGTATTTATTAAAAATATAGTTTCCAGTTAAATTGTTCTAAAACTTTGATCATCGTTCATGCAGGTTATCAACAACGGCCAATAACTCCACTCAACTTAAACAGCATTCTTGAAACGTTCCGTTCGTTCATAAATCAGATAAATTTTTATTATCATGCATTTACACATTCTATCAACATAGTATCATGTGTTAACAAATTTCATTAACATAGTATCGCATATTAGCATATTCTATTAATATAGTATCATGCATTACTCACACATTCCATTAACATAGTATCATGTATTCACTCATTCTATCAAAATAGTTTCATGTATTTACACACTCTTTTAACATAGTGTCATGTACTTGCACATTATATTAAGATAATATCATGTACGAACTCATTCTATCAACATAGTATCATTTACGCACACATTGTATTAAGATAATATCATGCAAACACACATGCTATTAAGATAGTATCATACACACATACACTCTATCAAGACAGTATCATGCAAACACACATTCTATAAGGATGGCATCATGTACGCACACATTCTATCAAGATAGCATCATGCACTCATACATACATGGCAGATATTCTTAGCGTCACTTCGTCGTAAACTCCCGCAGCCACAGCATGGGTCGTAATGAAGGCTGTAGGGGGGACCCATACAAACTGCCGCTCTCTGCAGCACGCGCACTTCTAACTCTCCTACTTTTATGCCGCTTCTGCTGCTTGCTACTTGAGAATAAAATAACAAACTCTGAGACACATCTGTTGGTTCCTGTTTGTCCACACGTAAAGTTAAAACAGAAGACTCTGAAGCACCTCTGTTGGTTTCTGTGTCCACGCGTCGCGATAGCTTGTGTATGGTGGACAACATCGCAGCACAGGCATGAATATTGCTCGGAACTTCTAGAGCATTAGCAATATTTTCAGAGTTTCTAGAGAATGACAGTAAACTGATTTCCACGGGCTCTTCTAGATAATCAGGATCTCATGTGCACTAAAACTTGTCTACATAATGAACATTTTTGACACGAGTATATTACTTTCGGATGATGATGATATCTGGCAACATTTATAGTTTGGAGAAGATAAATAGCGCGTATAGCGAATGTCGAATAATATGCAGTTGCTTAGAAGCGCGGTATCATGGAGGTTGTGGCGTGAAGAAATACAAATCAGAGGAATTAATCAAATTTTATCATAAGCTAAGCACAAACAATACAATAGCAGAAATAGTTAAACCGTGATTGTATTTTAAAGGCAAATTATAAACTCCGAAAGCCATGAATATCTTTAAGGATAAGCAAGTGCTTCCTGTAATGAAGAAACATTTAAGACTCGAAGCGAATGTTCTGCATCATGCGAATATCCTGCATCATGCAAATATCCTGCATCATGCGCATGTCCTACATCATGCGAATGTCATGCATCATGCAAATATCCTGCATCATGCAAATATCCTGCATCATACGAATATCCTGCATCATGCGAATGTCCTGCATCATGCAAATATCCTACATCAATAATCATGGAATTGAACATTAATGTATTATTAAGAAGCTGGAGCACGATGCGCCGTGCAGGTGCGGACGCAGGTGCACTGTAGCGTGCGTGACATCGCTTCCTTGCGCAGCACGATCGCCGAGTTAAGTAGCGTTTACGGCCTGTCACCTCATTTACCCTAGTTAGCTACTCATTTACTCTAGTTAGCTATACAACTAAACGCTTCACTTGACCCAGCATTACACATCAATGCTCGAATTTTATGTCCGCTCGATTATTGAAGGAAGATAATAAGCTTTATTGGATACTGGGGTGGTGAAGGTACATTTCAACTCGTAAAAGATGAGTCTGATCGATGAAGCTTGCACTCAACGAAGAAGAATGATTGCTGTTCAGGTTTCTGACCAAATTTGTCTACAAATTTTCCGGGAATTAATATTTTAGGTATTACATATATGTAACAATGAGTTACATATGAGTTACAAATGAGTTTTTCAGTTGATAGTTGTGAACAAATTTTTCGTCCAACATAGATGATCGTTTGTTAAGGTTCAAAATTATTTAATTAGATTTATTGTTTACAAATATTTGTTAAGCGATTTTCACAACAGATCAATTCTCATAATAAACCGAACTAACTTTAGAAAATATTTCGAGATTTTATATTCAAAGAATTATTATTCTATTGAGTTGGGTATAGACAATAAGTGCTGAAGAAAGCCATTAAAAAATTTAAAGTGTGTATTTTATCTCTGCATTATCTATCATACATATTTATTCTGGTTTGTATCTATTGAGTGATAGTACCTACAGTGTCGGGATATTATTATATGTTATTATCATGTGATATATAACGCGGTAGAATCGTAAGGAATTGCAAAACGGGGGATTTTTTTTCATCAAGTACAGTAAATAAAAAAAAAATCATTGAAAAATTACATCTAATTCTGAAGTAAAAACTGAAGTTGAAGGCGAATTCAATGATGAAATTAGATTAGAACGCGCGTTCTTCATTTAATTGCAATTATAATAAAAATGATAACAGGGTAAAAGCATTTACTCAATGATTACTTATACCGGAAAGGCCTTTAATTGTTAAGCTATTTGTTTGAAAATCGTTGCACGATCAAACAATACAGAAAATGGAGATATAATATAAAGAGAAGAACATAAATAAATATAATGTACAGAAATCAATGTACGACAAAATCAATAACTTTCTGATACTACGCCCTACCCTCCAAATGTTAAACTCTACTTTACCTTCAGCCTCCTCCTGCAATTTTGTAGCGCTGCGACTCCATATACAGACACCCCGAGGCATATTTATCCCGAGCCTGTGCAAATATGCCCAAAGAATTTATTGCAATGCCCTACCGCTTAAACGGCCACCGATAAAAGGTGTTGCTATGAACATAAGTAATTATAAAAGCTTTATTTACTTATTGACGCTTGGAACCGGCAGCCACTCGAGCTGATTGAGCGGCGCAGCCGCGGGTCAACATCGTCACCGACGAGCCTTATTAGCATGCAACCAAAAATGTCACTTCGCGCTCGAGCTTTGCGGCTTTATTTGAGAGAAATCTTTTCGGTATTACAAGCTGATAAATTTCTAGGTGTCAAGTGAATTAATTAGAGGGAATAGTGTCTTGAGGTGCTAGGTGCGGTGCGGCTGGCAGCGTTATAGGTAAAATGTCTACGGCTACCTAAGAAATTCGAAGTAACAACCATCAAAGGACGTTCCTTAAACTTTAAATGTATGCGCTGAAAAGCGGTTTACGGTGGCACGAAAATGTGAAAAGTGAGTTAGAAGGTTGTATTTTCCTTCCAAATGTCAAACCGGAAGATTCATTCTGACGGTAAACGAACGGTTACTTGACAGTAACTTTACGTGGCAGGGTAGCCCGGTGTTATATACTTTATATCGGATTTTCAACAACTGACACTCTGGTTCCAATGCCTGATAATATTGAAGCGATCAATGATCAGTGATTGTTCAATAATACCTGGTCCCAGGAAGAATAAATAACTCATATCTGTGATAGTAATGAAATCTTAAAAATGAAATTATACAAATATAACAGGTTCGCTTGGCGTAGCCCGGGATTGATAACTTCGCTGTTTTTGAATCTCGTTAATAATAATGAAGAAAATTCACAAAAGTTAAATAAACAGCGGTTCAAAACCTGATTTTAAATAAAACTCTCATTTGACACTGGTTACAAAATACGCATAAAACTATTTCGCGTATTTTAAATAATATTTAATTCTACCAATTTAAAATTTACATCACAATCCATTCCCATTTCCAATCCATTCCCATCTGTTTTACAATGCCTTACTAAAATAAATTTTAATGTCCAGGTAATACGAATGCCGATACGATAAAAATCCTTAATATACGCTAAATATTGCTGCACCAGACTGCAAACATTAAACATTCAAACTTTGGCATATGACATTTTTTGACTTTGGTAAATGTATCAGATATTAAAAAGTTGGTTAATATGTTGATTTATGGGTTCCACGGCACATTTTTCCATCAGAACATCAATGTTTCACGACGAGCATATTGATGAAAAACTCAGACTTCGGTTATGATCAACGGATAATTTATCGTTATGAACTTGATGAACGATGAAGCTGAATGCATGTATTTAGTATTTTCATAATTTTTTATTTTCAAGTCATTAATGGTGAGCGCTATAGCACTCATAGGTAACACTGATAATCCTAACTGTACCAGGCACGAAACCTGTGCGCAATGAACTGCTTTGCTTATTACATTAATAATGCAGCATCCTCAATCAATGGCGTATAATTGATCCTACTTCATCAGTGAATCTCTAGACAAAGAGCCATATAGGAGCCTCGGCGTACCTTTTGACACGGCGTAAGCGTACGGATAGAGCGTATACGCTATGTAGCGCTGCACGCAACGAGGGTGCGTAGATCGTTACGGCGTCATGAAGCGTACATTCTTGATGCGTACGTTGTCTTAAGTGTTTCTGGTGCGTCATAATTCGTTGATAGCGCGTCTGTACTCATGCAACCTAGGCCTTTCATGAACTGACTCTTTTGGCAATTAAGGTATCCTGCTAAATTAAAAATATTAATATAATATTTTCTTTGTTTTAATGTCTTTCATTGTCACACAATATAATTTTCTGTTTTATGTGGCAAGCAAGAACACGTTTTAAGCCGCGAGCAGGAACACGTTTTAAGCAGAGAGCAGGAACATGTTTTAAGCAGCGAGCAGGAACATGTTTTAAGCAGCGAGCAGGAACATGTTTTAAGCAGCGAGCAGGAACACGTTTTAAGAAGCGAGCAGAAACACATTTCAAGCAGCGAGCAGGAACATGTTTTAAGCAGCGAGCAGGAACATGTCAGTGAGCAGGAGCATGTTTTAAGCAGCGAGCGGCGCACGTTGCGCTAGAGTCCCTAAGGAGCCAGCAGCAAACAGCGCTTCAATAAAGTTGTTGATGGAACAAGTCTGGCTTTCATGGCGCCTAACAAGAAGCTTCGGCCTGAGTGTTTACATGAGAGGGAGAGTTTGGCCGCTCATCTCACAGATTGAACGCATTTGTACGATCTTTTGAACGAAACTACGAGATCTACTCCCTTATACCTTCAGGCTATACGCCAGCCACCAGCCCATGAATAGGTCACATGAAAATTTCGGTATAGTCGAATTTGAATTAAATATGATGCGTACATATATATGTCTGTATATTTTTTGTGTTCAGCCTGTTGCAAGTTTTACTTAATTTATATAAATAAAATATTCACATATTTTCGGTTCTGTTTTGATGGATGGAATGAATAATTAGTTGTAATATGTAATATTGCCAACATAGCAAGAGAAAATGGCAAATATATCTATTTTTTTCAAATAGCTTTGAACAAAACACAAGGTAAGTCAAACACAAGGATGCAATAAATATCTCTAAAAAAGACTTTATTTAATATGTCTATTACATTAGTATGTTATTAATATATATTTAGTTTATATTAATAAAATTGAACACCTCGACGCGAATTAAGCGTGAGAATCACTCGAATTAACAGGATTGTCCGTTTTAATCTAGAGTCGTGCAAGGTCCTCGAGTTGAGATTAATCAATGCCAGCACTGAAGCACAAACGCGTGCGCGTGTTGTGCGATTTTTTGCAGTCGCGGCCACGCGTTCGCTATCTCGTCGCGCGTGCGGCCTGAGCTTGTCAAAATATTCTCGACGCGAACACGCGCACGCGTATGCCGGTGATTGGGCGAGTCTGTGTAGATATTGGTAGATCCAAGTGAACAGCCAACAGGAATGCCATTGATCACTCATTTTCCACTCAGCCTGCAGCGGGAAAATATTTTTGAAGCTCCTGCTGAGGAAATTAAATGCTGAGAGATGTTTAATATACATCGAAGGTTTAAATCATCCATGGAACCTCGTAGAGGAATGTTGAGCTAAGAACCGTAAAAAAAGAACCGTAATATTAGTTCTACAGATAAATGAATTTGAACGTGAGTTTGGCTGCAAAACAATTCGGAAAGTCATCTATGCCCGTCGATGTAAGGACTGGTAAAATGCACGATTTAACTGGTATAATACATGATTGATTGATTATTGATTTCCTTGCGATATTTTACTCAGACAAGGAAACTGCTCTGTAGAAATTATACGTATGCGAATAATTGTATCTACTGCCATGTCTTCAATATGGCCGAGAATAACGGAATTCTTGACTTAATGAAAGGATTTAAACATCAAGGAGATACAATAGTCTTTCGAACCTCATTAGATTTAATTTCGTGGGTTTTATACGAGCGACGTGATGGCGCCTGCAGCCAGTAGAGGGCGCGCGGGACAGAGTTGCGCAATAAGACGTACAGCGACCGCGTGCTGCGCGTGTCGCCCTCTGGCGGACAAATATTGTGCTACGTGTGCGCCATATATGCGGGAATTCATATAATCAGACACTATTGAATACGTTATATTAATGTATTTTGTATGATGAAATGAATGAATGCTATGCAGCGCGGGTTGTGGACGAGATTAACAAGATTGAAGCATCGAGTTGGAGGTTCGAAGCCCGCAACTGGTCGTGAAAATTATAGTCACAATAGGCAAGATGGACAGGTGGTTAAGAATGTGCTGAAGGACAATCAGGCCTAATCAAACTCTTATTTAAGTGCAGTCGTAGTTTCTGAACATCAGAAATCGTTTCGTCAGCTGTAAAGCTTCTCCTGACTTAAAGTTACTGAAATGAAATGATAATATTAGTCTTATAATGTGACCAAGTAATAGAATAGAAGTGTCGGCGTTGAAGAAATAGGCCCATGACCTGTTGCCGATTCTTGTACTTCTCGTGACTTGATTCACAAGGGATCCGGCCTTTGGAACCCGATCTTTCCATAACAGACGATTGATTGAGATAGCTGATGGACTTATTGCCTGGTCTGTACGTAAGTTGGTAGGCATTTTAAGAAATACTGATAATGTGACCCAATTTTTCCCTTCCAATTTCCCTAATCTTGATTTTCCATCTGATATTTCCTGTGCCAATTCAAAAGTTAATCGTAATTTGTTATTTCACTACAAAGCAGCAAAGTATTCCTGCTTAAGAAATGTGTTATTTTCTATCAAATTCTACAAGAAATTAGATAAATTTCTTTAATTTAACGGTGCAAATAAATTCACATATTGACTGCCAAGTTCGATACGTTTTTACAGGATTCATACTCATTGACTGACAAGACTCAAATTATTTAATTAGAGCAAACTCCGTTTTAGGCTGTTTGCTTTGAACATTATAAAGCTCTATTTGATCTTTAGATTGTTTCTTCCTCGAATTTAATCGTAGCGATAAAGAAAAAGGAAGAAAGCGGCCTTTGGCAGCTTTGCTACCGTTGACCTTGAGTGGTGCAGCAGCCAGCTGGGGTAGTCTGCCTGCATTCAATCGTCGCTACGACGCAGTCCGTGAAACTACGCAGCTATTCTTGACTGCTTTGCATCACATATACAGTCGTACGATCAAGTGAGTTTTAGGCACATACCCCTGCAATTATCATTTGGTAATTGTAAGGCTTTTTAGCCTTCATCATTTGCTATGTGTTAAATAAGTGACCAGTTATAATAACTGTTTACCAGTTCGCGAGTGCAGTGTTTGAATTTGCGCTGGTAAGCGAGAGGCGCCTGGCGCCAGCCAGGCTGAGTCACAGTGAGGCGCCGGGCGCCAGCCAGGCTGACTCACGCTCATGGGCGTGATCAGTGCTCCGGACTCAGTGAGATTACTTTCTTGCTCTGCCAGTGATTAAGCAGCCAAAGGCCGCTTTCTTCCTTTTTCTTTATCGCTACGATTAAATTCGAGGAAGAAACAATCTAAAGATCAAATAGAGCTTTATAATGTTCAAAGCAAACAGCCTAAAACTCCGAGCTCTAATTAGATTGTTTTCGTTCCTCAAACGAAAATATATAATGTAACGGGAAGACTAAATTCATTCACATTGACTAACAAGATAAGATCAATTTCTTACTAAATTCAGACACATTGACTGAGAAGGCTCAATTGAATTCCAAAATTTTAACGGGCCGACTGTATTCACGCCGACTGACAAGACTCGATCAATTTCTTGATGAATTCACACACTTTGACTGAGAAAACTCCATTGATTTTATACTGAATTCACACAAATTGACCGACACGTCTTGATTAATTTCTTACTGAATTGACACACTAACTATCAAGACTCAATTGCTTTTTAAGTCTTAACGGGGCGACTGAATTCACACACATTGATTGCCTAGTTATTCTTATCCTCTTACTGAATTCACGCACACTGACTGACAAGACTCGATTAATTTCGGAAATTTTATGGGGTGACTGAATTAAACGCCACGGAACACAAGGGATGGAGAGCAGACCACCTGTCGGTCCTTGACTCTGGGACCAGCCGACTTATATTGGAGCTCTCACGGCCCTCAAAGCCGTTTCAACAGCCGGATTAAATTTTCAAATGACCATATGAAATCAAGCGTGATATGATGTCTTCAACATGAGAATTCTGCTCTGCAAAGGAATAAGTGTTTTAGCGCAGTCACGAGTTCGCTTTGAATTTTTTGCTACGTAAAATTGTATTTTTGACTTAATTTAAAAACTATTTCAATAAGACTGTAGAGCAGACGATTATTTTTGAAACGAAATATTTATTTAACTTTAAATCCCATATTCGCATCAAAAAAGTACCACTGTTCGATTAATTCTGGGTTCAAATAACGTCTATTCCGGCATAGTTTAAATTACATTTGTAGATATTCTACCAATTTTAGTAGAACTCATCAGCCAAACAACAACAACAAAAAAAACTTGTTCGTTAGGCCTTCACTGCGTGTTTCTAATCGGCTAAAACCTGCCCTAATATTGGCTGCTTAGGTCGCTGCGCCTAAATGCCTACTTGCATATTCAAGGAAAGTAAGCTACGAATACACGAGTATCAGAACGACTTGAAGCATTTTATCTTAACTGCTAATATCTGGGCCGCTGAATATTACCTGGGAGCTTGCGTGCAATTAACATTCATTCTTAAAACGAGGATACTTTTTATACGCATGATAGTATCAAAAGTGTATTGTATAGTGTATTAAATGCCCTCAGTCCTGCGATTGTGTGAGGGTATGAGCTGCCCATAGACTATGTGTTGCTCTCAGGCCTGAAATTCTTAGCGCATTTTCTCATTTATAGAAAAAAAGGCGCTATTGTGCTCGCCATGTCCGTCCGTCCGTCTGTCCGTTCGTCTGTCTGTCCGTCCGTGACTTCACGTTTTCGTCGACGAGAAAATGCGCTCTCTGTCACTCACTGCAGTGAGTACTGAGTTACATTGTGTGAGTGTATGAGCTGCCTAGACTATGTGTTGTCTTTGGGCATTATTTTGGCGCTTATTCTTACTTTATAGTTTATACCTTTTCTAACTTCTCAGCATAATACGCGCTAATCGCAATTTTTTTGCTTCAATTATTGAAATGAAGGGTTGAAAAGTTGGAAATAAGTGTAATAAAAAAATGAAAAAATTATTACTAATTTTACAATTAACAGTAGTTCCATAATTCAGAGCTTCAAGATATTTAAATAATCGGTATGACAATCAGCCACATAAAATGCTAGATATTTTTATTGAAGAAAAATTACACAGTGTCGACACCTAATAAATTAGCTGGGATTCTCAAAACATATTTATAACAGGCATTTTTCATGCCCCATTATAAATTTTCTGATGCCCCAATATAGGTTCTCTGATGCCCCAATATAAGTTCTCTGATGCCCCAATATAAGTTCTGCGATGCCCCAATATAAGTTCTCTGATGCCCCAATAGAAGTTCTCTGATGCCCCAATGTAAGTTCTCTGATGCCCCAATATAAGTTCACTAATGCCCCAATATAAGTTCTCTGATGCCCCAATATAAGTTCTCTGATGCCCCAATATAAGTTCTCTAATGCCCCAATATAAGTTCTCTAATGCCCCAATATAAGTTCTCTGACGCCCCAATATAAGTTCTCTAATGCCCCAATATAAGTTCTCTGATGCTCCATTATAAGTACTCTGATGCCCCAATATAAGTTCTCTAATGCCCCAATATAAGTTCTCCAATGCCCCAATATAAGTTCTCTGACGCCCCAATATAAGTTCTCTAGTGCCCCAATATAAGTTCTCTGATGCCCCATTATAAGTACTCTGATGCCCCAATATAAGTTCTCTGATGCCCCAATATAAGTTCTCTAATGCCCCAATATAAGTTCTTTGACGCCCCAATATAAGTTCTCTGACGCCCCAATATAAGTTCTCTGATGCCCCATTATAAGTACTCTGATGCCCCAATATAAGTTCTCTGATGCCCCATTATAAGTTCTCTGATGCCCCATTATAAATTCCCCGATGATCAGGCTTAAGGGTTCAATGAAATTTCTATCGGCAGGAGCGTCACTGCGGTAGCCTCACCATCATATCTCCATTACGCCGAGCCTTTGATGGCTATCATCATTAAAGAGACTATCATCATTAAAGAGGACTATCACTAACCTCTGTGGTGTGTGCCGGCCTCGATAACACAGATTGCTTCCCTCGCGACAGATTGCCAGGCTTGATCGACTGCGCCAGGCGCGCGTGCCTTCAAATTGCCCGAGGGGAAGGCGCTAGTGAGACCAACTCAGCCTGAGTTACACAGAGATTATCCTCAACTGGGAATACTCGTATCACATTCATCGTCTGGTATTGAATTCATTACATTACTTACGGAGGTTCTTCAGTGAACCCTCATTTAAATCATGTAGATATGTTTTTCAGAAAATATCACTTGGGATAATCTGTTTTGAAAGAATTTTTCATTACCTTGGGGTCAACTTTGGATGATTGACACTTGATTCCCAATCTTTATAGTGAATTAACATTACTTCATAGCACGCATTTCGTCTGGTAGAAGTTGCAAGACCAATTAAAGCTGATTCTTACCTGCATAATATTTGATAACGATGAATTACTTAGCAAGAACGTTCTTCAGAACTTTAGATAGATAACTTTTATGCTCTCAGACACTTCGCTTAATATTGATATTCCTCAAAAATATATCTGCATATTCCACATAACAATAAAGATTCTTCGAAATATACATACATTCTAGGCATTATTTCATTTAATAACTATTTAGTATGTTAGGTAATAATGTTTACGTTATTACATTATTGGCTGACGGGATAATTTCGGACTGCATCAGTCAGCTGAGGTCGGCCATGTCGAGCTGAAGTTCTCATGAGCTGAAGACTAATAACTATATAGTAATGTTTAGTAAAAACGTATACATTATTACATTATTGCTGAGAGGATAATTTCGGACTGCATCAGTCAGCTGAGGTCGAGCTGAAGCTCTCATGAGCTGAAGACTCAAGTGGTGTGGGAAGCAGGCAGTTTCCCAGCATCTTAGACGTGGTCTTTAATTGGAAGTTTGACATGATCCTCGTGGGTTGTGTGGGGTTTGCTGGTCATTGAAGGGCGCTCACTCAGGCGGTTCAGAGGCCTGCACTTCCCTCAGGACTGTCATGTGTTGAGGATCTAAGAGTGGAAATTTGATCATTCAAAGTAATGAAAATTGGTATGGCTTCATTTAAGTATAATATTCAGTTCTTAGTTTGGATATTGCCGTGGAAACTGAAAAATTCAAAGTAAGAAGTAATTTGTATAATCAAATGTTGATTTGTCGTCGAAATGTTGATTCTTTAAGATCCAGTTATGGGAAACTATAATCATTCGAATAAAGAAATTGGCAAAAGGAAATTAAATCGAAATCTCTATTTATCACAAAGTAAAATATCTTGTCTCATTAATATTGTTGTTCAATAAAGAGACTTGTTATGATGATTGATCGAAAAGTAAGATTTATTTTCATTTTCCTTAACTTCTGCTCGCTGTCGTGTGAATGAATGTCGTTTAATTTCCGTAAATTTGATCGTCCGTCGTATAAAGTTGATTGACCAGGACAGCTACAACGGCAAGAAGGTGGGGGATGTAAGCAAGATTTCCTTCCTCTCACATCGCCGCCTTCGAAGTCGATTCCTCAACTATTGGACGCCTTGGCAAACTCGCTCTCGTATTCGATTGAACTTTCTCGATCAAATTGAAAGTTTTGGCTTATACGTCGTCCTGAGAAGCGCCAAGTTTCTGCGCTGGTAGAAGCAAGTCTTTACAGCATCCTCGACTGTCATTCACTTTGGAATTCTATCTTCGCCAGTACGATCATAAAAAAGAGTATCCTTTACAACACCAAACTATTACTTTATATCTTTAAAGATTCAATTCAGATATACGATATGATTTTCGTATCCATGTCCATGTCATTAAAATTGAAATATTATTCAAATTCATAACCAGAATCTTCGTCTAATTTCGGACAAAATTAATTCCTATTAGTGGACGATAATCACCGATTCATTGGAAGAGGAGCGAGTCGCATCAAAGCTAACTCAGGCGCGCGGCCGGCAAGATGGCAGGCGGCAGCGTGCGGTATTTTAAAGTGATAATGAATGCAGAGGCTGTCACGCCGGAATCTATTAGGTTTTTGATGGTGCCGGTTCCGCCTTATCAGCCGTGACGATCAGACCCGCTATCACGGTGGCCATACGGTGACCCTCATCATCCTGGCCATGATGGCTCGAGCACGTCCTGCTGCCAGGCCTTTAATTTTAGCGCCGGGATTATTTCTGAGAATTTGCTGCGTGGCGTCCGCTGAGCCTGTGACTCGCATCTACCCAGCTGCCCAGTGGTATAGGCACGGCCGCTGAATTGCGTGGTATACCAGCCGCTGAATTGCGTAGTGCCAGCCGCTGAATTGCGTAGTGCCAGCCGCTGAATTGCGTAGTGCCAGCCGCTGAATTGCGTAGTGCCAGACCGCTGAATTGCATTGTGCCAGCTGCTGAATTGTGTAGAGCCCGCCGCTGAATTGCGTGGCCGGCCGCTGAATTGCGTAGCCTGCCGTTGAATTGCGTAGTGCCAGCCGCTGAATTGCGTAGTGCCAGCCGCTGAATTGCGTAGTGTCAGCCGCGGAACTGCGTGGTGCCAGTCGCTGAATTGCGCAGTGTCAGCCGCTGAATTGTGTGGTGTCAGCCGCTGAATTGCGTGGTGCCAGCCGCTGAATTGTGTGGTGTCAGCCGCTGAATTGTGTGGTGTCAGCCGCTGAATTGTGTGGTGTCAGCCGCTGAATTGTGTGGTGTCAGCCACTGAATTGCGTAGAGCCCGCCGCTGAATTGCGTGGTGCCAGCCGCTGAATTGCGTAGTGCCAGCCGCTGAATTGCGTAGTGTCAGCCGCTGCATTGCGTGGTGCCAGCCGCTGAATTGCGTAGTGTCAGCCGCTGAATTGCGTGGTGTCAGCCGCTGAATTGCGTGGTGCCAGTCAGTAAATTGGCTCTTGTATCTAAATTCAGGACGTTTTCGATTCAGAGCACAAAAAAATGAAATTAGGTAACACATTTACTCTTTATTTTAACGGGTTCAAGAAAAAATGTACAAAGAGATTGGTAAATTTGTCATCGAAAACAATAGAAGATACATATTCTCATGTGAATATATTTATGTCCATCTATATGGTAGAGAGAATCTCCTGAAAGATTGATAAATTTGCTAAAAATGCAGATTATGTGAATAAGTAAAGGGAAATAAAATACAAATTCTAGTGTCAGTGTTGAAGATAAATCCATATCAGCAGTAGCGTCACTGAAGATAAAGCCATGTTTTTCCTGATATCACAGAAATTTCACAGCTAACTGGCTCTCGAACTCGCAACTTACTGCTTCACTCTTGGTCAAGATGATGCTGATGACCTACGGTGACGCTGCTGCTGATTTACAACGACGTTACTGCAGAATTACGAAGTTGATGTTGTAAACTTACAACGACGTTGTTGTAGAATTACACTGATGCTGCTGCAGACTTACAAAAGGATGCTGCAGAATTACAATAATGCCATCAGAGTAATGGTGTTTCTGCATGATTTTAACGATGCTGCAGAGTAATAGTACTTCTGCAGAATTACAATAATGCTGCAGAGTAATAGTGCTTCTGCAGAATTACAATGATGCTGCAGAGTAATAGTGCTTCTGCAGAATTACAATGATGCTGCAGAGTAATAGTGCTTCTGCAGAATTACAATGATGTTGCAGAGTAATAGTGCTTCTGTAGAATTAAAATGATGCTGCAGAGTAATAGTGCTTCTGCAGAATTACAATAATGCTGCAGAGTAATAGTGCTTCTGCAGAATTACAATAATGCTGCAGAGTAATAGTGCTTCTGCAGAATTACAATAATGCTGCAGAGTAATAGTGCTTCTGCAGAATTACAATAATGCTGCAGAGTAATAGTGCTTCTGCAGACTTATAATGATGCTGCAGAGTAATAGTACTTCTGCAGAATTACAATGATGCTGCAGAGTTACAGTGCTGCGGTGTAGGGGCGAGGCGAGTCCCTTAACCGGGTTTGTATCGGGTCGCCTGGAGCTCGTCGTGCACATCGCGCGCTAATGGGCTTAGCGACGCATAACTCAGGCTTACGTTATACGAGGGCTCTTCACGGGACCCCCTGAACCTGTCATAACACCACGCCAACAACCAACAACATCGACAAGCAATACCGAGCAACTGCTACTAACAGCGACAAGCTGCGACCAAAAGTACCGACTAACTGCAACCAACAGCAACCAACTGTACCAACCAGCAGCGACCAACAACGACAAGCTGCAACCAACAACGAACTTACAATGGCGATAAACGGAGACGAACCGCGAATAACAGCGACAAATTGTTAGACAAATTTCAATCAACAGCATCACCAGTAGTGATCAACAGTGACGGATCACGACCAACGCATCCAAAAGTGACAACTGACAGTCCACAAAGACCAGCAGTGATAATCAATCGACAATCCGCAGCGTCAATCAATCGACAGCAGCGACAATCAATCGACAATCCGCAACCACGATCAACGGTGACTAACTGCGACCAAAATCCATTAAAAACAATCCATTAATATCCATTAAAAGTTCTACACCAGCCGATGCCCCGTTCTCATATTAGTAGATTTGGCGTGCACTCTGCACAATTAATGCCACAAAAAGTACACACTTTTTTTTCAAATCCTCTGCATTTTATATTAGTAAGATACGTATATATGAAAAATTACTACGATTTTGCGTTGAATTTTTCTTGTTGAACCGGACAATGTCCTATTGTTGCAATGACGACATGAGATCGGAGCAAATGGCAAGGATGCCTGGAGGCAGATTTTGGTCTGATGAGGTCGCCACTTCAAAAGAACTCATCGGTGGCTAGCATCTGAAAGTTTAGGGGCTACTATTGTGTGGCTGGGGCTAGTTGAGCTGCTGCAGGTCGGATTATAGCTGCTGTATGTCAGGTAAAAGCTGTTGCAAGTTAGGATATAAATACAGGATATTAAGGTCAGGTTACAGCTGCTGTATGTCAAGTAACAGCTGTTGCAAGTTAGGATATTAATACAGGATATTAAGGTCAGGTTACAGCTGCTGTATGTCAAGTAACAGCTGTTGCAAGTTAGGATATAAATACAAGAATGGGCGAGCTAAAGTTGCTGCAGCTCAGGTTATAGCTGCTGCATGTCAGACTATTATAGTTATTGCAGGTCAGGCTACGATGTTATAGGTCAGGATTTAAATACTATAGTGGTCGGACTATAGCTGCTACAAGTCATGGTATAGAAACATGGGTCAACTGACCGGTTAACATCTGTCAAGAAAATCGATGACATCTAAAACATTGCTTAGCAACAGTTACTTGTGATTGTGTCAACAGCTGGTACTATTCCGTTTGACATCTAAAAGATGGTGTGGCAACAGCATAAGGCCTGGTAACAGTTGTCAGGACGTGGGAAAGCAGTAAATATATGGTATGGCAACAGCTAGCAACAGGTATATCAACACATGACAGTGGGACTTGTATCAAATCTGGCAACAGGTCCGGCAACAGTAGTGATAAGGTTTGTCACCAGAAGGCAACAGTTCAGGCAATAGCTGACAATGGGACTAGCAACAGTTGGCATCAGGCCCGGCAACATATGAAAACAGGTCTGGCAACAGGTCTGTCATCAGGTGTCAGCAGGTCTGGCAACAGCTGGCAGCGGGACTGGCAGCTCCGATAAGCGCTTATGTCAACATTTGGCTCGCTTCTCCCGTCCGCTGCTTCGTTCCTTTTAACCTTTCCTTCTCTCGTACCTTCTGCTGGTCTTGTTCCATTTACTGCTGGAATATATAAAAAATAATAATTGGGATCAAAAAATAACTTTTTTACCATTTCCTACAAATATTTTTTATTGGCATCGTTCTTGTCAGTTGTTTAGTCTTTTGATGAAGTCATAAGAAACATAGTTCTCTTCCTGGTATTTTAAACATAAAAACTTGACCTTTTTCTTTGAAAGAAGAGAAAAATGTAGCGAGATTTTACTTGCATTTAAGATTTGTAATGCCTTTCTTAAACATGCAAACTGGTGCATACGTGAATGCCTGTTAGCACGCACACGTGAGTATATGCGTAATTCACTTCAATAATGCATTAAGCGCACGCAAATGAATGCAAGGTTCATTACAATAATACTGATATTAAATTTTATTACCTGAATGCCTGTGATCAGCTAACAGCGGCCAGCATCGCTGACAAAAGCCTAGGCGATCGATGGAGGCAGCACAGCGTTATCAGCACATCTGCTGATAACGGCTCTGCTATTATCAGTATTGAGCTTCCATTTATATATGACTCAGCGCTTCACTTTTTAATGAAGAGTATTAAGTTAATTCCTTTCAATATTATTGACATTCGGCAATAGTCACTATTGAGTCCGTACTTATCTATGATTCAACCCAACACTTTTCAATGATGAATTTGATTCCTTTTAACATTATTAGTTGATTACTTTTGATGTTATTGCTACTAGTTCTATTCATGCAAGTATTGTGTCGGCATTTATTTGTGACTCAACGCACCTCTTTTTATTTACAAAATTTTAAACAATATTTTTATATAATTTATGGTAATTCTACCATTGTCAGTCTTGAGTCTCCATTTAAGTCGCAACGCAGCAATCTTTGATAATAAATATTTAGTTTTCCGTTGATACCATCAATTCTGATGAGTAGAACGGAGTTACGCACACACCGCAGAAAAATGCGTAAGTCAAACAATGCGTTATTTTTTTCATGCAGAGTTAAAACTTGCTCTGCGATGCATTGTAATGTTATGCCGTTCATGACCATGGAATTTACACGCATCACGAATGCGTGACGAGGTCCATTTAAATACTACATTCTTATCAGGCACGGAATATTGAACAAAGGTTTCATCTTCAAGCTGATGTTCAAATATTCAAATATTCAACATTCAACAATTATTCAACAATTCATATAAGCGCAAAGATTACACTCAAAGAAATGAATGAGAATTAGCACTTTTGTCCATTGTGTGTATGCAGTCTTGACCCAGTTGGCTCTGAGAAGCGACGTATCTGTGCTACACAAAGGAAGTGTGTCAATATATGGACATTATACCTCATTGATTTTCTGAGTGTTGCAATATTTAAGGTTGCCTTGATCGAGGAAATTCGTGTAGACTGCTCATTGAAGCCTGTTATGGAAACGACAAATTTCAGTCGCGCGGGAACTTTTGAATAATAAATGTGAGGATAGTAAATATAAGAACTAATAATTAACGAGCGATCAAAGCGATGATTTGAAAGATAGCGAGACTGCGTGCGTGTGATTGGAGTCCACGGAAATCCAGTGCATATTGAAGCCATTTAAATGCATGCTTGTATCATGCAGTTTTTAAATGAAGGATAATATTCGTGATGCATGGGTAATTAAAGTGTTAACAGTAAATTGTCATTGATTCAGATCCGTAGAGCTGTATGAAAGGATTTTGTTTGCAGAATTAACGTAATATCATAAGTCTTCGGGTCTATCAGAGTAACCATGTTCGCTATTAATGGGTATTGAAGTTCAAATGATCCTCCATCGTCGACATAGAACCTCTCTAACCTTGGTATACTTTATGAACAAATTGCTAAGCTGCGTGTCACGCAGTGTCGCATCGCTCACCGACCTAATTTTTCGTGATCCTTGCATAAAATTTTCTTCTGTCAGGTGTTCCTATGACGACAATTAGCGAAAATTATCTGACATGAATGATTAGATAATTATCAAATTTCATACATTCTTGTATAAATTGAAGATTTTTGATGAATTATTTTGCCTAGTACGATAGGAGCATGTGTTTTTATTGTAATGTGTCATACGCTCATACGTATATAAAACAAACTGGTATGATTAGTATGACCAGAGAAGCACGTGTATTGATTATAAAGTGCCATAAACTCTTACATAAATAGAACAAACTCGTATAGTAATTATGGCTGTAGAAGCACTTAAATTGATTATAAAGTGTCATTCGCTCTTACGTAAATAGAACAAACTCGTATAATTATTATGGTTGCATAAGCACGTGTATTGATTTTAAACTGTCATACGCTCTTACGTAAATAGAACAAACTCGTATAATTATTATCACTGGAGAAGCACGTGTATTGGTGGTTGTGTTGTGTTAGCGGTCAGTGAAGTCCACACAAACACAGCTCGTGCTTGCTAAGAAACGCTCGTGTTTGTCTGTCTGTTTGAGGATTGTTTGAGTTCCGCTTGGCAAGGCGCGCAGAGGCTGCCAGAAACTCGTAAGCATCTCACTTTTGCGCGCTTCAGCGCCCGCTTAATGATGGCAAGCCTGGCAAAATATGGGTCTATTTTATCTCAAGACTTATCTTGCTATTTTTTATAATTGGTACGTATATTGCTTCATCGTTTCGACCTTGAGTCCCATAGCGATCTTAGATCTCTTTCGATGCAACGATCATGAGTCTATTTCCATAACGATCGTAAGCCTCGTCCCATAACGATCATGAGTCTCGTCCCATAACGATCATGAGTCTCGTTTCACAACGATCGTAAGTCTCATTCCACAACGATCGTAAGTCTCGTTCCACACGATCGTCAGTCTCGTCCTTTAACGGTCGTAAGTTTCGTTCTATAACGATCGTGAGTCTCTTCTCATAACGATCCTAAGTCTCACTCCGTAACGATCATGAGACTCGTTCCATAACGACCGTAAGTTTCGTCTTTTAACGATCGTAAGTCTCACTAGGTAACGACCGTAAGTTTCGTCTTATAACGATTGTAAATTTCGTTTCATAACGATCATTACTTTCGTCATATAATGGTTATGAGTCTCGTCCTATAACGATCTTCTGTCACAGCGCTCGTTAACCTGACTACAGCACGCGTATCGCCAGGTTAATTATTTAGTCATTTACATCACGAGACACACGCGCCATAACACAGCCTTGATTGTTGGTGTTCAAACCGCCCGCAAACATGTCGCCTTTTGCAAGGCTTCTCTGGTGACAGTAACAACTAGCGTCAATTTACTTCTTTTAGCTTATGTTAATTTCAGTAATCCTATTTTACTGAATGCAAATATAAGTAGTTAGTAAAGGGAATGTGTATTGCAGCACTCTATATTTACAGGCTGCAAATATTGCTAACTAATTAAGGTAATGTTCATTGCGCGACATCTATTTGGTTCAATATTAGTTCTTTTAATGATTTAAGCGAATATTCACACTTGCAAAGTAATTCTCATTGACATGATCTTATTTCTAACAAATTGCAAAGAAATATATTATTATTAAACTCAAATCTGACTCAAATCTGAACGCTTAATCTGATTTATGAGAAATATTAATAAATATATATTTTTTTTATTTGCCCAACTATCCCAAATTTCACCCGAACATAATTATAACCATAATTATGTTAAAATATTTATAATTAAAATTGTACTTATTTGTTTTCTCATCGGGTCGCTCTAAACTTAAATAAATTAAGAACAAGCAGAGAAAAATGGCAAATTCATACTTGTTATTATTTACATTTTAAAATTATTTACATTGCCCCTTTTGATACTTTCCAAAAGAAAGAAAAAAAAAAGAATAATGCAAGAAGTACTTGCATCATTAGTTTGCTAATCACTGATTACTAAAGAATTTAAAATCAGTGAAATTTTCAATTAACTCATTTGCATTTTTTAAGTTCTTTAATGCGGGCAAAATGCAGCCTAAGGCTTAAGTTATGTTGTGGAATTTGATTGATAAAAATTGGCTTGGAGTTTTCAAATGAAATATATTGATTATAGAAAACATCGCGACCGGTATAAGCTTTCAGTACGAATTGTTACTATAAGGAATATATATGAATAATTAAATATTATTCCCGCTACAGTTGCGAAGCTGTAGCGGCATGCACTCCTATAAATGAATAGGTAATGTTGTCCATATTATGACTCATATTTTAACCACAGTACGAGCATAGAGTGGATGAAACACATATTTGCTCTTCTGCCTGTCTAAACTGGGTCTGGATGACCCATATATTGGATCAGAGTGACTAATATCTAAGTAAGGATGACCCACACGAAGGTAAGAAAAGGGCATCACTATGGGGATTGTATTGTAAATTTCTCTGAGTGTATCTTCACGCGAAGATGAGTTTCCGACGGCCGTGTTTTTGTTCGAGTTTGTGAGCGCGCGGTCAGCGATCTATGAAGAGCGGTGCACCTGGCAAGCCTCTCGAGCAGTTCCGTAACCTGATTACCATTGATTTCTGCTGGTAATCCAGTCAACAACCGCAAGATTTGTGGAGCGAGCCGTGTTTTGTACTCCAGACCAGCGCGATGTTGGCCGAGTGGAAACTGAGGCTGGCATCTTGACATATAAACAAACGGAACAAAATATAACTGAAAAAATTCCTAGAAATGATGAAAACTGGAATCCCGATTCACAATTTTATACGGATGGAACTCAGCGAATTGTTTTAGCGATCGCATCGTTATCGTTACATTAATGAGTAATCTGAATCTGAATTAATTAGGAATTTTTTGTTGGAAGTTACCTCTCGGTTGAACAGTGGGAGAAATGTGGGTGAGAGCTTGTGGTAATTTCTTACAATATAGTCATGATATGAAGGATCAAATTCATAAGGATTATTTTGTGGATGCATGAGAAGATATTCGCGACGTATTTACGCATAGAAATGAGCGAGACTGTCTAAAACGTGACGCACATATGGCTCTTGTATATGGCTCTCTGAGCCAGACCCAGTTTTGACTGGCTAAGTGTCGTATCAGTATTACTTCACCTCTCTGCGGGCCAGAAAGTGTAGCACTATTCGGACAGTACGACTAGTCCTTTTTTTCTGAGTATTCGTTCAAATTACCGTAACCTGACAACGACAGCGATAGTATCGCTCGCTATTTTGCCGGATGCTCGAAAATGCAAAAATTTTTACAATAAAATGAAGATATAAATGGTTAAGTTCATTAGAATTGTTTCGAGGATGCATGAGAATATTGGCGTACTATATTCGTTCAAATTACTGTCATCCCAACCCAGTGAACCCAGTGAAAATGCTGCTGCACGGCAGCATTTTCATCGTCCGCTATTTCGCCATGCGCTTCCGAGCAGCGATCCCTTTGAAGAACTCGGCGTGCGCTCTTCGGGCCAAGTAATTCTATTTCACCCTTTAGAGGAATTTGAGCTGAGTCCATTTTGTGTGCCAGTCTAGAGCAATGGCGAGTACCTCTCTTTCAATTAACTAATGCGGCACAGTTCCCCTGACTGCACTCCATTTTCCAGAACAAACCAAGTTCAGAGCGATGCGAGCTTTTCTTGCCTTGCCAGGCTTCATTAGCCATTGATGAAAACTGCTCTCGCTGAGCCGAGACCCAGATAACCGAGACGGCACTCCACTTTACTGCTCGCAAATGTTGTCTCATGAGAATTTTCTTGTTCTCTAGTAATGGGTTAAATTAATCATCTTGTAGAGCTCTCATTTTTTTAACCATGAACATTTCCCTGGTAATAAAGCATACCATCGTTTGTATCATTCATGTCAAATCTTTGATGGTGTGTATCATTCGTATTAAACCATCGTGCATATGATTCGTATTAAACCATCGTGCGTATCATTCGTATTAAACCATCGTGCGTATGATTCGTATTAAACCATCGTGCGTATCGTTCGTATTGAACCATCGTGCGTATCATTCGTNAATATCACCTTCATTCGTGAGTTATATTGCGATACAGGCCGAAATTCGCAGTGATCAAAGAATTTCTTCCAAACTACCGAACAGATTTGAACGAAATTTTGAATATACATTCCTAACTACCAAATGGTGTTTTTAGATTAAAAAAATTTTGATTATACCGTCGTTTGCGAGATTTTTTCATTTCACGGTCATTCTTGATTTCACTCTTCCATATTCGCTTTCGTTCGATAGTTATACAGATATAGGATGAACGACCGGCTTTTCTACCGGCTTGTTTAACCAAGAGCCGTTTACGTATAGCCGTATAACTCGCAAACGAAGGCAAAACGAAAAAAATGTGACGAGCCAAACATCACCGTTGCTGAGGTTAAGTATTAAAATACTAAATTTCGTTCAAATCTGTTCATTAGTTTGGAAGAAATATCTTGATTACTGCGAAGTTAAGCATGTATTGCGGTTTAAATCACGAATGAAACTCGCGAACGAGGGCACAAGCGAAAAAATTTTCACGAGCTAAACATTACCGTTCGGTAGATAGGACTGTAAATTCAAAATTTCGTTCGAATCTGTTCAGTAGTTTGGAAGAAATTCCTTGATCACTGTGAATTTCGGCCCGTATTGCCATATAAGCATGGCAAAAACAATTGAAGGTAAAATTCAAAAATTTTTCACAAGCTTTACATTACCGTACCGTTAGGTCCTAATGAATACGTGTACCACGTTTCATCGCGTTAACTTCATTAGTTTGAGATATATTCCTTGATCATTGAATTTGGAAATTGGTCGTGAGACCGGCCGCGAGTCCGGCCGTTAATTTGTCGGAGACGTAAACCCAGGAGAGGCTAAAAAAATATAACTCAGTACTCACTGCAGCAGTGAGTGACAGAGAGCGCATTTTCTCGTTGACGAAAACGTGAAGTCACGGACGGACAGGCAGACAGACGGACGGACAGACAGACGGACGGACATGGCGAGCACAATAGTGAATTTTTTCCATAAACGTGAAAATGCGCTAAAAACAGATGGGTGAAAAAAAAACCATCGCTGGGAGTCATGTGCTGCACGTGTTGTGTACAAACCGTCAAACAAACGTTCGAACATCTGACTGCGACTTCGGACTGTCGCCCCCCTATCGCCCCCCTATCACCCTCTTCTTCTTTACCGCCCCCCAAAATCCTTCCATCGCCCCTAGGGGGGCGATATCGCCCACTTTGGGAACCACTGTATTAAACCATCGTGCGTATCAATCTGATTAAACCATCGTGCGTATCATTCTGATTAAACCATCGTGCGTATAATCCGTATTAACCATCATTCTTATTAAACCATCGTGCGTATCACTCGTAATAAATCATCATGCCTATCATTCGTATTAAACCATCGTTATTATTGAACCATCATGCCTATCATTCATATTAAACCATCGTGCGTATCTTTCGTAATAACCGACATGTGTATCATTCGTTTTAAACCACCGTCTGTATCATTCGTATCAAACCATCGTGTACATCATCCGCATCACGCTATCATGCACATCATTCATATCACAAAATTTTCACAATAGTGACTTGACTAAAATCCTACCAAATAGGCAAATTCAAGTAGCGTATTTCATTGCATCGTAAATCTTTTAAATGTTTGATCGCGCTCCGCCCGCTCCGAGCGTTTTATTTCAGCTATTTTATAATTCGCAAACCATTTCAAATCTTTTATATTTCAGTTATTTTCTGATTCCTAAGCTAATGCGCTTGCCATCAGAACCGGACGCTAGTTTCCCACCGATCATATTTTAGTGAGGAACCTGAAATATGTTTCAGCGAAATAAATTTCAGTGTCGAGCCAAATGCTCGGCCCGATATCGACATGGAGTCGTTCAGCACAACTGATTGCTTGAGCGCACAATGTTTATTTTGGACAAACATTATCACCGAATTATCGCTCACTTCCATTAATTGCTCAGAATTTAATGAACTAATTGCTTGAACATTTATCTAGGCATATAATTTCAAACAATGAACATTGCGTCTGACGATGTGAGTAATTACTAACGCTAAATTTGTTGAATAAATTGTCGGCTGGACATTTTTGTTGATGAGTAATTTTGATATGAAAGCTCGTTCGATGTTCGATGCTAATTGATGACACGAAGAGTCAACATGGCTTATGAGCTGCGATCGCCAAAACAATTCGCTGAGGTGCATTATTTATATTTTGATATTAAAATACAATTGACAGGTCAATAATTCATTTTTTGATCGAACACAAATTTATTATTTTAACATATTTTAAAATAATCAATTCATGATGCTTTATAAAAATATTTTTTAGTAAGGCGCTTTGAATTGATTTTCATCCAGAATTTTATGCGAACGTAAAATATATCACTTAATTAGTATAGTATAGTATAGTATAGTATAGTATAGTATAGTATAGTATAGTATAGTATAGTATAGTATAGTATAGTATAATATAGTATAGCATAGTAATAGTATAGTATAGTATAGTATAGTATAGTATAGTATAGTATAGTATAGTATAGTATAGTATAGTATAGTATAGTATAGTATAGTATAGTATCTTCAGCCTTAAAGAATAGGCCTGGATAGGGCGGTCGCCGATTCTTGTACTTTTCTTGACTAGACTGGCCTTTTGATCAAGTCTTTTCAACGGACGGTAGATTTAAAATCGCTTCTAGATTTCAGTTGTTCCGTAGGATACGAAACATTTTAAGACTAAACATATGCTCCTGCATGGACTTGTCTTGTCTGTTCTTGAACGCGTTCATACTCGGAGCGTCAACAATATCTTCAGGGAGGCTGTTCCACATGTCAGTGACTCGAAGCGAGAAGAAATGTTGTTGCGTGGAGAAGTTGCAGCGCAGTTTCTTTAGTTTATCACTTCAACTTTTAAACTTCAATAATTACGCACAGCAGCAGTTCAGTAATATATTCTACTCCAGAGCTTCTTTCAATATTATTTTGATGCTTAATCCCCGATAAACAGATATCGAAAAGTTAATTAAAAAATATACGACGACAAAAAAGCACAACGATGGTCAATATATTCCGCTTTGATCGTCAAATTTGACTTCAATACCTCATAACCATAACCAACTGTCACCACATAACGGGTTAACGAAACATGTACAAAATATAATTATAATCTGGTAGCGGGGTCCTGTGAATATTTATCTCATCCTTTGTAAATCCGTGCAGAATGTGGTCCTTGTCTAGTTGATATTTTCATTTAAATCATTATTGCATTTCGTAATCCCATTGTATAATATTTTAATTAAAACTATTATTGATAGGAGTGATGAATAACGAAGCAAATTTAGCCGAAAAATGATAAAAATTAGAGGCAAACTATCATTTGAATGCCTGCATTATATTTTGTCTACTTTTGCAAACTCCTGTCAATTAAATTCAGCGTGAATCCTAGTCTAGCTTCACTGTCAGCGCCCGTAACAGTCCGAAAAGTATATTCCTTTATTGATCTTACCATTGAAGCCCATATCATTATCGGCTAACTTTTCTGTACTTATGTCTCTGTCCGAATTACTCTACCGATCTCTGACAATCTCTGGCAAGGCAAGGAAGATTTGCACTAATCTGTCGGGTAGCTGTAAGAGCAGAGAGGGCTGCTAAGAGAGGGCTGCTAAGAGAGGGCTGCTGAGAGAGGGCTGCAAGCGTTAGTGTGGCAGGTGGCAGCGTGAGTGTGGCAGGTGGCAGCGTGAGTGTGGCAGGTGGCAGCGTGAGTTGTGCTGGTGGCAGCGTGAGTTGTGCTGGTGGCAACGTGAGTGTGCTGGTGGCAGCGTGAGTGTGCTGGTGGCAGCGTGAGTGTGCTGGTGGCAGCGTGAGTGTGGCAGGTGGCAGCGTGAGTTGTGCTGGTGGCAGCGTGAGTTGTGCTGGTGGCAGCGTGAGTTGTGCTGGTGGCAGCGTGAGTTGTGCTGGTGGCAGCGTGAGTGTGGCAGGTGGCAGCGTGAGTGTGCTGGTGGCAGCGTGAGTGTGGCAGGTGGCAGCGGGAGTTACGCTGGTGGCAGCGTGAGTGTGGCAGGTGACAGCGTAAGTGGCGCTGCTGAGAAACGCGACTTGATTTTCATGGTATTTTTCAACTTGTTTTGTTTAGTATTTCTGTCGATGAATTCTTCAACGAATCGAGAATTTATAGACAACCTGATCTATGAGGACTAATGCTAATGCCCATAATAATAATAATGCTCTTGTGTGGACCGTCCTGACTTAGTCGAGCGTATCATTGCTGCGTGCAGAAAATGTGTCACCATTTGGACACCATGACCCATTATTTTTTTATAAGTGTGGTGGCTGGACTACACAATGCGTCTAAAAAGCAATAATATTGATAATAATAATAATAACAGTAATAATACTAATAATACTACTACTACTACTAATAATAATAATAATAATAATAATAATAATAGTGTGAATACATTCTCAAAAAAATCTACGGAAATTAAAACAAAGTTTTGAGTAACTTCTTGTGTTATAGTTGCCTCAACGACAGTGATAGGATGCAATCTAAGTGACGATATAATTTTTTCATTTATCTGCAGAGATTATATAAGAGAAAATATACATATTTTGATTATTTTTAGCAATAATTTCGATATCAACATGTTTAATTATTACCCGATATCTGATTAAGAAGTTAATGAAGATAACACTCTTTTCAGATTGATTTGGCAGTTCATTCTTAGATACATACGCTGTTCGATATGCTTACTAAAATATCAACTAAACTAATGTATTTTTTTTTAATTCTGGAACGTAAACATTATAATTTTTTTGAAGAAAAGACAGCTGTATTGAAGATATTGTGTATTGAATACAATTCATCAGCCACCTAACCTTCGTAGCTCATCACGCAACTCTTTCTGCATGCACGCAGCAGTGCTACGGCCATACACGCAACACACGTGGGGTGCACGCAGTGCAATGCACTGAGTTTAACCCCCGACGCACGTGCACGGAGTGAGCATGAACACGGAGTGTGCACGTGCACGGAGTGGGCATGAACACGGAGTATGCACGTGCACGGAGTGGGATACGTGCACGCAGTAGGGAACGTGCACGCAGTAGGACACGTGCACGCAAAAGGGCACGTGCACGCAGTAGGGCACGTACACGCAGTAGGGCACGTACACGCAGTAGGGCACGTGCACTCCATAAGGCACGTGCACGCAGTAGGGCACGTGCACGCAGTAGGGCAAGTGCACGCAGTAGGGCACGTGCACGCAGTAGGGCACGTGTACGAAATATGACTATTAGAACTGTTGATATGAGGCTAGTCTTAATAGTAGGAATATGACTATTAGAACTGTTGATAAGAGGCAAGTTTTACTAGTGATAAGAATTTTTTCAAGTCTTATTATTGAGATTTTTTCCACCTGCAAAAAAAGTACATACAGAACAATGAACCGATATGTAAACAGAACTTCAAAGCGCGAGATATTACAAGCTTTATGAATATACTTATTAGTTTCTTAGAAATATAAGTTACAGGAGCGCAGAATTACGGCAGTTGTGCAGCAGAATATCGGCAGCGAGCGCCGTTATATTTATGATACGTCAAGCATAAGAATTGACAGGGGCGGCCCCCATGATCCGGAGCGCAGAATTACGGCAGTTTTGCAGCAGAATATCGGCAGCGAGCGCCGTTATATTTATGATACGTCAAGAATAAGAATTAACAGGGCAGCCCCCATGGTCTGGAGCGCAGAATTACGGCAGTTTTGCAGCAGAATATCGGCTGCGCGCGCCGTAATAATTAGAAGTAAGGCGTAGCGTGCGAGGAGGGTTACCGTGTTTGCACGTACGCTGAATAATGCAGAGTGTCAACATGGCGCCCCCTCTCTACGCCAGCCCCCCCCCCCACCACCTCCGCGAGTGTTCGTACCGCCCCCCCCTCCACCTCCCCCCAACCAGTGTGTCGTTCGTGGATTGAAATTACCCATATCTGAGCCAACTTATATGAGTAATGATCGGTGATGAATAAACTTTTATCCTTAAATTTAAATTGCGATTAATAGCGTTACTAAAATAATTGTTACCCATATCTGAACAAGCTTATGTGAGTCATGATCTATGAAGTATTATTTTTTTTCTTTAACTTTATATTGTGATTAATAGCGTTACTAAAACTAATTGTTACCCATATCATGACTCACAAGCTTGTGTGAGTCATGATCTATGATGTATAAACTTTTATCCGTAACTTTATATTGTGATTAATAGCGTTACTGAAAATAATTATTACATATATCTGAACAAGCTTATGTGAGTCATGATCTATGAAGTATTTTTTTTATCTATAACTTTTTATTGTGATTAATAGCGTTACTAAAAATGATTGTTACCCATATCATGACTCATAAGCTTGTGTGAGTCATGATCTATGATGTATAAACTTTTATCCTCAACTTTAAATTGCGATTATCAGCATTACTGAAAATAATTGTTACATATATCTGAACAAGCTTATGTGAGTCATGATCTGTGATGTAGACATTTTTATCCTTAATTTTTCAAAGCGAATAACTGCATTGCGAAAAAATTACTCCTATGCATGTCTAAAAGGACCAGCGCTGTACAGGTATTCGCGAATACTAAATTGTGTTCCATCAGACGTAACACGACATTGAAAGAATTCAATATAAGATATTAGAATATTATAATATAAGGAATTGGAAGAATTTTAAATAAGAAATTTAGAGTAACAAATATGAGATTTAGCGAGAATTTTATATGATATAAAATTCCATAAAAATGCTCAAATTGCGCCGTACTTCAAAATGATTTCTGCGCACTAATGTTTTCACTCTGTGACAAACTTGCGCGTGCATTCCGACAGCATTAAAATGCTGAACTCACGCTTGGCATTACAATACTTAACTCATACCGTGGCATCAAAATGCCGAACTCACGCCATTGCATTAAAATATTGTACTCAGGCCGTTGCATTACAATGCTGAACTCACGCTTGGCATTACAATACTTAACTCATGCCGTGGCATCAAAATGCTGAACTCACGCTTGGCATTACAATACTTAACTCATGCCGTGGCATCAAAATGCTGAACTCACGCTTGGCATTACAATACTTAACTTCAACCGTGGCATCAAAATGCCGTACTCACGCCATTGCCTTAAAATGTTGAACTCACGCCGTGGCATTACAATGAAAAATTCACGCTTTGACATTAAAATACCAAACTTTTGCCTTGCCATTAAAATTCGGTACATTGTATTGTAATGTATTATTTTAATACAAAAAATTTTATTACAAGGCTGAACGGACATTGTGGCATCAAAATGCCGAATTCATGCCACTAAACAGATTTCAGCTTCGGCTTCCTTGCCTTCAGGAGACTGATTGTATTATTTGTATCTTTGCCTTGTGTGTTCAATGTAGAATTGTATTTTTTGAGCAATCAGTAGATACTAAGAATAATTATTACGAACAATTAATAATGTTACCTACCACCATAATTTTACTCACCATTATAATGTAATCCTCCATTATAATGCTGCCTACCATTATAATCTTACCTACCATTATAATGTTACCCACATTATAATGTTGCTTTTCACTATAACGATTGAGATTTAACTTTCAAATACTGCGTTATTGTCGTAAAGATTTATCATAGAGCAGACAACTTCAAAGTCGTTGGAATATAAGGAAACTGCGTCAGTATTTGGACACCATGACTCATCCACTTTTCAGAGGATCATGCGGTGCAGAATGCGTTGTTCTGCACCAATTAATACTATTTTTACATTCATTATATTCATCTATGGATATCCTGCATTCGCCGCATTCATTTATGAATTAGAATAACCATAACACTCATTTGTACAGCCAATATTAATGAAATGCATGGAGAATGTATTGATGGAATATATATTAAAGTGCAGCAACGTTGGTCAAAGATGATCGTTAATATACAGTTAAATATGTGTATGAAATGACATGATGACAGACGAGAAAGCTATGTTAGAAGAACATTTGCGTAATTATTAGATTATGAAACTGTTTGTTAAATAAGAATAGCGAACTTTAGGAACCATTGGCTGATTATGAACTAGCATTCGTCACTTCATTTTGCTCAGCTTGTTTTTAACAAGTGGCCTCTCAAATTTATTAAGCGATTGATTTAAATGGCTGTTTTTATTCCTGGGTGTACTTATTCCGTATTTAAATTGTCGCTTCAATTGTTGAGGGAATTATGATCTGGATTTAAATTGCCGCTTTCATCCATGAGTGCATTTTGCTTAGGATACAAAGGACCGTTTAAATAGCATAGTGTGATCGCGTGATCACTTGTATTATCATCAATGTAGGGTGTCATGCAATGAAAAAAAACTAGGATTTATTTTCGCAAACAAGTCCGAAGAAAAAGAGCAAACAAAAAGAGCTGCAAAATATTTGCGTGTCCACCGTAGTCGTTGGACAAACAAACTCTTGACACATCAACGGGAACTCTATTGATTGGCGCTGAGCTGCGCCGACCGGGTGTCGAACTTTCAAGATTTGAACTTGCAGAAAGCAACGTAAGTTTAATCGATACATGTAAAATATACAAATAATTAGACTCAAGTTTCAACGCTAAATGTAGAAAATGACATAATTTTTATTGATACGTGCATAGAACGAGGTAAATTTAATCGATTCTCGTTGAAAATGACGTAAGTTTCGTCGATACTTGCATTAAATGACGTAAGTTTCATAAATACTTGCATGAAATGACGTAAGTTTAATTTAAACGTGCAGAAAACGACGTAAGTAAAATTAACTTATGCAGAACATGACGTAAGTTTAATCACACACACAGAAAAAGACATAAAGCTCAAGTTTGAATATTTCGTTCCGAGAAAAGCATTTCCCGTGTCAATGATTCAAGTTAAGTAAGTTGCAGTCAAGTTTCAATCGACAATGGAACAGTGGAATGGGACTAAGAATATCTTAAAGATAATTGTAAATCAAATACATCCGGTACATTTTTAGCTCGATAATGCATTCATGATGAACTAAGTGTGTTTTGGAAATATTTCTTGCAAGTTATGAAATTCAGTCTGGCTATTTTTTATCGTTTTTCTTCTGAATGCAGCAATACAATTTCTCGTGAATGCATAAATAATTTCTCATGTATTAAGCAATAACGTTTCTTTTGTATGCAGCAATACAATTTTTCCTGAATGCATAAATAATTTCTCATGTATTAAGCAATAACGTTTCTTTTGTATGCAGCAATACAATTTTTCGTGTTTGCTGAAAGTCGCATTGAATCTGCATGGTTGATGATGAGAAGATTCCCAGAGTTATCTTCATTACTAAATATTTTATCATAAATAAAGATAAATGGTCAATATAAACTTCTTTAAACGTATTGACCAGGCTCACGACAAGCCTGGCATGAAAATCTTGCAATTAAATTACATGAACTCAATTTCGCTACCTCTAAAGAACACTGAACTGCTCCAAATTTTAATCTGACAGTTTTTTTAAATTTTTCTATAAGATATTTTGTTCAAGTTGGTCTGAGCTCCCTTTATTTTTGCTGGGAATTCTTGATAAAGTTTGTCAGTTCGCTCCTAGACATTATTTTTGGTAATTGATCATATACACGACGCAGAACATTTGGTTTAATTATAACATTCTAAGCATTTTAATTGATTGCGGAATATAAATCTAGAAAATTATGTGACTAAAAATGAATTACATTTTCAGCAAAGTAAATCTAAACACAATCTTTCCCCATGGAAATGAATTTCCTTTTCACTGCCCTTAACACACAGTTATGATGCGCCCATACGTTCTCAATAGTTGCTAATTGAGGTTATTTCACAGTTAACAGTAGCTAATTTATGTGTTGCCATTAAATTTTAATAATTTCAGTACCACTCTTGGAAAAAAATCAATTCCTCTATTCACTAAAAATTTCGCTATTTTCGCGCAGCTTCGCAGTCTCTTATAACTTAATTTCGCATTTTTAGAGCGCTGTAAAGTTTGCTGGAGCGAAACAGTGGCTTGGAAACAAAAGCTTCGTATAAGCAGATTACAGCCATCAGCTCTGAATATGAAAAAACAGAAGCTTAGCCCAGAATTTGATGTTAATGTTGAACGTTAGGAGATCTCCAAGCCAACTTAGTTAGAGGTGAGCGCATCTGCAAACCCTTGCTTCTTGGTCTCAGCCAGACTTTTTATCGACTGAAACATTCATATATCCTGGCTCTAGGGGGAACACAACTCGAGCGACACCCAACATAGGGAGAAAAAAGGGGGCAAAAATTCCCCAAAAAGGAGAATTTTATACAGATTTTTATTTGGTAACATTTTAGTGAGCATTGATATTTCCTCTGGTTCAGTGGTTACATACTAGCAAAAATCAATAAATATTAGACTGGAAAGTGAAAATGGGATTTTCGGAAAAATTTATTACGAAAATAAAAAATTAAAAAATATTTACTGGAGCTTTAGGAACATTTTCATTGCGTTTTCAACTCTCAATTGTGACCATCCGGGTATCATTTCAGGTATATTTCTAATCAGTTTTTTTACCACTCGTAATGCGTTGTTGAGTGAATACATTAAAGATAACGACAAGTTTAGTTAATAAATTCATGACAAATATATATATTGAATGCAATAACACGTTTGGTGGATGAATTCATAATGAATATGGATATTATATATAATGACAAGTTTGCTGATATTATGAATGAATAAATATTTCGAATAATATGAATGAATAAATATTATGAACATAATGAATGAATGAATATTATGAATATTATGAACGAAAAAATATTATGAACATAATGAATGAATGAATATTATGAATATTATGAACACACAAGCGGTGCCAAGGTCCCTGCTGCATTGAGTAGCGTTGGGCTCGAGAAAATGCGTCTAGAAATTGAGAAACTAAAGTTCAGGGAGAGCCTCTCAGCGCGGGAAAGAGAAAGAGGGCACCAGGAGAGGAGAGGGTAAGGGGGTAGTGAGGGGAGAGGGATGAGAGTAAGACGAGGGGTGAGGGGAGAGGGATGAGGCACTATCGACCATATGAGCAAACATCACAGACCTCTCACCGCCGCTCCTCGCTACCCTCTCACTACCACTCCTTTCCATTTCACTCTCGCTGCTATATCTGGTCCTCTCTTTCAATAATTATTTTAACATTTTTTCACTGTCATTTCTCTCTTTCTCTCTCTATCCCTTTCTGTTTCTCTTTCTCAATGTCTCTTCCTCTCTCTCACTGTTGCCTATCACCTTCTTTCTAACTTCCATACCTCGCTATATTTTTATTTTCGTCCCATCATCGCTGTTCCTCTTATTACAATTTCTTAATTTCACTTCTACTCTTATTCAATGCAACGTCTCCATCCATTTCCAATTTCCATCGTCTCGAAATTATTCTCCATTATACATGCACTTAATTTCTTAATATCTTCTCATACATTTTCTGAAGCTGTGATCAGGCATTGAGCAAGGCCGACATTTGGTGGAAAAATTGCATCTTAAACTCAAAGAAATGAGTGAAATTTTTTCCTAATTGCGAGACACTTTCAGCACATCTTGTGTAGGTCAATTTGACTCACTTACAGGTGCGTGCTGCCAGTTGGCGCGTCGTGCAGGTGCAGGGGGCTTGATGCAGATGTGGCAGTGCAGACGTGGCAGTGCAGATGTGGCAGTGCAGATGTGGCAGTGCAGATGTGACAGTGCAGATGTGGCAGTGCAGAAGTGGCAGTGCAGATGTGGCAGTGCAGATGTGGCAGTGCAGAAGTGCTGCCGAGAAAGTTAGAGCGGAAGGCTCGCAGGAGGAGAGCTGTGCAGCTGAGATATTCCCTTTAATTAGAACGGAGCGTCGCACGACTCCAGGGAATCCTGCTTTTCTTAAGGAATCCAGTCACTGTTTACACTGTTTAAAATAGTGTGCAACGACTGTTTACAGTGAAGATACTGCTGGAAAATAGTGTGCAACGACTGTTTACAGTGAAGAGACTGCTGGAAAATAGTGTGCTCTAGCGACTGTTTACAGTGAAGATACTGCTGGAAAATAGTGTGCTCTAGCGACTGTTTACAGTGAAGATAATGCAGGGAAATAGTGTGCAGCAGTTACTGTTTACAGTGAAGATACTGCTGGAAAATAGTGAGCAGTGATGATTGTGTACAGTGAAGATATTGCTGGAAAGTGGTGAGCAGTAATGACTATTTACAGTGAAGATGCAGCTGGAAAATAATGAGCAGTAATGACTGTTTATAGTGAAGATACTGCTGGAAAACAGTGTACAGCAGTGACTGTTTACAGTAAAGTGTGCATCATAGCGATATAAAAATGCTACAAAAATTGCAAAAAAGATCGACTAAGGTATTCATTCTTTTCTGTTTCTCTCGCTTCGTTGGAACAAAATGTTGCAAAATGGTACAGAGTTTCTAATGCTTATATGTTGTGTAACATATGTAACGTAATTTAGATCTTTTTCTAATGAGAAATTAGAGTTCTGCTGAGAATGTCGAGTCATTATATTTTTTCATCTTACAAAAAAATAAATAAATCTGTCTAGAGAAATATTCGTGAGAAAATAATTGCAGATTGGTTTTTATTTGGTATTTGCTTTAATAGGTACCTGACTTGCCATGATTTGGTAATAGATTTGTCTTCATTTGGTTCGTGATTTGACTTTTTATGTACGTGTTTTTTTTTATTATTTACCTCTAGTTGGTATCAGGTTTGACAAGATTTGGTACTTGATTTGGCTTTCTTTTAATTGGTACTTGGTTCAACTTTATTTGGTCTTTGGTTCAACTTTATTTGGTACTTGGTTCAAATTTATTTGGTCGTTGGTTCAACTTCATTTGGTACTTGGTTCAAATTTATTTGGTCTTTGTTTAAACTTTATTTGGTACTTGGTTCAATTTGTTTGATCTTTGGTTCAACTTTATTTGGTCTTTGGTTCAAATTTATTTGGTCTTTGGTTCAACTTTATTTGGTCTTTGGTTCAACTTTATTTGGTCTTTGGTTCAACTTTAATTGGTCTTTAAGTAAATTCAGGTAAGTATCATTCAAGGTAAGTATCGTTTAAGGCAAGTATCGTTTAAGGTAAGTATCGTTTAAGGTCAGTATCGTTTAAGGTAAGTATCGTTTAAGGTAAGTATCGTTTAAGGTAAGTATCTTTTAAGGTAAGTATCGTTTAAGGTAAGTATCTTTTAAGGTAAGTATCATTTAAGATAACTATCGTTTAAGGTAAGTATCGTTTAAGGTAAGTATCGTTTAAGGTAGGCATCATTTAAGGTAAGTACCGTTTAAGGCAAGTGTCGTTTAAGATAAGTATCATATAAGGTAGGCATCATTTAAGGTAAGTATCATATAAGGTAGGCATCATTTAAGGTAAGTATCGTTTAAGGTCAGTATCGTTTAAGGCAAGTATCGTTTAAGGTAAGTATCGTTTAAGGCAAGTATCGTTTAAGGTAAGCATCGTTTAAGGTAAGTATCGTTTAAGGTAAGTATCGTTTAAGGTAAGTATCGTTTAAGGACAGGGCGCTTCATCAGCTCCAGGATGAAGCAATAAGGTTGGTTTACTCTCGGTGATGAGGCCGGCCATTATCGGCGCCGTATCGGCGGCACTGAGCTTAATTGAAACGCTGACACCCGAGCCTCGCTCGACCCGCGTCCCAGATCAGGTTACTTGGGACAAAATGGTGAGCGGTCCCTGCCCTTGCGGGGGGGAATTTGGGGCTATCTGGGCCCCAATTGTGCGTGGAGTTTTAGGGAGTAACCTGGAATATCCCCATACGGAATTAAAAATTTTTGTTTATAAACTTTGAGAGATTTAAGTGCAAAAATATTCTAGTAAATGAGAAGACATTTTTTCTGTTGCTCATATCCTAGTTATGTAAAATGGACACCATTCACCATATGTTCCTTTTGTGTTTAAATATCCTTAAAAAGTCACTATTTTTCCAGCTATTGAGATGCCTTCCGAAGATATTTCGGCTAAGAGAAAATCCACAGCAGAATAAAGTAGGAATTTGTCATCGCAGGATTTTCTAAAGATGGAAAACTGATCTTATGATCAACTTTTTTTGCGGCTTCGTTATAGTTTGTGCTAGTGCGGCAATAAACGCATTTAATTACAACATTTTTTTATGCTACGGAATTTTGGATCTAAATTACGAATTTTAGAAGCGTATCCTAGATTTTGGATCTACATTTTATTGAGTTTTCATGAAGTATTTAATCTGATTTCATTGCTGATTGAATTCATTCAGAAGTTGCCGACGTCTCGACATTTAGAAACTGTCGACGTTTCTATTGTTAAGTTGCCGACGTCTCGTCATTTAAGTTGCCGACGTCTCGTCATTTAAGTTGACGACGTCTCGTCATTTATGTTGCCGAAGTCTCTCTCGCCATGTAAGTTGCCGACGTCTCGTCATTTAAGTTGCCGACGTTTCGCCATTTAAGTTGCCGACGCCTCGTTTTTTAAGACGCCGATGTCTCGTCATTTAAGTTGCCAACATCTCGCCATTCAAGTTACCGACGTCTCATCATTTAAGTTGCCGACGTCTCGCCATTCGAGTTGCCGACGTCTCGCCATGTAAGTTGCCGACGTCTCGACGCTTAGAAGACTCGTAATTTTTCAGCGTCATGAAGACTACGTCGAGCTTGCCTCGTCGTAGTGTAGGCATCGACCGACAAGACAAAGGCTCTGTTTGCTCTAAGACCACCTCCGTGCAGGGCTAAACAAAGGCCCCGTGGCTCAAAGCCTTACAAATTGATAAAAATTACACAATTAGCGTTACATTGAAACTTCTCCGTTCACAATGAGCGTTAACTATTTTAATGAAGGCAGATAGCAACTTCAAATGATTATCGTATCCTAGTTTGCAACCTCATATATTAAGCTCGAGTTTTTGAAAACCTCAGCGTGATGTAAATTGATGGAAAAAGAGCCAATAATGTCTTTTTTATATAGAAAAATTAATGCGTTTTTCCCCTTTCACTGAATACTTTTCGAAAATTATCTAGCTTCTTTGACCATCTTCAGTGGACTGTATCATATGGCGTTTGCAAACCGTCATGACTCAAACTTGCTAACAACCCTGCAGAGTCTCATGCCTCACACGGGACGATTGAAGTTATCAGGACAACAAATAAGCAGATTATCATGCCTAAAACCTGCATACCTGCGGACAAACCTGCAGAGTATCATGCCTCACACGGGACGATCGAAGTTATCAGGACAACAAATAAGCAGATTATCATGCTAAAAACCTGCAAAGTTGTGGATAAACCTGCAGAGCATCATGCCCCACACGGGACGCTTGAAGTCCCGAGGACGACAAATATGCAGATTATCATACCTCTAGCCCTAGCATACCTGCTAACACCTGCAGTGTATCATGCCTCACACGGGACGATCGAAGTCATCAGGATGCTGTTGAAACGCAGGTTAAATGAATTACTGAAGTGCTTGGCCCTGCACAAACAAAAAGGGGCAATAGAAATATATGAGACTTAATATCGTTTTATGGAAATAAGGTGATAAAAGGCATACTCGAAGGACTTCATTCTTCCATACAAACCTTTCCTTTTTCATTCTAGGTACAACTTGGGAAATTGAATGCATTTCAAAGAACAGAAATATCGGAAAGTATTCAGAATTTTTTAATGTTTCGACCGCACCATCAATAATATGTTTTCACTATAGACGAATTTTTTTCTAGCATTATTTCAGTTCAGAGTTGATTATTATTCGAATCGTGTAGTTAGTTTAGTATGGGGAGCAGACACCGTAGAGTTTATGGATCTGGCGTAAGTGAGTCGACGGTTTGAGAATTCAGACGACAGTGAGGGGAGCTAGCGAGGATCAGACGATAGTGAGGTCCACGAATTATTCAAAATGAACTAAGATCTCAGAGATACATCGATAGTATAGTATAGATAGAGGAGATAAGATATAGATAAGAGTATAGATAAGGGTTTTCCCAGTTCTGTAGTAAATTGAAACATCTTGTCACTTTGAAGACATTGATATTGGTACTGATCTATTAACAAAATTATTTATAGCGAGCGACAGACGTATATCGCGAGCTACCATTTTTAAATGAACGAAAAATGGCATGTAATCATCCACTCAATCCAGGATGCAATCATTCAAACAACATGATGAACAATAATTCAATCAACATTGTTATCATTATTCAGTGGCGAAAAATGGTGAGCAATAATTCCCGTAGAAGGATGGAATCATTGACTCATGTGATAACTGATAGAGAGTTGAATTTATTTAACGAAATAAGATGAACCCAAAGATGGAGGTCATTATACGACAATACAATGTATCCGGAAATATACCAGAATTAAGACAGCCTATCATTTGAATTTTTAACTTATACCTGTGATTTATCCCTTACCACATGTCATCTAATCTCTTTACCTTCGATTATTATTTATCCTATTGACCATCTCCTGTTATTTATTCTTTTTCCCTTCTACCTTTCATATTACCTTTAAAAACTTTAAATATAATTTAATCTTGACCACATTTCATTTAATATCGTAACGTTTACTCATCTTTAAATATTTCGACCTAAACCTATCATTTAACCCTTTAAAATTTTACATATCATTCAACTCAACACTTGTTGAAATTACGATACCAATACCGAACTCTGCTGCTATGTCGACGTCGATTTAGCTTAGGACGCGACGTAAGCAAATGCAAATCAGTTTAGAGAAGACATCAAGCGCTCCAACTTGAGTAAAGTTTGATTGGATTTAGGATCTAGGCAACAACTTTTAATTGAATCCACTCGTCAAGTTGGAGAAGAAACGGCGAAGAGTTCAGCGCATGTATCGACGGGCAAACTCATGTCAGTACTGGACTTAAATGCGTTTAAATGCAAAATCAATTAATTAGGATAGATAGAAAATAATTACACATATAATAAAAAAGATATTTTGAGTGAACAAGGGAATAAATAAATAACATAAATAAGTCTGAAATTAAGAAAGACGTATAAGTATAAATGCGAGAGGGGATTTCCACCCCTAAAAATTTCATGTATGAATGAAGTGTTGCAAATATTATTGAGACCACGATAAGGAAAAAAATGAGCAGTTAAATAAAAAAGTATATTCTTCTAAAATAAAGTCTTATCCGTTCAAGTTAGTTGATAATTCTAATACCTCTAACCCTACCATCAAGTTGCTTATACTGAAAGAGCATTTGAGCTCAATTAGAAGGTTTGCTATTCATATCTTTATTGTTCCAATTGTTGTTTTTATTTTTTTAAATCTCATTGATCTCTTCTATTACATCACAGTCATATAAAAATTGCTGGCGTGAAAAACAAAAAATGTGAATGGATAATCACGCAAGGCAGAGGTAGCTTCTTATCTACGAACTCTAGTTTTACGTTAAGAACATTCAATACAATAATTTTGAAATGGTGATGTTACTTTAATAAAATTTTGGCCTGTCCCTGATTCTTAACAACGAAATTACTTCGCCAATTTCAAGCCGAATTTTAACAACTGGCTGCGGGTTATGAACCCTCAACTCACTCCTCAAATCTTTGTGATCTTAACAATTCGGCCTACACCTGCTTCTTACTAGGGATGCGCTGCACTTGTTGTATTAATTGAATGTATTTAAATAAACCTTAACACGTGGACACTTATAAGATAAACGCCAAGCTACACTTGAATGGCTCATGTTGTCTAAATAGTTACTCTTACCCACAGCCGGAGCAGAGAGCGCAGCTGATACGCCCTTTTTCTGGGCGAAACTGAGTCAGGATGACCCACATAAGGGCAAAAAGTGCATTCCTATTTGGATAAAGTATTTTTATATTGTCTGATTATGTTCTTTTCCAAATAAATGTCTTTTTTGTTGCGTGACTACATAAATACAAATTTCTATACTTTTTGTTATTTTTTCATCATTTTTAATGAGAGCCAGACAATAGTGTCGACAAATAAACAGTTTGACTGATTTTTGTGCACACATTTTCGCAAAATATATTTTCAATACTTTCGGCGGTTCAATGGGAAACTCTGAAGCGACTCTAAACTGCGGTAAAGGTGTCCGGTCAAAAACGCTGCGTTTTGTATGGCTCTGGAGCGGCTCTATAAAGTGCGGTAAACGTTCCCGGTCATGAGGGTCGAATTTGTGCGCGTCAATGGAGCGGCGCAAAACGGCGGTAAACGTTCCCGGTCATGACCGCTGCGTTTGTGCATGGCACTTGAGCGGCTCTAAACTGCGGTAAACGCTTCCCGGTCATGAGTGTCGCGTTTTTCCTCGGCAATGGAGCGGCTCTAAAATACGGTAAACGCTTCCCGGTCATGAGGGTCGAATTTGTGCGCGGCAATGGAGCCGCTCAAAATGGCGGTAAATGTTCCCGGTCATGAGCGCTGTATTTCTGCATGGCCCTAGAGCGGCTCCAAATTGCGGTAAACGCCTACCGGTCATGAGCATCGCGTTTGTGCATGGCTCTGGAGCGGCTCTAAACTGCGGCAAACACTTCCCGGTCATGAGCGTCGCGTACGTACATGGCTCTGGGGTGGCTCTAAATTGCGGTAAACGCTTACCGGTCATGAGCATCGCATTTGTGCATGGCTCTTGGGCGGCTCTAAATTGCGGTAAACGCATCCCGGTGCCGAGCGCCGTGTTTTCCGCGGCCCTGGAGCGGCCCTAAACTGCGGTAAACGCTTCCCGGTCAAGAGCGCAGCGTTTGCCCAGTTCTGCCCAGCGAGCAAACGACATGATCGTTGGCGCTCGACGAGTCTAGCATTAGGCGGAAAGCAGACTTCCCGCCTAATGTTTGCTGGACAAATCCTTACATCCTTGGGACAATATTGAAACCGGTAAAAACACAGCCGCTCGCTAGCACAGCTATCGACGAGGAGGGTATACCCCACCCCCTCCCTCAGATAACTTTCTCACGATTGATCTTAAAGTCAATTTTTAGTCATTGAAATTCACTGGCGTCAATGTGACATGATCCGAGTCTGAATATATGAGTTAATTACCTCCTCACATTTGAACCCGTCAACATATGGGCAATATTTTTATGAAGGAGATAAAATATTATAAATGCATTAATTAGCATATTCCGAAACAACCCTAATGCGTGGGTGGTGTCTCACTAACGCACAACAGATATCTTAATGCAAATCCGAACAATGGACAGATAGGTATGTTTTTTGTTGACAATCAGGAGTCTTATTTCATTTATTATAATAATAATGAATAGAACGAGACGCCTGATTGACACCGGACACTAGTTGACAATACGAATCACAATAATTGTTAATGCATTCGAGACTTGTAGATCTGTTCAAATAATCATGTATTAACAATAATACAAACTTATTTGCTTGACAAAATATTTAGATGAACTTTGTTTCTCTACCATGATTTTTTGAAAATTTCGGCTGAGTAAACAAAATTCTAGGTTGGTATTCTGCCAAAGTGTTGCGCATTTAAACCGCGACCGTATAAAATGTATAATTATGATAAAATGTATCAATAATGAATAAACCTTGTGCGATTTATACTATACGGAATTTTTATAAGTTCTACTTCCTGGCAAGAACCACAATAGGAAGAAAAATTTAAATATGATCCCGTAAGAATAATTTTCATTAAAATCCAAGTAATCTCCGAAATGCAGGCGTCATTTTGTAGGAATCTCTGGGCTGTCGGTAAATTCCACAGAACTCCAAACAATCATTGAAATGCATACGTCATTTTCTGAGTAGTTCGAGGCTGTCGGCAAACATTGCTTGGGTCGGGCCTTCCCCTCGCAATGCATGGGGTTCTTGCGACACGTGTTTCGTGCCTGTGTACCTTTTGTGATATGTAATCCGTACTAGTTTGATAAATTTTCGTGCCTTGTATCATAAGCAATCTGAACAAATTTGATAAATTATCGTGCTTTGTATCATGAGCAATCTGCACAAATAAATTCTCGTGCCCTGCATTATAAGCAATCTCCACAAATTTGATAAATTCTTATCCTTTTCATCACATGCAATCGGCACAAATTCGATCAATTCTTATCCTTTTCATCACATGAAATCCGCACAAATTCGATAAATTCTTATCTTTTTCATCACATGCCAGCGGTACAAATTCGATCAATTCTTATCCTTTTCATCACGTGCAATCTGAACAAATTCGATAAATTCTTATCCTTTTCATCACATTTAATCGGCACAAATTCGAAAAATTCTTATCCTTTTCATCACATTTAATCGGCACAAATTCGAAAAATTCTTATTCTTATCATCGCATGCAACCCGTACAAATTCGATAAATTTTCGTATGAAATTCAAAGATGAAATACGCATTAGTTTGATAAATTCTCGTGCCCTGCATTACATGCAATCCGAAGTAGTTTGATTATTCCTGAGGCGAGTCGTTTCCGTATCAGATCTATATAATCACCAAAGAGAAACGTTTATATGTTTATAATTCCACCCGATATATATAATAAAATAATGCTCCATTAGACTGATTATGTCTTGATAATCTTTATCGCTTGATAATCTTCATACGTTACAGGAGCAAAGTGTATTCTGACAAATAATAGTCTCGAGCTCTTCATAGTTATGTTTATCATTCATAATATTCATTAGAGTAAGTATAAGTAATGTCCGTGACGATATTCTTCAGTATATTCTTATACATTGAAATTATTTTGTTTAAGAAATTATCCACCCGGATTATACTCAAATTAAATATGATCACTATTATGATTATTAGAGCATGCGAACAAAAAATATGTTGCGGATATTCATCTTATTAATCGATTATCTCATAAAAACGTAGCTAGAAATGAGTAATCACTTCCTGATTATAATCAACATCTTCAATGATTTTTATTACTATTATCTTGGTTGAAAATAATTTCTCTCCTCATCGTCAAAACACCAGAACTGTCATGGTACACCTGAACTGTAATGACGCTTGCGTTATCTACACCAAATAGGTAGCAATTTACTCCAGACCTATCATGATTAACCTGTGATGTTCTGATATTATGTTCATCATCTCCAGTACAATGTACATCATCCCCATTACTATACCCTGTATGATTTACATGATCCCCTGTATTATGTTCACCATCCCCTGTATGATGTACATCATCCCCTGTATGATGTACATCATCCCCTGTACGATGTACATCTTCCATAGTACTATTTTCATCATCCCCTGTATGCTGTACATCATCCCCTGTATGCTGTACATCATCCCCTGTACGATGTACATCTTCCATAGTACTATTTTCATCATCGCCTGTATGCTGTACATTATCCCCTGTATGCTGTACATCATTCCCTCTATGCTGTACATCATTCCCTGTAAAATGTACATGTAACCTTCAAGACGTACACGTACGTCGCACTTGCCTGCGCGTCGCGGCCGTGCGCCACAAAAGTCCCCGCCTGAGGTCCCGAGAGAAGGGCATGACTCAGCACTTCTGGCGCCTCTCTTCACAAATTCCAACGCACAGTTTCCTATTCAAGATTCTCTTCTACGCGAATATTCTTGCTTTGTACATGGCGATTAATTCAGTGTTTCATACGTCTCATTGTTTTTACTTGTAAATTATTTCTTCGCTTATTTTATTTATATTGTAGAAATAATTTTCATGTTAGAGAATATTATTCCTAACTAAATGTTTATTGGAAAAATTAAATTTTGGTATAAACCCGATTTACATTAATTAAGCGATCAAGTATATTTAAGATTTACAGTCAAATAGTAATCAAGGTTCACATTTCGCAATATGCAATGAGATTAGTGAGTTTAAACTCGATAAGTAATTAAGAACTATTAGAACCTCTTAAAAGCTAGGGCGACGGGGCCTCAGATAGTTAAAAATAGACTAGTATTTTCTTGGTGGTTTAGGCCTCGTAGGTGGAAACTGCAGTGAAGTGCAGATCTCGTGAAGAAATGTAGAGTAGATCTGATGATCGTCTCATCACCAACATCAGCGTTGGATGGATTCCATCAAAAAATTATATAACTAAAACTCTAAAAGTAAAAAACTAGCGCGCTTATTGGGAAAAATTAGCGTTGAATACTGGTTAAAGAAACCAATGAATGAATTTTATGAATCAGGTTTTGAAATAAAGATTAGCAAAAATTCGAAAAATGATAATCACTAAAAAATTTAATAAATTAACATGGCTGATTATAACCTTGCTAAACCTTGACAAACCTTGCTATTATTTATTATAATTGAAGTCGGAAAATCTAGAACGTGATTGGAAAATTTAATAAAACTAGCCCGATTCCTCAACTTATCCTTTGATCAAATAGAATAATAACGTGCCCACTTAACTGCAGCTTGCTATTTTATCAAATAGAATAATAAATTCAATGCCAGCTCATAAAATTAGTTGAATGCGATGCGGTGGGTGGGCCAATGGGCTAAATATTCATAGCTCTACGCCGGCTTGGTAGGGCGAAGGAGGTAACGTTTTGTTATCGGCGTCACGCGCTCTGTTTACGAAAAGGATGGACGTGAAATGCACATTTTTCGTATGAGGTGCGATTTGAGCGGCAGGGATTTTAATCGTAAGTATTATGTCATATGTAGAGCTACACAAGGATTCCTCTACAGGCGAATGATGGAGTGACACAGAAGTGGTGATCAGCCGCGGCCATCGGATTGTCTGCAATACAGACAGAAAGCTCTGAAGAAAGCTTCGTGAGTCTCAGCGTGCTCGAGTCTTGCGACGAGTGACTCAGCAGACTCGGCAGACTCCTTTATTATGAGTATCATTGAGTATAATGGAGCTATGATATGTACCTTGCGCGAATATATTCAGCAATCTTTCTTGTCAGACTTGTTGGAGTGAGAGTGGATAGAAATATTTCAGTAATTTGGGTTACGAAAGTGAAATCAATTTGTTGTAATCTATGCAAGAGGCAGAAAATAGCTGTTGGATAAAAACTGATATCATTGCTTCATTAACAAGCTCAATACACATAAAAACAAGGCCTTAAATAATCAGAAAATTTTCATGTTAATTTTGAAATGAAGGCTGATATTCCTTTTCTGTCTTACTAAGGAGATATTGTACTGCGTTCTAGTGGGAGTTTACCATACAAATTTTTTTACACGTCTTGAATATATTCAAGCAAAGAAAATAAAAATGGCAAAAGAGGTTGAACTCGTAATAATTCATCAGTTAAAACATTGAATTTTGTAATTTTTAAGAAAGAAATGCTCACAATTTAGGCGTCAATTGTGCATCGCCTTATTCAGGCTCTTAATAAACTCAGAAAACGGTAACAAAAATCACACCGAGTATGCCACGCTGAGCCTAAATCTGCGCGTTAGTGAATATTGAATCAAGAGGAGACTTGAATGTGCGTGTCATTGAGCAAGATTGTGTTCAGAAACATGATGTTTATGACTTGTTCACAGTGATGCTGAGGCCACTGGCAGTGTCAACTGTCACTATTTGCACTTCAATTGTCATGTCCATGCGACAAGGTTTGATGTAGCAGCAGCAGCGTCGCATATGCCTTCATGGATCGCACAGCCATGAATGAAGCAATCGAGGAGGGCCAAAACTCTCGTTACTGAGCAAGATACACAACGTAAAGCGTGTGCTTTGACTCTAGCATGACATAAAATGTGCAGTAGTTTTACCCTGACTAAATAGTATTATTCGTGAATTTGCGGTTGTTGCCTTGAATGTCTATGCAATGAACTTCATGCAAAATACTTCTTGCATCAAAAAAATTGCGTGAAAATATATTTACTCAATTTTGTCAAGCAGGGTACGTTTTTTATAAATACAAGATTTTGTTTTAGCACATATTTGTCACATCTGATCTACCGATCTTGTTACAGATTGCGAGTAAAATGTTTCCAGGAAGTGTTTGATTTTCTTATCATTTTCACCACTGTAAGGACTTTTCAAACTTGAATTTTTCAAGTTCGTAATTGAAGCTGCATTTTATCGATATTTTTTTATTGCAAGAGACATTTATGAAATGATTAATTACGTAAAATTTCAATTTTATGGACGTGCTTGGATTTCAGAAAATACTTTCTGGCTTTAACTCACCTAATTCATGACTTGAGACGATTTCAGATGTAAATCAAAACATTATTCAAAGTAGAAAACAAAATTTCGGTCGTGTCTGGCGCTATGAATGATCTGCTTGATTGTTGAAGAAAGCAAAGCCCGCGTTAACATCTGCTGGAAACATGCGAGCGCGGTGGTGGACGGTCGAGTGTTTGTTTAGTGATCGGAGGAATGAAACATGACGCTTGTGACGCTGGTGGCCGCCGCCAAAACCCAGCGCTTGTGACGTTGGTGGCCGCCGCCAAAACCCGGCGCTTGTGACGCTGGTGGCCGCCGCCAAAACCCGGCGTTTGTGACGTTGGTGGCCGCCGTCAAAACCTGACGCTTGTGACGTTGGTGGCCGCCGTCAAAACCTGACGCTTGTGACGTTGGTGGCCGCCGTCGAAACCCGACGCTTGTGACGTTGGTGGCCGCCGTCGAAACCCGACGCTTGTGACGTTGGTGGTCGCCGTCAAAACCCGACGCTTGTGACGTTGGTGGCCGTCGCCAAAACCCGGCGTTTGTGACGTTGGTGGCCGCCGTCGAAACCCGACGTTTGTGACGTTGGTGGCCGCCGTCGAAACCCGACGTTTGTGACGTTGGTGGCCGCCGTAACCCGTCGTTTGTGACGTTGGTGGCCGCCGTCGAAACCCGACGTTTGTGACGTTGGTGGCCGCCGTCAAAACCCAACGTTTGTGACCTTGGTGGCTGCAGTCAAAACCCAACGTTTGTGACGTTGGTGGCTGCAGTCAAAACCCAACGTTTGTGACGTTGGTGGCTGCAGTCAAAACCCAACGTTTGTGACTTTGGTGGCCGCTGTCAATCTTCAATTTTTCGCTCTAAAAGCTTTCGTTCCTTGTTCAAAGATAACCACACATCTTCTTTTATTTTTTAGTGGCCTTAACGTAATTTTGTGCAATCGATACTTATAATAGGCTTTGATATTATATTTTCATTGATGAAAATTAGTGTTCAATTAAATTCAACTGCAACAGACATAGATAAAAATAATACAAGTATACAAACTACCTGAGTGCAAATGTGTTTTCAATTACAGTGTTTTGTAAGATCACAACCTTGCAAGCTATATCAACGTACCAAAGTTTTATAAAATGCAATATATTGAAATTTCAAAAACTTTTCAAACTATTAACATGTTTTCATGGATGTATCTTGCCAAGTTTATGCGGGCAAGACTGTTGATTTTGCTACACTGATGTTATATACGTGAATAACACGCAGTTCACAGAACCTAGGCACATTTTCCAACAACTTGCGAATAGAGTAGAAGGATCCGGCCTCTCATCGCTGTAACAGGATTACGAAATCTCATTCTATGAAGTCCACTATGGTTTCGCTTGAGCCTTTCGAGAAAAGCGAACTGATCTCAGTAACAATAACCGTGAAAATTAACGTCTGTGAGAGCCTTTTATGACAAACTCGCGTAATTCATTCATCAAACTTCCGAGTCGAACTGAGCGCATTCACCTGATGTTGCAAACACGTGTAAGGAATGATACTGGAAACTGTCATCCATAAGAAACTTTCGTTCATGAGAAACTTTCCATTCATAAAAACTGGCATTCATTAGAAACTGGCGTTCATAAGAAACTGGCATTCATGAGAAACTGGCATTCATGAGGAACTTTTCATTCATTAGAGACTAATCATTCATGAGAAACTGACATTCATGAGAAACTTTTGTTCATGAGGAAGTATCATTAATAAGAAGCTTTCATTCATGAGGGACTTTCATTCAGTAGAAGATTAATTAGTGAGAAACTGTTATTCATAAGAAATTTAATTTCTCTTAAAATTTTACATCAAGAGAGACTTTCGTTTGTGAGAAACTCATTATTCAAAGGAAATATTGATTCACCAGAAACTTTGATTTATGAGAAACTTTCAGTCACATTAACTCTCATTCATGAAAATATTTTAGTCATTATTCAATTTGTTCATAAATTCATTCAATAACTATTTTTCAAGATTATCTGTCATTGCTATGAACATAATCATCAATTATATTAAGAACTTTAACAATTTTTAGCTAATTTTATGCTACGCTATGCAATCAATTTGTTAAAATTGAAATTGTTATTTTCAGCAGAAAGAAATTTCTCATTCATAACAGTCCAAAAAATATTTGAAAGTATTTAAAAATGCAAATTCCATCACATAAAGGATTGAATCTCTCTTAAGAGCTTCGATAGAATAGATAAAAAGATTGATAAAAAATATAGATCATTAAAATATAACTCTCACGCCCATTGTCGATAACAGTGTCTTTGTTGCACCTGGCGCTGAGAACACCGTTGTTCATCTATTACAATTGATAATTAGATGTAATATATGAAGGTTCAACTCAAAGTTCGAGTTCCAATTGCTGAAATATTTTAGTGTAGCTTTGAATTCTTATTGGCGGAGAATTCTCAAACTGCGATTTGGTTTAAATGTAGGCTTACTAAATAAAGCACTCACGGACTGTTATTTAACACGAATGTTTCTATACTTGAATATTTAATTTCTATATTTGAAAATTAAATCTTTAAATTCCGAGAATTAGGAGTTTGATGGTTGTAAAATGATTACATCAGCACCCGTAGGCCGTCAATTAAACCTCAGCCTCTTTATTAGCCTTGTAAAAGATAATCTTTTGATTGTGTCGACGGCGAGGTTTAGAGGCGGCACTTGACGTAGGACTCTGACTCTGTGCAGCTCATTATCCTGATGATGGAGGCGTAATCACGTACCTAAGAATCCTTCGTTTAATCCTTCGTCCCGTTCCTGCCAACAGTTGACCTGCTACGTGAGGCTGTTTTCATGTCAGTAGTATTTTTTCCCCTAAAATGTTAGATTTTTAAAATAATAATAATGAATCGTGCAGACCCTGTTTCTGTTTCATATGAAATTAGTAATTTAAATAATAATATACGTTTAAAAATTACTTTTTAAAGACAACACTTCCAAAGAATCCAGTATCTCCAATCTTACAGATGTACAATGAATTTCTCATAATTTTTTAATATATAAATTTTTTTCAAAATTATTTATTCTGTTGATTGATTCATGCATTGCCTCTGACTTCACACAAGTGTGCAAAATTTCAGATCAATTAGACAGGTAAAAATGTGTCAAATATCAGTTATAAGATTTGTAGCTGACAAAATTATTTTTTTCAATTTTCTTAGTATTGAAAAAAATTTTTTTAATTTTAAAAATCATTTATTTTGACACTTGATTCATGCATTGTCTCCAACTTTAAACAAGTGTGCAAAATTTCAGATCGATAGGATAAGTAGACGTGTATTAAATTTCGATTACAAGATTTGTAGCAGACAGACAGACAAACAAGAAGTGAAGTTAAAGAGAAGTGTTGTAATAATAAATATGGATTTGACCAGGGATCAAAGAGTCAGAGTAATTAAACTGATTTCTAAAATTGCAAACCAACTTACAACCAAAGTAAACGCCTCTAAAATAATTGTATTTTTATTGAAGGAAAAAAAGATGAATTTTATTGACATCTTCTTTGGTCGTAAATTCATTATTGCAATGAGTTACTTGAAAGATCATGTATGAGTTAAGCTTGGAGCTCATAATATGATGATCTATAATATATTACTCAGTATTTTGGAATAGATAGCATTGCCTTTAATTATTTTCAGTCTGACAGTCGTGTATGAGCCATTTGACATTCATGTATGAGATGCCCGACAGTCGCTTATGACACCTCTGCCTGGCATTCGTGCATGAACCGCCCGACAGTTGTGTATGAGCCACTGGACATTCGTGTATGAGATGCCCGACAGTCGCGTATTAGACCTGTTGCATTCGTGTATGAGACGCCCGACATTCTAGTACGAGTCGCCCGACAGTCGTGTATATGAGTCGCACGACAGTCGTGTATGAGTCGCCAAAACTGAAAAGTGTGAAGCAGCAAGTGCTAATGAGCGACCTTGTCACGAGAGCACGTACTTCTACTTTCTACATTACGAATACGCACGCGAACTTTCTAGTCAACGAATCCGATTGTGACTCTATAGATTACAAATACGCACACTGATTCTCTACATTACGAAAACGCATGCGAACTTTCTAGTAAACGAATCCGCTTTCGGACTTTCCAGATTACGCATACGCACAGGCACTATTTGTATCCCGAATACCCACGCGGTCTCTCAAGATCACGAATACGCAGCAAACTCATTAGATTTCGAATATACGGTCACTCAAATGTCCATCCAACGTTTGAAGCTTTTTACTTCGAACACAATGCAAGTTTAGAATAAAATTCTCGAAAAATAGGCAATTATAATACTGTTATTGATTTACGCTGCTAATCAGTTGTTTAATTAAATTGAACTGTGATCAACAATAACTTTAATTATACATTGGACTTCATTAGAAACTCTAGTATTGACGGTGAATTAGAATAAAAGCTTCTGAAGCCTAAAAATGTATAGAAAACAGAAATATTTAACTCAGTGCTGACCAATATGGCTGACTAATTTATTAATGAGATCAATAAATTTAAAGGTGTGATTTCTAAATAATCCTGTTTCACGGAACTCTGTGGTAATGAGTAACACGCTATGATTTTAAACTCGGAGCCAATACTTGTATTAGATTTGAAAATTAGGATGTAGTCATGTAACACCTGTTAAACTAATTATTTGCAGTCAAATGAAAACTTGAACTATATTCCATCAATGCCAGTGTCGATTTTTCTACTCAGTCCACTAAAATTTTTTGGACGTGCGTCCAACCATTACTGAACTTCAGGCGTATTGTGCAATTTTTGGAGCTGAAAAATATTTTCTTTAGCAGATGGGCTTGGGGAAAAGAAATGTTCGGTGAATTTATAAAGAGCAATAACAGTTACTTGAAGAAGTTATTCTTTAGTATAAATATTCTACCCATCCACGTTTCGGTTACACTAGTTTCTAAAGCAACGTAAGTTATTCTCTAGCATAAAAGACGTCGAAGAGTTAGTTATTTTCTCTTTAGATGTAGGGCTCGCGTAGAGGCACCGTACGCGCGTTGCGCACAGCCATTGTGAGCGCATACAAAGCGAGGGTTGGAATAGAGGCACGGGTATGGATGGCAGCAGCAATGAACAGACGCCAAAGAGACTCCTGTCAAAGAAACCACCACCGATGAATCCAAGTGAACACAAAAAGAATGTCTACTCCATGGGCCGTAAAATTGGCGAACAACACCTAATGAAAGTTGCGGTCTCAGCATCTAATTTATGATGGCGGCGACGCAGGTTGGCTGCCGTGTGTCCAGCTCGTTTGTACAGGCCTTCCAAGGTAATTGGTTAGTGACAGTAAATGACTCGCCCACATATTTTTTATCTGGTTGTATTTAAAATAACTATCTGGGTTTTGATAAAAATTTGTCAGTAGGTGCAGTTTCTTTGGATCACTTTTGAGGTAGCGAAATCTTAGAATTTTGCTCTAGTGTTGGACATGATGCAGCAATATATTTTTGAAAGAATATAAACTTTTCTTCTCTGAGCCTTTAAACTATTCTCATTCACTATCTAAACTGCAATATTCACAATGCGCCTCGTTGTTTGATCAACACCTGGTGTCAATGAGATAAGTTATCTCTCGTTTATTGATTATAACTCGTAAGCATATCACGCGTCCATCTCGCTCTACGTAGGCAGAAGGGCACGTGTAGGCGATGGGGCTGTAAGATATCACATCCACTCACGTAGCTCTTTAACTACAGAACAATTCCCTCTCTAATTCAGTGCACAATTGATTTAAAAAACCTTGATCTCACTTTCATTGCTCCCGCGGAATGACATAATTTTGATATTCCTTATTTTCTATTTTCATTTCGCCACAGTCCAAAAATTAAATAATTAAATTAGAGTATAAGAACAAGTAGATCAAAAAGGATCTCAGACCTACGCGTCTAAGACATTAGCTTATTATGATGAATTTCAACGTGAAGGCATTATAACAAAATTTTAATTACGAATTATTTGACTATATTTTTAATATGTTCAATATCTCCATAGAAAATTGTGATGTAACTGAAATAATATCATTTTTATTCCCTTAATCATTCAATCCAAAGAATTATGTTGCTCTATTTTAGCCGACTTTACTACTAATCTGCACTTTGTGTGGAACCATCTTTTGTACCCAACAATCCACTCACATCGATACGTCATAAGGACTCAACCGCCTCATATTGAGCACGTAGCCTCAGCGCACAATGATCATACAGAAAGAAAGAGCAACAAATTTCGTAAACAAGTCTTGTTGAAGGAATTCTTGGCCGAGGATACAATGGGCAGGATGCTGCTGGTGACAGAGTCTGGTAGGATACTTGCTGCGTCTGTGCTCTGAATACACGCCCTATTGCGCCTTGATCTCAACAATCAAATGGAAGATTTATTAGTATAATGATAACGATTTAGCAGGAAAATTATAATAATGATATATAAGTAAAATAAAATGGCGATTTATCAGTACAATGATAATAAAATGTACCAGAAAAATTATAATAATGATTCATCAGTAAAATCATAATATTGATTTATAAGTAAAATAATAATAACGATTTATCAGCTCAACGATAGATAAATTTATCAGTAAAATATAATAAAGATTTATAAGTAAAATTATAATAATGATTTATAAGTAAAATAATATCAATGATTTATAATTACCATGATAATAAAATTTATCTGTGCAATGACAAAAAGCGATTGGTTTCATGGGGACATCATGACGCAAAATTCCAGGAAAATTTTTAACTAATACGAGTTATGTTCATTGAATAGTTGAATCGAGACTTGAATTATCTGCAACTTAAGTATTAGAAAAATAATGCCAATGTTTGAGGCTTGAAAAAATAAATTCCAATTTGCTTGACTCAAACTCTGATCGAATCGAATGAAATGTTAACCTTGTTTTAGCAACCAAAAGCTCAATGCATTATGGCAATGACACGATTACCGAAGACAGAAATGGTGCTCATAGATGTTCGCAAATTTTGAAATTCATATGACATTTTTGAGTGACCCCTCCTCACTTGTCCTCGTGGTCCAGTAAGTTATATATTAAATTAAATGGGCCACGTTTATGGGCCCTGGCTTTCGTATTTAGTAAACTGGGCCATGTTTGTAAGGCCCAGCTGACCCAGAAGTATTTTGGATGTTTGAAACTGGGCGCTGCTTGCAGGGCCGCGGGCCTCGCATGGTTTTGTATTGAGTGAACTGGGCCATGTTTGCTGGGCCCCGCTGGCCCACCGGTTTTTGTTTGGGCCATGTTTGCTGGGCCTGCCTTGGAGGCTCGTCTGACGCGTCATCCATCAACGCCTGACGGGCGGGGCAGACGTCGACCTGTTACTGGTACCTTCATGGTACCTGCTGGTACCTGCTGGTACTTTCATAGTACCTGCTGGTACCTGCTGGTACCTGCTGGTACTTTCATAGTACCTGCTGGTACCTGCTGGTACCTGCTGGTACCTTCATGGTACCTGCTGGCATCTCCATGGTACCTGCTGGTACCTGCTGGTACCTGCTGGTATCTCCATGGTACCTGCTGGTACCTGCTGGCATCTCCATGGTACCTGCTAGTACCAGCAGGGTTCATTAATGCAAGTTTCGTTGGAAACCAGAAAGCATTTCTTATTAAAGATTTTCTTATTTATTTTCTCACTTCCGAAAATTAGGCTTCTCGTAGGATTTTAAAGTTCAAATATGGTGGCTTCCTTGAAATATTTTACTATAATTTTACGACGTTTTGCCGGATTGAGAAAATCAATAAGAAAATTGTTAATAAGAAATACTCTCTGGTCGTCAAGGAAACAGGCGTTTGGGGCATAAATCACCCCACTATGCCATGTGCAAGATACGCGATAAATGTCATGTAATTGGCAGTCAAATTCAAGCAGCAAGTGTAAAGAGTGTAATTAGGAATTAAATTAAAGACTAAAATTCATTAATAGAAGTTATCGCACCTGCTGAATATTGTATCGATACGCAGGACTCGATGGAAATAAAAAGATACGCTGAAGCATGAAGCGATCCTTCCTGCAGTCCGATGGCCTCACGACTTGCCGATGTCCTTTGGATGTCCCAGATTATAAATTTTTAAAGTTCAGTTATCTTGCTTTTATGTGAGTTTTAAGTCTTGCACCACAATACATAGGGGCTGCTGGAGCGCATTTGCGTGATACTTGTCGTGTCAGGATATTGCTAGAATCTAAAAATGTATTCTGATTTACTGGATTCTAGCTAGATACAGGGATTCCTAAATTGGGGGGATTATCGATCACGCGTCACGCCGGGTAAACCTGACATTATCGAATAATTAAAATTAATGCCTAATTACATCGCTTTCGAGTTTTTTATTGCACTGCCCAAAATATGAAACATATAAAAAACAATTTTATAGCGTTGTTTTAAAGCTAGAGGGAAAGTTTGTCCTCGCGAAGAGGGAAGAGAGGAAGACTCCCCTCACAGCACTTCATATCCGTTCGCTGGATTGCCGTCTAATCCAGCTCCCCCTGTCGCACCCCAGCGGGTCTATGGGGTCTGCAGAGCACAGAACAAATTAGCACCAACAGCAAACACAAGCCAGGGTCTGAGCCCTGCCAAATCTCTCACTTGCTCTGGATTATTAGCCTTCGCCCTCGCTCATATTGGCGGTGCTTTAGACGCATCGCTCGTTGTGAGCTGTCAATAGCGAATTGAATGATAAATTATGATAAAACTAATCAAAATCGCGATAAATTTGAAAGTTTATAGAAGAATCGAACATCAAAACAGTAAAAAATTATCGAAATGCCTTAAAGTATAATAATATTGACTGATTGTCGATTGTCAATAATATTGACAATTTTTTAATTACATTAGTTCGAGTGTACATACGAGTTCGGAACTTCTGAGCAAGGTGATAACAATTATTCAAACATTTTGATGAGAAGTAACTAAAAAGTTTTAGCAGACGAATGTCATGTCGGTCCTCGAATGTCAGGAACACGCGTCCGTGCGGCGCTGGCGGCGTCGTCCGCATTGTCGGCGCCTGCGGACGACAAGAGACGCTCCGCCGCCTGCTAATGCAGCGACACTGTCTCTGTGCTGCCATTTACTGCCGCACTTCTTGCCACTTACTGCCGTCTGCTGGCCACTTACTGCCGTCTGCTGGCCACTTACTGCCGTCTGCTGGCCACTTACTGCCGAACTTCTTGCCACTTACTGCCATGTGCTGGCCACTTACTGCCATGTGCTGGCCACTTCCTGCCGCACTTCTTGCCACTTACTGCCGTCTGCTGGCCACTTACTGCTGCACTTCTTGGCACTTACTGCCATGTACTGGCCACTTACTGCCACACTTCTTGGCACTTACTGTCGTGCTCTGGCCAGTTACCGCAGCACTCTGCCATTTATTGCTGCAACTCTGGCCACTAACTGCTGCCATGGCCACTGACTGTCGCATTCTGTCCACTTACTACTACCCTCTGGCCACTTACTTCCGCAAAATTTCATGTTACTCATATTCACATATGCTGCCACTTACTGCCACTGTATTCCTGCCACGCTAACTGCCACTTGCTACATTGTCATCAATCTTCCTGCCACACTGACTGCCACTTGCTACATTCCCAACACTCTTCCTGCCACACTAACTGCCACTTGCTACAATTTCAACACTCTTCCTGCCACACTGACTGCCATTTGCTACATTGTCAACACTCTTTCTGCCACCTTGCCACCCTGCCGCCACCAACACGTGTTGCCACACCTGCGTCAACAGGTCATAAGTCATCAACACTTCGCCATCTTGACAGACACAATAAAGCGAAACTTGCTGACTAAATTTAAGAATTAAAATACTGGAAATAAAATCATAAAAAAATGTTAAGAAAGTCTATAAAGTTCTGAGATACTGAAATATTAATTATTTCCGTAAGCCGATTCCTGATGATAGGAAATGTAGTAAGAGATATGAGTATCGATTTAAGCATTGCAGGGCTCAATTCAACGTTTTTCAGTGACAAATGTACACTGAAAAACCATAGAACGATCTAGAAAATATTCATAAAATGTTATCGTTTTTAACGTTAGTTTACTCAATTAGAACCTAATATGGACCAGTATTTACCTCTAATTCCTAAAAAAATACAATATCATGTAATGAAAGGATTGATGTTTTAAAACCAGCATCTTCTCTGCCGTAGAATGATTATCATGAATTGAAGCGCTAACATGATTGTAATTCATAATCAAAAATGTTTATCGCACTGCATGCATAGCTTTTTAAAGTTCATGTAAAAACAGACGTAACTTCTGTCATAAATGACATAAAAATGAAGGGATATAGGACGAAGGATATCAAATGACATTCTTCTGAAGCGTATTGCCTCACAAGAAGTCAGAGGAATAAGTACAATTTTTTAGAAATATTATCAGGAACTAAATATAATCACGTATCTGATTTTCCCTTATGTAGGTATCATGTATTAAATTTTCCGTCATGAAAGTATCATGAATCTCTTTCCCGTCATGGAAGTATCAAGTATATAATTTTCCATCGTGAAAGTATCGCATATTAAATTTTCCGTCATGAAGGTATCATGTATAAAATTTTTCTTCCTGAAAGTATCATGAATCAATTTCCCGTCCTGAAAGTATCATGTATTGAGTTCTCCGTCCTGGAATAATCACGTATCAAATTTTCCATCATGAAAGCATCATGCGTCAATTTTTCCATCATTAAAGTATCACGTAGTAAATTTTCCCTCATGAAAGTATCATGATCAAGTTTTTCCTATTAAGTATCATGTACCTAAATTTCCATCATGAAAGTGTCTTCGGTAGTCAGAGTTCTTCCGCCACAACGAGACTATTAATAAAGCGCAGATCCTGTATTTAATTGCTTAACGTCGTCCAATCCCCTCTCAACTTCTGCACACAAGCAACGTTCAACATTATAATACAAAATAAAGTCAAAATTACCCACGCTTCATTCAGGTCCCGATTGGCCGTAAAATCTGAGCTCTTTGCAAGGATACATGAACTTCCGTGGCTTTTGGCATCATTGAGTAGGAACGGTTTAGGATAGTAGCAGGATCGGTTTAGGATAGTAACAGGATCGGTTTAGGATGGTAGCAGGATCGGTTTAGGATGGTAGCAGGATCGGTTTTGAATAGAACGATGCTTCGTGCTATAACGAGATTACGTTCACTATGTTAGTTCTGCAGGAGAGTTTCCCAGTTGTAGGAAACGCAGGAAACTTTTCAAGGAAAATTTGTTGAAGTTTTAGAAAGATGTTGCGTCAAAGGAACTGACCACGGCGAGCCTGGTTGTCCCGAGCTGATTGTTTAAAATGATCTTGTTTCCTGGACACGCTTCACTGCCTGCTTTCATGCCGAATAAATCGACATCAACACAATAGATTCTTGCCTGACTTGCCAACCGAGACTCTGACAAACTTCCTTTGTTGCACTGCAAAATTACTGAGACTTAAATTGACTTGCAGCGAGAACCATTGAAGAGCACGACACTTATTTGATATGATATAGTTTTAATTTATATCAGTAGTAATAACTTTCCCCCGAAGCACTGCGAAAAATGATGGGTCAGCGCCCGGGTGGTTATGAATTTGCAGAGGTGGGCAGTAGCGCGCTACATGTAGCGGTAGCGGCGCTACATTTAAGGTAACGTAGCGGTAGCGGTAGAGCCCGCTACATATTTAAGTAGCGATACGAGGTTTTGCCGCTACAACGCTACCGCTACATTTATAGATAAAGCCTTTAGATTTTACCAAATAGTATTAAATATTATTTGAAAACCAGCATGATACATACATAATATAAATTACAGAATAAAACTACGAAAGACTTCGGTGTAATGTTGTCAACCTCAGCCTGTTACTAGTGTCAACATGTTAGTTGTTACCAGAGGTGGGCAGTAGCGCGCTACATGTAGCGGTAGCGGTGCTACATTTAAGGCAATGTAGTGATAGCGGTAGCGCCCGCTACATTTGGAGCATGGATCGGTAGCGGTAGCGGCCGCTACATTTCAAAGTAGCGCTGCCCAGCTCTGTGAATTTGTTAATATATAGGACGATGATTTTTATGCCAAGTTTCACGATGTCATCGTTCATATCATGTACAGTTGACGTGTTGTCGTCATGGTCCATAGTGATTTGCATAAACATGCTTACACTGTAACAGAAGCACTTTGTACTGTGCAGAGTGTATTAAATCAGCATTTATAGTTTGCAGCGTACAAGATAGTACACCTTAGCCACATCATCCAGCACAGAGCTGCATTATTTATGTTAAAATACCGCCCTTGCAACGAAGACTGCAGCACTTCTCGCATATATCTCATAGAAAAAAACTGTGCAGAGTTCATTGGAATCTTACAGAGGGTATCAAAACTGTGCTGCGCTTATTTTACACACAAATAACTTTAGTAATGCTGCAGCACTTTGGAAATGCTGCACTAGCAGCGTGCAGCATTAGTGCAGCACGGTGCGGTTAGTTTCAGCTGGCACAAATCCTCCTTTTTCCCAGGCCTTAGATCCATTAGCGGCCTCCACCAATATTTGCTCTCGCGGCTCAGGTGTCCCAGCGCGACCCTGCACGCATGCGCTGCCCTGCACTGCCAGCACTGCCACCCCCTGCCAGCAGCACTGCCAGCAGCACTGCCACCCCCTGCCAACAGCACTGTCTGCAGCACTGTCCGCAGCACTCACTGCCAGCAGCACTGTTTGCAGCACTGCCAGCATGGAAGTTCATCACATTCTAGCCCTAAGTGTAATGTTATTAAATATTTACAACTAATGCAAAGACAGACGGAAAATACGCATTTGTGGTGAGCCAAGATCGCTGTATAATACTACACCACACTCCTCCACAATGCACCACAATACAGCACCATCCCCACCACAATGCACCACAATACAGCACCATCCCCTCCACAATGCACCACAATACAGCACCATCCCCTCCACAATGCACCACCCTTCAGCTCGCGTTTCAGCGAGTGTTGTTTCAGGTTCAGATTCCCTGGCAATCAGCGATGAGGGCCAGCGTCCCTCGAGCCTAAAACCCAGCCCTCATCGTTACCGATGTAGCCCAACATGAAGGCCCTCATCATCGACGATGTAGCTCTACATCGCGGCCCTCATCATCGACGATGTAGCCCTACATCGCGGCCCTCATCATCGACGATGTAGCCCTACATCGCGGCCCTCATCATCGACGATGTAGCCCTACATCATGGCCCTCATCATCAACGAAGTAGCCCTACATCGCGGCCCTCATCAACAATGACGTAGCCCTACATCACGGCCCTCATCAACAATGACGTAGCCCTACATCACGGCCCTCATCATCAACGATGTAGCCCTACTTCACGGCCCTCATCATCAATGATGTAGCCCTACATTACGACCCTCATCATCAATGATGTGGCCTACATCGCGGCCTTCATCATCAACGATGTAGCCCTACATCACGGCCCTCATCATCAACGATGTAGCCCTACATCACGNGTTTACGAGCTTTCATTGCGTCTTTTGGGATCGCATCGAAATTTATTTCTATCCGAAATTTCCATGGATCCTGATAGTCACGCCCTCATGAGGATCATCGGATTTTTTGACCTCATTCGCCGATCCCCAAAAATTTAAGCGATCTTTCGTTTCACTCCAGAAGCTTTTTCAAAAGTAGAGTAGTTTTACTTAATGCGCTTTCTCTTTGTCAATAATTGTTTCGTCTGACGAGCAAATACTGCCTCTTTAGATACTTACACAGAAAATGCAGTAAAAAATGTTTCCACTTACTACTGTTATCTAAATCATCTTTATATTAATTTGTGGTAACATTAATTTTCTTTTGTCAATGAATGCAAAGTGTTACGTTAACAATTTTTCGCAAACAAACATCCTCGGCCGTCTAGTGGCTCACTTATTGTACAACGACCATTACAGTTATATAGGTGCAATTGGAGCGGCAGGTACAACTAAATTGATGCACATAATTCAGACCAATTTTGACGCAATTCACTCTCATTCGATTTTTCTCGCTAACTGAGATTTAATTTCACCTTGGCCCCATGCATCATGCATCACTGCTATATTACTGTCTCTTATACACATCTAGATGTGTATAAGAGACAGGGGTGAGAGGCAGAGATATGGAGGCAGGGAGAGGGTGAGAGGCAGAGATATGGGAGGCTGGGAGATGGTCAGATAGTGATAAAAAGGCTGGGAAGTGGCAAAGGAGGCAAGCAAAGAAAAGACGCATTTTAGAAGGCATGATCAAGCTCGGGATAATATATAATATTATCATTAACTAACATATGATATTAATATATGATATTCATCACAAAACCGTAGCATCAAGTCCCCAAGTCCCCGCTCATTAATTATCTAGTCATCCTAATTGCACACTAATTGATCACTTGATAATTGAACGATAAATTGAGCAATCGACCCGAACTACGCAACGCAATTGCCGGTCGCGGACGATCGACGCGCAGAAGATGCGCGCGGTCAAGTGTTTGTGCTGCGCGCCGTGGTCGATATTTTTAATAAGGATGGGAACGGTGCACGGAGGGTGAGCGAAGTGCAAGTCACGGCGTATGAAGCGACGAACTGTGCGTAATTCACGGCGTACAGAGCGTAAGTCACGGCGTACGGAGCGTAAGTCACGGCGTACGGAGCGTAAGTCACGGCGTACGGCCCTCATCATCAATGATGTAGCCCTACATCGCGGCTCTCATCATCAATGACGTAGCCCTACATCGCGGCTCTCATCATCAATGACGTAGCCCTACATCGCGGCCCTCATCATCAATGATGTAGCCCTACATCACGGCCCTCATCATCAATGATGTAGCCCTACATCACGACCCTCATCATCAACAATGTAGCCCTACATCACGGCCCTCATCATCAACGATGTAGCCCTACATCACGGCCTTCATCATAAACAGTAGATCTGTGCATTTTCCTCCGAAATCAACAGTTAATTTTGTGCAATTTATCCCGGTTTCCTACACTCATTGAAATAAGTGAGACAAAATTGTTTGGCCCGGCAAAAGAACGAATCAGTGATACGTCGGGTCCCTATTTGAGCTGTGAGTAGGAAACTGTGACGCTATTCGGACAATATGACTTATAGATTTTTCTGAGTGAACTTTTCTACACTTTCGACCTTAATTTGTGTAAGAAACACTCATAAAATGAAATGAGGCTTTTTGTCCAAATATTGACACACTTTCTTACCCACAGCACGAGCAAAGAGCTGAAGTAGCACGGATTCGCCTATTTAATGGGGAAAAATAAATCAAGATAAACCACACGGAGCGGAAAGTGCATCGGTAATTGGACAAAGTCTCACACATTTCTCTGAGTGTTACTGACGTGAACGTAAAGAAAAATTCATCAAAGTCCCGGAAGTTGAGATCCCATACAAGATTAAAAAAAAAATTATGACTTCTAAAAGATGATTTTTGAGCGTAATTCTTGAGGGTTTTGATGGCAGACCTCGCCATATTTTCCTTTCATCAGACTAATGAGCGCCACGCTCGGGCCAACATGGTGAACTGGGAACCTGATCCTGGGCGGCGCTAGGAGGCTGGGAGAGGAAGCGTAAGTCACGGCGTACGGAGCGTAAGTCACGGCGTACGGAGCGTAAGTCACGGCGTACAAAGCGTAAGTCACGGCGTGCAAAGCGTAAGTCTCGGCGTACGGAGCGTACGTCACGACGTACGGAGCGTAAGTCACGGCGTACGGAGCGTAAGTTACGACGTACGGAGCAGTTTTTTGCCACCGATAATGCGCCGGTAAGTTTGATGGCCATTGATAATGCGCCGATAATTTTAGCTTATGCTGATGATGGCATTATTGTTAGGGAGCGTGACTCGGGGGACGGTAGTGACGGGTGGATGGTGATGATGGTGGTGGGTGGTGATGATGGTGATGGATGGTGATGATGGGATGATGGTGATGGGTGGCGATGATGGGATGATGGTGATGGGTAGTTATGATGGGATGATGGTGATAGGTGGTGATAATTGGAAGATGGTGAGGGGGGTGATGATGATGGGATGATGGTGATAGGTGGTCATAATTGGAAGATGGTGAGGGGGGTGATGATGATGGGATGATGGTGATGAGTGATGATGATGGGATGATGGTGATGGGCGGTGATGATGGGACGATGGTGACGGGTGGTGGTGATGATGAGATAATGGTGGTTGTGCTGGGATGATGGTAGTAATGATGGAGGAGCGCTTTGATGTGCGATGAATTCGCACTGCAAAACGTGGACACGATAATGAAGATTATTGCCTTAATCTGCGAATGATTTAAATTCAATTCATGTGTATTCGCTCACTTAAATGATTCAGTGTGTAAGATAATAACTTATTGAAAATAATATCAGGGTTGATATTAGTGATTTGATGTTATAGTCAGCCGGTTGACTTGGGTTGTGAGCTTTTGCAAAATTTGCCAGTTGGTCATTATTATTAGTACATTTATACCATTCAATAAATGTAATAAAAATTATTACGGTACTAATACTAAGCACTAATTTCTGCACTAATTCTAAGAACTAATTTCTGCATTAATTCTAAGCACTAATTTCTGCACTAATTTATGCACTAATTCTTAGCACTAATTTATGCACTAATTCTTAACACTAATTTATGCACTACTTCTAAGCAATAATTCTAAGTACTAAATTATGCACTAATTCTAAGCACTAATTTCTAAACTAATTCTATTCACTAATTTCTGCACTATTTCCAAGCACTAATTTTCAAATAAACACTACAAAAGAAATTTCACACAGTCTCCAACGAAAACGTCTAGGGCACCAGCTCCATCATCAGTTCAAAAACCTAAATAATACAGATACAAGCAACGAAGGAAAGTCAAATTTGAATGAAGGAGATTAAAACCTAAATATTGATTAATGGAACATGACAAGTTTTTTAGAACTGATGTTGGAGCGAGCTGTTACCAGAAACTTTTTTGATGACGAGATGGCAATTTAAATAGTTTTTTATTTGTCCTAAAATTCTTCATGGACTTGCAATTTAATCACACTAATGATCTGAGCACGTGCTTCCGGTGTTAATTAAATGCAATTATATGCTAAAATGTATTGTTAATAACTGAATATACTCGTAGATACGAGAAACGTCAAATGGACAAACTTAAATGTTCTAATTCTGACATTCGCGTTGTTCTAATTCTAACATTCAACCATGGATTATGATTCAACAAAACCGTTATAAGCCTAGTAATTGATGAACAAAAAACATCTAGTCTGTTTTAGAAAGAAGAAGGACTTTGATTTATTGATAACGTTAAGATATACGATAACTTTATATAAATTCAAGATTTTTGCGTGTGTATAACGTGTTAATATACGGCAGCAGCTGCGCCGTCTATTTATACAGAAATGCGTGGCGGCGACACGTTCCTTGACCACAAGTTGGTTCGTCCTTTTGTTTTAGCGGATAAGTGCGCTCGAGACCCAAGCGGTAAATCGGACACCTGCGCTACTGAGCGCAATGGTTTGGCCGGTAAGAGGATTAACTTCGTCTTGTCTGGTACCGGTACTTCTCATGTACAAGATAGTGACTTTAGCGCCACTCTAACTCATTCATTCCGTGGTTACATGACTCGAACACATCAATTTCTTTAGGTAAACCAAAAAATATATGTATAAGGAATCACAAATTTGCAAATTTTGACTTATGAGATCTCATTTGTTTTATAACCCCGAACTGATTTTCTTAAAACAATTATTTGCGATATAAAGGTTTCGATCTCAGTCATCACACGAAAACATTGCGGTACAAAAATAAATAATAATTGTATTATTAAAAATGCGACTAGCAGTACGCTGCGAATAAGGTTTTCTCTTTGTAATAAACACTATAATGAGACTAGAGCTTTCCATCATTGCTGAGAAACTGAACGCGTTAGATTGAATGAATTGGCGACAGACTCGAGGGATACATCTTTTAATCATTTATTTTGACTTGAAATAAACAACTTCTAAATTACTAATTCTAAATGGTAAACTTAAATCGATAATTAAATTTTGAAAAAAATTTTTTACCCAACCCCATCCAAGTCTTGAAATTCTCTAAGGAAGATTATGAAACTTTTCAGAAAATCAGACCTCAACTCCACCGACCCAGTCGAACTCTGGCCCATAATTGAGGCGTAATGAGCATAGGTCGTATGTATGTGACCTCCTCTATGTTTGACTCCTTTCAAGTCAATGAGTCGATCCATCAACCAACTTTGTAAGTCTATTGGAATTGTTTCGGCCGGTCTCACAAACCTCCTAGAGGGCCGGTTTGGGTCAAAATTTGAAGTCTGTTTTGTTTGCCTATGATTGGGTGAGGCACAGGAGCTATTGTTCGGTATTGTGGAGAGTGGGGGCATGTCAGGGAGCTGTCACATTAGCGCCCAACTCACAATACTTCAAGACAAAGAATAACCAACAAACACGCTCATTTGCGGCCGCTTTCTGCGCCTATAAGCAAAGTGTCGCACCTGCGCGCCTGCACGCTTAAAGTCTATTAATAATTGAAAAGTGTAGTATATCATAAAAAATTTTAGCATCTCACATCATGACAATACGGAATATGTGATAGATTTTAAAATTAGGTTTTTTTAAGCAGAGACTATCGTTATTTTTTCATTGTGAGATCGGCAACATAATGTTCACAATACTTCTTCGGTCCATCATAATGGTTGAAATCACACATCCATGCTTGATAGACTTCATTTGAAGCACGCATTTAAAAAAGTTATACACTTAGTTGTGATTTAAATTTTATCAAGGAATAATTGCTCAATTACATCCGAAAAACATAAAAGAATAACCAAACCCTGTAGTAGGACGCGTGTGCTTAAAGCTGATTGACGGAAGCAGCGTGTGAACGTTCATAATTATTTGTAAACAAATTCTTGGACAGATAAAAAATTCAATACGATATTGTGTTTCCCACAGCAGTTATGCAGTCTCTTCACATACAGCCGTCGTCACTCCACGTTTAATTATTTTAATTCACATCACGAATATCTATAAATATTTGATTTGCAGTCCGCGGATCGATAAGTAGCGAGATACGAACTGCGGAGCGCGGACGGCTGGGAAATGTTTTAGTCCCCGCTCGCTCATGTATATCGATCATATAGCTACATTTCTATTAATTAACTCCAGCAACAACTGTGTTCGCCGCATTAATACTTTGGAATGCAAATAAAAAAATACGTGAGAGAGCAAAGTATTGTCTGTTCACATTGGCTTTTTCCAGCTGTACAGGTGCGAGCAATGTTTAAACATTGAGAGAAATGGATATTATATGCACGGTAGTGTAATGAAGATTTTTTGTTAGGTTGTATTCATTGGGAAATTAGTGGCCGGAGATATCAATTCTTCAACTGTAGTTAATTCTTGATTTTTATAATTTTCATAGGTGTTGTCACTCAGAAGGAGTAATTGCTGAGAATTAATTGTTACCTACCCCCTCTCCCCCTTACGTCAATTTACTCTCGTTGAGTCATCGATTCGTAAGATAATCTTATTAAGAATACTGTAAATTATTGGTTATATATTGAAGATTAATCATATTTATATTGTTGACAAACTACTGCGTGAGAACTCTTGTCTGGTAAGTGTAAAGAATATAAGATAAACGATAACCAATATTGATTTATGGCCTTCGCTTCAGTTATAACTTTTATTCGTGATGCACGTCGCCTTTCATTGATTTAAAATTCATTTGACGGTGGGCTGCAGCAACCCAATGACATAATTAAAGACAATGCAAATAACAGCCGCGGATGATCAAGAGTTTCGTTCACAAGGATGATTAGATTTGAGTCGCTGTGTTGTAAGGCCGAGATATTCATCAGGGCTCTGGCAAAAGCTCCTTCTTTGTGCACCATTGGAGTGGCGTGCGAGATCGTCTCGTATATAATCGCTGGCGTCCATTCAATTTCTTGTGTCGATTCCATCGAGCGGGTCTGCCTATACTGAAACATCCTTTAGTGTAACAGTCTCAGTCCCTTGATCGAATGACAAAAGAAACCTCGATGGTCTCAGAAATGATCGGGAAAGCTCTTTCATTAGGATCAAGAATATTGACCGTGCGAATATGGCAGCCATTAGCAGATCATTATTTATTTCAAGGCTTCTAACAAGATCTTCACTGTAGCACCACTCTACAGATTGGAACTCGACGACAGGTCGGCACACATAATTTTTATAATGACACGCTTGATTGATGAAGAACTTCTCACGTTGTTGAACATGCACTTACGTGTTCTTTTGAAGAACAGCGCGTAATGTCTTGGTGAATATGAGTTCTTTTATTCGGCGTGGCAATCCTAACACATATTCATTACTGGCTTCTCAGGAACCCTGCAATAATGACGGTCTGCATACAATGCAAGTCCCAATCAGTCATTTGGTTTAGTTTTACGGATAATTTTAGCTTGGTTTTAGATATGAGTGACCATACCAACCCACATAGTTCATGGATTCAGCCTCAGTCTGCATGCAAACTCGTGCCAAAGCGACAGTAGAATCTCTGACCTAACAGCATGACACATTTGCATGTTTAAGCCTCCAGCGTTATTGAAGGACATTTGACTAAATGCATACGGTTACATTTGAATTAAATAACGATATCCACCTAGATCATTTTACTGGTGAAAATTCAAATGGGATAACAGCAAGAACAATTCTTCAGGAAATGACATATAATTTGTCGCTCGTGAGAGACAGAGAGCTTGTCAGCCAGTTGCGTTAATGGGGCATATGAATAATTTTCCTAGCGGTTCACGGCCGGTTTTCTGTCCTGAATAATCCACCAATTGCACTCCTGCGCGATCCAATTACATAATAACGAAGTGCTGACGAGTATATATACTGTACGCGAATGCTGGCACGCTCATGTAACGCAAGCGGCCATAGAGTGCGCGTGATTCCTTCAAGATTCATGCGTCAAGTCACGCTACGGTAGCGTGTATGCATCCATGCCAGCATGAACATGCCAACATGGCAATGCCAGTAGATCATTAAACATGCTAGATTGGCAATGACAGCATGACAATGACAGCATGGCAAAGACAGCATGACAATGACAGATGGCAATGACAGCATGGCAATGACAGCATGGCAATGACAGCATGGCAATGACAGCATGACAATGACAGTATGGCAATGACAGCATGGCAATGACAACATGGCAATGACAGCATGACAATGACAGTATGGCAATGACAGCATGGCAATGCCAGCATGACAATGCCAGCATTAACATGTCAGCGTGACAGTGTCAGCATGAATACGACGCTGACACTGTCAGCTACGCAATTATCTCAATACTAAAAGACGATGTTTAATTTCTTAAGCATAATACCGTACTGCTCCCTGTGATGCGTGTAGCCAGTCTGCAGAGGACGGCCGTATAACGGATAACTGAGACATTTTTTTTCATCCAACGACGTTTTTTGCGGACTAAGTGAAGCCTTCCATGTGATTTTTTCAAGCTCTTCACACATTCATGAGAGCAGTTTAAAAATATTTAGCTCCAACTGACGTGGATCGTATTAATCTGTGGTAAAAGCTTTCTCAGGTTATTCGATTTATTACCTCCAACTAAATATTACCTTAGTATTAAATTCATCACTTGTAAAAAATATGGAAATGAATTTCATATAAGAACTGCTGTTGCCCAGCATGCGTTGCAGTAATGCTCAGTAGTCCAGCTAACGGGAAAATTAAATGAGAAATATCAATTCAATTAATTTTGTTGAATTTTTTGAATACTGACTTTTACGTCTTGCGTTGTCTTTCAGGATCGTAAACGATTTGATAATAAGTGAATAGTAAATTGCGAAGAAAATAGTGAGATATTTTCCGATAAAAAATGCCAGCAACGCTTGAAAATTCCAAAATTGTGAAGAAACTTATTTCCATTAATGATAAAATTGATAGTTATTAGCTCATGAGCTTATTACCATAGCATGAACACTTGCAGTAAAACAAACTATGGATGTTTTGTAACGCTAATACAGAAAGATAACGTTCTCACCAATGAAGAAAAACAGTAAACACTTTTTTTCGTTACATTATATTATGGAAACGAGAAAATTTCTGAATTTTTTGCCTAAATTATTAAATAAACTATTTACAATTAACTGCTGATATATTAGGAAAGTTTGTGTTTATCATGAGCTATAATGCGTTAGGTCAACTGTACATGCTATACATCTAATACGAAATACGAATCTTTGCTCTGATGGCTTCATATACCGCCACACAAGCGATCGATTCAGTGCAGCGGTTAGGGCATCACACCGGAGCTCTACCGGTCTGCTACTGGTGCTAGAGCTGGTGCTCTGCCAGACATGGGTGCTCTGCCAAAAATGGGTGCTCTGCCAGACATGGGTGCTCGGGTGCTCTGCCAGGCATGGGTGCTCTGCCAGACATGGGTGCTCGGCCAGGCATGGGTGCTCTGCCAGGCATGGGTGCTCTGCCAGGCATGGGTGCTCTGCCAGGCATGGGTGCTCTGCCAGGCATGGGTGCTCTGCCAGGCATGGGTGCTCTGCCAGGCATGGGTGCTCTGCCAGTCTCGGCCTCTACAGAAAACGTTTGTGCGTTCTTATAAAGTCAGAGAGGTGATTAGAACTATTGCTACACAATCGTACTTTAATGCTATAAAATATTTATAGCAATTTTATGAACAATTTTCAATTTCATAGAAACGCTTTATGACTATTAAATGGCTGCAATTCGAATAATTTTCATCTAAAGTATTTGCATTTTTTGTATTTCTTACATCAGAATATTAAACTTGTTTTCAGTTAGCGAAACAAATCCTCCCTTCAGATTCAAACGCAAGTCACAGACACTAATTTATATTTCCCGATGACAGAATCATACAGCGAAAACTTTGAATTAATTGTGGCCGTTTGTTTGCGTCGCATTGCGCATCCGACATAAGCGGTCGCTAAATATTTTGGCTGGCGCTGAAGTGTGGTGTGCTTGCGCTTTGTTGGCCTGTCAATCAGACGTAAAGTTTATCCCTCAGACTTGTGAGGGCTGGACGGCATGCCTCCTTTGTGTCCTCATATGCCCAGGGTGGGAGTTTCGCTTTTCCCCTCGTAATCGCGACTCAATTAGTCAATCAAAGCGATCGCCGGGACCGGATAAGCCCGCGCTATGCGGGACTGAGGACGCGAGGCTGTTAGTTCAAACTAACCCTCGTGCTGCGATGTAGCATCAGTTACGAAAATATTACGGAAGTTCTACCAAACCATTTATTTCACAGAAATATATATAACGGACATTTATTATGAAAAACACTGTTTATGATGCATAATGTTAAGCCAGTTATGAGTTATTAGCCTACTAGATAGGGTGAAAAAAGCGTTGATTATTTGAGTAGTTTCCTGAGATTACATATAAAATTACAAATTAGGATGAATTTAATAGGCGATACCTGTGCTTATAATGCACAGGTATCGCCACAGGTATAATGATGCCAAAGTAATTCGTTTTAACAACAATGGAAACGTTAATCGCAATCACGTATATAATTTGGAAATTTAAGGATGATTACCGACCCCAAGCATGTCCAACGATGAACATTGCTAACTCCTTCTGATACATGAATTACAAAAATGAAGTCGTATTCTATTTGAAATGAATTATTAAAATGCCAAGTTAAAATCAAGCAATATTATTCAGTCTTATTTATAGAGTGTATTTCAGTCATGAGCAACAGATATTGAAATAGGTAATTAAAAATTTAGTGCAGATGACTTGTAAAATAAGATAACCATATACTTTAACACAGCCTTTACGTTCTTTAGGTCCCTGTACTGAAGCCTGCCGCACTTCTAAAACTGCATCGTTTGTATCAAGCGCTACGGCATGAAGGGAAAGTAGTAGAATAATGAATAAAAAAATGAATAGATACATGAATGAATGAATAAATAAATGAATAAATATATAAATAAATAAATAAGTAAATAAATAAATAATTAAATATAAATAAATAAATAAATAAATAAATAAATAAATAAATAAATAAATTAATTAATTAATTAATTAATAATAAATAAATTCTTAAATAAATACTTGAAGAAATTAATAAATATTGAAGTAGGCCTTGCAAGAGAAATGATCTATATGTCTCCACTAAGCTCACGATTATCATTAAAATGCTCGTATATTATACATTATTTGCCAGGGTTAAATAGTTAGTTCATAAATTTTTCCGAAATTGCAATTTTGAAAAATGTAAACTTGTTAGAATTCAACTTCGGCAGTCAAGGAAAACTTTGTCAGATATATTTTTATCAGAAAACTGATTTCAAGTCATATGTATCGAATATATCCACAGAACAGTCTATATGGATTGAACTTTTATAAATAATTCATGTATCATTTACAGGAGATTACATCTATACTGCATATTTATCTCCAAAATTATTTTCATTTACTAGTCAAGTAGTGCAGAATAAAATGTATGTTTCCATACCACGACCAGAAATTCCATCTAAGCAATATTAATTTAGATCACATATTTATTTTTGATCACATATTCATTTTGAGCACATTTAACTCTCATAGCAGAGCTCATGTGTCACTTCATATCGCATTGCAGGCGCCGTTGCTCTAACATTAGGTCTATTAAAAATTAGTAGGCCTAAAATTTCCATGTTTACCTTTTTAATAAGTGTGGCGCTCAGTGCGCAGTTAGACTTAATGTTTTTTTACTGTCTTTACAAATGACGCACTCAGCTCAAAATAATTACGCTGCAGCAACTTATTTTCTCCAGCATTTTCGAAAAATTATTTAATTTGGTTTCTGTCTTTGTCAAAAGTTCACTGACAAAAAAATTGGTCTCATTCTACCAGTTGAATAATGCAGAAATATACAAAACCAGTGTTTGTTATGTGGTACAAAGTTGTGAATCTATCAAGAATTTAATAATTAATTCAAGCGTTAACTTTAGATTATAATATTTGTTCAGATATTCTCAGCAATTTTAACTTAAACTCAAAGTGCATTGGAGTTCATTCTATGTCTGAAAATAAGCCTGAGAATTGAAGCTTCATATTTAAATATATAGAGTATAGTTTCTGAATAGTTACCAAATCATAATATTAGTAAACTAAATGTACTGTCAGAACTGTAAACTAATGCAAGGACGCGTTAAGTTGTAGTTAAATCCAGGCTTGGAGTGGAAATAACCAACCACAGTGTAAAAAATATAACCTTGTACTCACTGCATTTTCTCGTCGACGAAAACGTGAAGTCACGGACGGACAGACAGACGGACGGACATGACGAGCACAATAGTGCATTTTTTCCATGAATCAGAAAATGCGCTATAAAGATCCGATGTTACATGTGGAAATATCTGATTGTTACTGTCCACTATTATGTAAATACATTTAATTGGAGTAAATATAATAAAAAAGTAAACTGTTAATATTAAATGAAGCAAATAAATCGTAGGTAAAAATAATTTACGAAGAACGTAAACCCTGCTTTTACATCAGCTCATATATTACAGTTATTATGACACTTGACTTCGCTCTCTTAATTTTTTTGCCATTTGCAAGCGGGCCATTTAGACCAAAGCACAGAACTAAATGACACTAAAACGCAGCTGTACTTTACAATAAACTCTTTCCAGTGAACTGTTCAACGTGACTGGGAATTCGTGCACTCAAATTTACTATAGGCTTGTTTTTAGCCTATTTGCACAGAGGCTCTTACATTTGATTGTAATGTTGATAGCCAAGCCATTTTACCTTAGCAAGAACCGTAATTAAAGGTATACAGGATACTTAAACGACAATTTACTATTTTTAAGGATAGTTTATATATTTTAAAATTTGATTTTTTCATGTTTTGGCTTTGGGTAATTGTAAATTTTTTTTCATAATGATAGAGAACACAACGTTATCACGACAAATTACTGTATCATGAAATGTCAAAGTGATTATATATTGGGAGTTTTTATTTCGATGTATCATTTATGTTCAGCACACTCATTATATAGGTACTTTTATTATTTTTCTATAACAGTTATTTGATTAACAAATTTTTTGAGGCTATATGGCAGATCAGATATGAGCTGTTGCGCAGAATTTTATAGCGTTTTGGCTTGAAAAATGGTGTCACAGTTACTGTTATATGCCATCGGTATATCCAAATCAGAAAAAATTTGTTTTTAAAAGCTCTGTAGATAACATCTTCACATAATATTCCTATTAGTGCCACCCATATTGTTCGTAGTAGAAAGGGACATTCTATTTCCTAACAGCCATAATTATACCATCAAATTCACAAATTATATGCCTCGTAAAACCATTTAAGGCGACGAGAAGCCATTGGTCTAAAGGACTCACATAATATTCCTACTAGTGCCACCATCATGTTCGTAGTAGAAAGGTACATTCTATACCCTAACAGCCATAATTATACCATCAAATTCACAAATTATGAGCCTCGTAAAACCATTTAAGGCGACGAGAAGCCATCGGTCTGAAGGACTCCACAGCATCCCTACCGCGACGTCCCGCAGGGCGGCTTTGTGCCGACCTAGTCGTGTGTGTAATGGCGAGTCTGATCCAGCCGCTGATACGGCACAGCTCGTAATACTTTGTAATGGAAACTAATGACGCGGCAATGGAGGTGCGAAACCTGACCCACGCAGTCGACTTCATGAAGCACTTGGCTGGTGCAGGGGAAACAAGGGGAGGTTGTGACAGTTCTGTGGTTAACTGAAGGGAGATGAGGGTGATGAAGGGGAATAGACGTGGACGAAATGTATTCATCAAATCATCTGCACGTATATTTGAGGTCACGGCATAATGATTTTTTGAAAAGAAAATTGAATGACAAAGGTATTCAATGAATGAATGTTCTTTATATATTTAGATTGTGGTGTTAACTATAGATAGTTAACTGTTAGATGGTTACTGTTGAATTTGATGTTCGAACGACCAGAGGCAAAATTTGGATGCAAGACAGAAAGACAGCAACAATTTTGTGATTTCTGTCCGCTGAAATAACGATGGCCGTCACATGACATCTATGAACTTATGACCTTATGATGAGTTCGGGACTTCCTAGTCCCCGGTCACGCTGATGCGCCGCCTTCGCCGTCCTCCGTCTCCGAGTCGTCGCTAGGCAGGTAGAATGTAGCGTGTAGAATATTTACCACTAAACGGTGAATGCGCACAAATTCTTCCCTGAAGCGGTCTTCCCTTTTATTTCATAGCTAAATTTGCCTCACTAACGGAAAATTTTAATATAGATAATTGTGAAGTAAATATTCAATTAACTATAATGCGGACCACAACACATCCGATAATCATCATTTCCCATATGCAAAAAAAACGCACAGGTATAAATTATGATTCATAATAGGGGAATATTTTCCGATGCGCCAGCGAAGTGCTTGGCACGCGCCTGAGGCGCGCATTTCACGCCCGCGGATGAGCACCATACGCCTGCAGGCGCATTATGCAATTATAGTCCCCGGTGAACACGATGCAAGTCATGCATCGATACCTGTACACTTGGCCGCAGCACTCGACTGTAGCCATTACCCAGCATTACCGACGCCTGAGGTGCCAGCAGTTGCCTGTCCAGTCACGTGTCTTGGCACCAAAAAGGATGAGAACGGCGCGCACGGCACGCTTCTCCGCGCTGCAAATGCCGTCCGTGAAGCACCCAATTGCAATAATCGCTCCCCGGATATCGACACTCGCAGTGTCTGGGAACTCCTTGCCTTCCAATAATATCTAATTGCTACGAGCTAACTGTTATAGAGGTCGAGTATTGTACGTTGTTTTGGTTGTTAGCATTCATGTTTACGTTTAATTGGTCAAAGGATTATGCACTGCATGATTTACTTCTGTCGTATCAGAGCTCTGTATAATTTAATAAGCATAGAACGAAGTGGTGTAGGTATTCTCAGTAATGGTGCATTATAAACAAGATGTGCTTCGGCATTTCGTTCTAGTCGGTCGAAATAAAACTAAATCCTAAATGAAAAAATTGAACATTCCTGCTGATTCCGTGAATTTTTTCCCTATTTCTCAGAGAATAGAAGTGTCGGCATTGAAGAAATAGGCCACCCCTCGAAATCTAAGGGAAATCACCCTCCTTTTCTCCAACTATCGGTAATTTTGATAATACAGAATCACCAATACAATTTTTTATTTGGCAAATTAGAAGAGATGACTTACTTTGAGAATACCTTATATAAAGAAGATTTTTAAAGCAAATTGCGGAAACATTTAACTGCTAAATTAATTCACGCGTCCGAGTGACGTCATTTGTATATTTTATGTTTGGTATTGAACAAATAACTTTTACAACCTCATTTCTTTTATTTAGCCAAGTTGTAAGTTGGAATTAGAATTCAAAGTATAATCTAGAACAATGCGACTAGAGACTATTGATGGCTTCAATATCTTAAGTAGAAAGGAAGATGTACTCTTATAATATTAGTAGCATAAGTGGATGTTCATTAATATCTTATGTAGTAGGTAAGAATTACAATTAATAAGCAAATGTTGATGCCATTCAATATCTAATATTATAAGAAGCTATAATTCTCCAGAATTGAGTGACGTTGATTTGATAAACAGTCAATTGCTCCTGAGCTCGACTCAAAACATCAAGGGAGCCATTGTTTGGCAGGAAGAAATCAAACGTAGTCGCTTCTTCAACATGCCCGGGATCGATGAAACGTAATGAGACCAACACAATACAGCAATAGCTTTGAGTTACGAGCTCGTATGGCGCAAAATTCGTAATTAGAATCATTTCTACAAGCGATGTTTTGGTGGCAGAAAAATGTCTCAGAACCGAGGCACTAGCATGGCTGGCTACTGCACAGAATATTTGTTTGCTAACTTATACTCGATGTGGCCGGTCATTTTGCGCGGCGTGCATGATAGATAGAGGCTCCCTGTTTGCCAAATCAATATGATAACATGAACATGCCAGATATATTGTGGCAAACTTCAATGCCAATAGAGACGGCGCAGCAATATTATATCCAGCTTTCTGCGAGTCGTCAATGGATCAGAAGCTGCAATTTACTATGCATGGCTGATCGTTGCGGCCAGAGAAATAGCTTTGAATGGCAGAACGTCCATTTTACTTTACCTTTAATTAACTGAATTTTTCATGCAATCATCTTTCTGCTGAAGACGGTGACCTGATGGCAGTAAAAACGCGGAATTGCTGGATAATGAAACGTTCTAGGGCGATGAGGCTGGCAATAGTCATGTTGACTTCAGGAACGTAAACATGTTCGTGACGTTCACTTGCATTCGGCTTCGAATTTGCGATAATAATGCAAAATGGTGAACTATGTAATTTCTTTAATGCCAAGCGCGCTCAATAAACTGAATAGATTGCCCATGCCCGAATATAGGGGCATTGCATTGCATAAAACATCTTGCGATCGTGACACTTTATGCGACTAGTATGACGTAACGTTAACAACTTACTTGTTGTAAGGTCTATGACAAGCCCCACGTCCTGTCTACGACTAGCTGACGTAACGTTTAATATTAGCTAGTCGTAACGTTTGCAATTAAGATGAAATAACGATTATTTTTCAGCTTAGTGCCTTAGGCTGGTAATAAATTGATGAAAAATATTAATTTTGAACGACATATTTTACGGTTTCGAGCGTTCTCATTGCGAACGCTCTCATATTGAACGGTCCAGGCGGGCCGTATGTTACGGCCCGCACAATCGACGTACCAAGCAGGCCGTATGTTACTGTCAGCACAATCGACGTACCAAGCAGGCCGTATGTTACGGCCAGCACGATCGAAGTACCAAGGAAGACGTATGTTACGGCCCGCACAATCGACGTACCAGGCCGTATGTTACGTCCGGTCTGGGTGACGTACCAAGTGGGCCGTTTTTACCGACGTCTAACGACCGGCGCACCAAATGAGCGTGTTATCAAGGCGTTGGAGGCGGTTGCCCGCCACGCGTCGGGACGGCGGCGGGCGACATCTTAGTTATTGTGCGCATGCGGCGGTGGGACCGTCGGGAACACGGGCTCCCCGGAGGGCCACGGGCCTCCCCGTGGGTGGGGAGAGGTGGGGTGTTGAAGACCACGGGCTACCCGAGGTGGTTTATTGATTGTCGGCTGCGTGACATGACTTCTTGATGTCAGGTCAATGAATGATATTGCTGATATGTTCATGGTCTAGGATATGTTAATTGATATTAAGATGAAGAAATTCATATAATACTTTATCATACTTATAATGTTAATTAAAGTTATATAATTAAATTATATAGTACTTATATAAGTATTATAAAGGTATATTAAATAATTATACTTGTATAATAATGTGCTTGATTTCTGGTTATCTTCAGAGCGGGAACAGCTGTGGTAGGGAGTCAATATTAATTAGCTAAAGGTTAGAGTCGGTGAATGTAATGAGTGTATAGGAAGGAAAGTCTATTCCTGATTCATCAGTTCTGGCACTAGAGACTTGGCTAAACAATTCATTGGTCGACGGAGACAGATAATTTCTTAATTTAAGTAACATAGTAGAGGCTGCTCTAAATATTTTTTGTTAGGTTTATCAAATATTTTGCTCGCTCAATTATCTATTTTTAATAATTATTTTTCATCGTAAATATATGATTTTATTGATGTTTTGTACATTGCCGTTATTCGCATAGCTTTGACATCAATTATAGCCGTTGTCAGCTACCATTTCAAATGCCTCAGCATGAGAGCATATACAACCAGTACAAGCTCTTCTTATTAATACACTTTTATCGCCTTATAAATGCACCATGAAATAAAATTGTAATCATTCATCTCTATAATTTGCTGACTCAGCGCTTGCCGAAAGCTCCAGTGCACTGACCGGAACTTTGTTATTATAATTGCCGCAACAAAAGATGATTCTGGTGCGTCATCCCTCGGGACCATCCCGACCACGTGGTCGATGAGGGGAAGTGAGGGTAAGAGCACGGGAAAAGTGAGGGCAAGAGCACGGGATTAGTGAGGGTAATAGCACGGGATAAGTGAGGGTAAGAGCAGGGTAAGAGCACGGGATAAGTGGGGGTAAGAGCACGGGATAAGTGAGGGCAAGAGCACGGGATTAGTGAGGGTAAAGAGCACGGGATAAGTGAGGACAAGATCACGGGATAAGTGAGGGTAATAGCACGGGATAAGTGAGGGTAAGAGCAGGGTAAGAGCACGGGATAAGTGGGGGTAAGAGCACGGGATAAGTGAGGGTAAGAGCACGGGATAAGTGAGGGTAAGAACACGGGATAAGTGAGGGTAAAAGCACGGGATAAGTGAGGGTAAGAGCACGGGATAGGTGAGGACAAGATCACGGGATAAGTGAGGGAAAGAGCACGGGATAAGTGAGGGCAAGAGCACGGGATAAGTGAGGGCAAGAGCACGGGATAAGTGAGGGCAATAGCACAGGATAAGTGAGGGCAAAAGCACGGTATAAGTGAGGGCAAGAGCACGGGATAAGTGAGGGCAAGAGCACGGGATAAGTGAGGATAAGAACACGGATAAGTGAGAACAAAAGCACGGGATGTCTCGGTCTCGGCTTGTATAGATTTCCTATATAAGCGCATGTCTTCCCACGCACTTTGTCTCCAGTGATTACGGCCGCAAAAAAGCCAAGTGACCGTCGCTCATCACGCGACCTACGGCGCGTGATGAGCGACGTACGTTACGAAGTACGTTGTTCGATAACGAAAATTGCTTCCGATGTGTTACGAGCTTCGTTCTTACGTAAGATTCATCGGCACGAACGATGAATTTTCTGTAACATCGAGACAACTTTAAAGATTTGTTATTGATGAACGAATTTTGTATATACAACAATTTTCTGTAGCCCGTATTTTTCCGTATTTCTGTAGCCCAGAAAATTTTTTTCGGCTAATTGTATTGTAAACTCCTAACGCTGCCAAGAAGTGAAAACTATTTGATACAATCTAACTCGAAAGACTTTTATTAAGGAGAATAAAGACTCGGTCGTTATTGAGGTGTTAGACGAAGCAACAACTTGGAAAATACTTAAAAGATTTTTGTTGTCAAAATTGTTTGTCGTCAACTATAATTTATATAATTTTTGTCGTCAAAATGTTTTTATATCATATGAGTTATCGACGACAAAAATATTTTTTTATGTATTTTCGAAGTTGTTGCTTCGTCTAACTAATAAAATATCAAGTCTGTATCAAGTTAATTTATGAGAAACTATCACATCTTATATTAAAAGCAATATATCCTCTATTGTAAATCGTAAAATATTTTGAAGAGCCACAGTTTTCGATACGATTGACTGAATAAGACAATACTTACATTAGATTATTTTCATTATTAAAATCATTTTGACGATAATAATATAATAATTTTGATGATAAATTGTACGAGTAAGATTCTCTCTAATTGAAAGAGGCTGAAGAAGTGAACAAGAAGAGGCTGGAGTTTGTTTAGTTTGTTTAGTACAAGTGTGCGGTGCTAGAGCCTCACACCTGCAGCCAACTGCACCTCAGAGGCCTCGTGGCCTCCAGCCTCTCAATGCTTCTGTATGCAGACTAAATATTATTACTATTATTATGCTTCAAATTAATCATAAATGAAGGCCACTACGCCATCTTCACTAATCTTCAAGGTTTATGTTAATAAAAGCATATACAGCGAGAGGTTTCATTAAAAAAACTGATTCTATGTCATTAATTAATCCTCGCAAATAAAAGGCTCGGAATTCTTCATAAATTTGAGTCGGATTATCACTTAAGAGAAAAATGTACCTACCTCAAATTATTCATTAAAAACTTACCGCCGAAAATGCTCTGCACTTAAATTGGTTGGATCGAAAATTTGTCAACAAATTTTATACGAATTTCCTTGAGCTTGACGATATTTAAGTGATGTAAATTCACGGATATGAATTAGAACATGAGTAAGTGGAAACCCAAGTTTCAATTTTTCACTCGTATTAGCAGCTTTGTTGCTGAATGCATCTAAATTTCAAATTCATGAAGCTACCTTTTCGCTTTCATCAGTGGTTACATGTTTTCATAATTTATTGTCGAATTTTCATCAATGGTTTCGTATTTCAAATAAAAATGTTCACGAAACCATTCACAAACGGTTTTCAGTTCCCCGTACGTACGCCCAGTGGTTTTAAATTGCAAATACTAATGGTCTTAAAACAATTCAATAATGGTTTCCAGTTCACCGTACGTACGCACCTGACGCAGTTTTCTGGAGCGATCTCCTTATTTACTGAGCGCCTGCAAAGTATTTCAAAGACCTTTGGGAAGTCACGCATGTCAAACAAGTGCAGGTCGACGCGGCAGAGTTCGTGACGGTAGAACAGCCACAGAACATGACTTGAACAAAAGATGCTTCTGGCAGTTCTGTCTCATGCCCGACTAAAATACTTGAAAAATACTTTTTTGTAATTTCTGGTCCATGAACTGTGGTCTGGCAAACCACAAACGTATAATGTTCATCATTTCGGAAAGTTCCACGTATCTTTAAAATAATGTTAAGCGAATCTTGTAAGTGTCTCTTCAACCTCATATGAAGGCATGAATATGAATGCATTGAGTAATTAATGCATTCAGTAAATGAACGCATTTAATTAAAGCATGAAAGGCGCACTTCGTATTGGTACATTTAAGGTTTGAAAAGCACCCTCAACTGAAGCGCGCACGTCAACTACTATTTATGATACGCTGGTACGAATAGCACGTTCGAAATGCTACCATAAAGCTTACCTGAAAATTGCGTTTAATAATAGCACGATCTAAATACTACCATAAGGCTTACCTGTAAATTTTGTATAATAAAAGAACGTTCTAAATATCACCTTAGATTTTACCTGTAAATTGAGTTCAATAATAGCACGTTGTAAATACTACCATAGAGCTTACCTGTGAATTGAGTTCGATAATAATACGGTTAAAATTAAACCATCAAAAAATTATGAAGGCGCAAAGAAATGCACTCTAACGCATTTCTGAACCACATGTCTATAAAGTGGTCGATAAATGGTTTCCGTGAATAAAACATAATGTCTAATTGGAAATTAATTCACGAAATTATGCAGCCCAAAACAACGTTTTTAATATATCGAAATGGATTTCATAAATGAAATAGAATGTGGAAGCAGCCCTGTCATAATTCTGAAAAAAATAAGTTCTTGTGCAATTCGTTAAAATAATAATATCTAAGATTATATGTAATTATTATGATTACGATCACTTTAAAGCATCTACTTCACAATAATTCTTTAATTTTAATCACTCGACTTCATTTTGTCATAATAAAGACAATTTAAGCCCTCAATTAATACCAATACAAAGACTGTCGTTGCGTCATCACGGCTGATCCTGCGGAGGGCGGAGGCGATGTCTGGGGCTAAGCGGGATCACGAATTCATTGACTGAGTTACGATCGATTCACGATGAAGGCTGAGCTGAATGTGAGCTGAATGTGAGCTGAATGTGAGCTGAATGTGAGCTGAATGTGAGCTGAATGTGAGCTGAATGTGAGCTGAATGTGAGCTGAATGTGAGCTGAATGAACACAGCCATCATCATACGAGGAAGCTGGTGGCGGCGGCGGCGTGTTTCGCTGTTAATTTGGTTTAATTTGGTTTTTATTTGTTAATTACACCTTGTCATGACGTGTAGTCGAAGTTAGAACATCGATTATTTTTGTGTCGTATACTTGATTGTAAAATTTGTGAAATTGGACTTTTTTTCATTTGCCTAATTCCATTGTTTATATTAATGAGGAGACAATTCAGTTACGAATATGTGATTGACCTCGCCATCACGAAGAGATATTAAGTCCCAGCCATGATGCAGGCATCATGTGAGACGCTGCCGCCCCTCCCAGCCGTCATGTGAGACGCTGCCGTCCCTCCCAGCCGTCATGTGAGACGCTGCCGTCCCTCCCAGCCGTCATGTGAGACGCTGCCGTCTCTCCCAGCCGTCATGTGAGACGCTGCCGTCCCTCCCAGCCGTCATATGGGTCGCTGCCGTCCCTCCCAGCCGTCATGTGAGACGCTGCCGTCCCTCCCAGCCGTCATGTGAGACGCTGCCGTCCCTCCCAGCCGTCATGTGGGATGCTGCCGTCCCTCCCAGCCGTCATGTGGGACCATCATATGCCGTCCCGCATGTCCCACGTGGGGACGCAAGGATAATCAGCAGAATTAAGTGCTCAGTAAACAACGCAGGGATAATCCTGGATCCTAGCGGGCGCTGTTATCCTGCAAGGTCCTGTCAACGCGTAGGGTCTTCTTGTCATATATTACCCCACTGAATCCTATTTTCCTACTGGTCCTTTATGCTCACTATCCTAGTTTTCATTCTCAGTTGCATCCTGCTGGTAAATAACTGTCACTGTCTTAGTCTCCTTTATTCTATGCGTACTGCTAGTCCATTTTACTAACTATCCTTCATTTTTACAGCCTTCTTCCTGCCCAATCCCACTATTCGTTCGTCATTCTCTAAATGCTGAAGGCCTGTTTCCCACATTATCTTAATGTCCTTCCTTCTTTGTATTGTGTTCACTATTTTACTATCCGCCATTCACTACATCATGCCAGTCCTTATCCCTCACTCTCCAACAGTTTTTCACAGTCTTGTTACCTTTTTTTTTTAGTTCGTCTTTTATCATATCCTTTTGAGATTAGATGAGAAACGCATCTTATCTTCGTTTCTCATTTTATCCTCTATTACTTATCCTCTTGAGATTTACTTTTTCTCCGCTTATTTCTTTTATAGTCTAAATCGCTTTTCTTTTTTGCTGGACTTTTCCTCTTCGTTCACTATCATGGTGTGCCTATCTAGCGACTATCACAGTGACTTGGTATTTTTTCGGAAACTTCAGGATGCTGTGCCTTATTTTTTCTGTCCAGCGTTGACCTGCCTCTGATATATTGGAGGCAAGAAATGGTATATCTTATATTATTTTGATGTCTATTTTTTCTTGCTAGAGATTTCCTAAGTGAACAGAGCGAGGCTAGGTTTATTTAAAAAAAAAGAATTAATTTTCCCTGGTTAGTTTATTACGCATGTAATATAACTTTGAATGTGGCGTCTGGCCGGAAATATATTATTTAGCCTAAAGCATTCAGACATCCAATCCAATCATATATTTCTTTATAACATTAAAATCTCACTATGTTCAAGATAATTTAATGCTACAATATTTTCAGTCCAGCTCTTCAGCGAAATTATTTTCCTTGAAATATTTTTAAGAATTTTATGTGCGTTTTAAAGTGTCTCATCATTTTTTACATTTGCAAGTTATGACCCAGCAGGGGCAGCTGTGGCAACACGAATGTTAGTCTAGCGTCTTCGTATGAAGTATCGAAGTGAACACGATATTTCACCAGCAACTTGCCTGTGTAGACAAGTGTGCTCTAGTAAACACTTCTGCCTCACGCTTCAGATAAATAAGATCATTTTCTTTCACGGTACTAGCCCTAGAAATATCATATCTAGAACTTTAGCTTTCTTAATGTGAGTTCGCTTCTTTTTTGTATTGAATACTTGTATTGTTATTGAATGTGCAAGTTATGTTTGCACTGAATGTAAAATCACATTTCTACTATTCAAACCATTGGCTAAATTATAACTTTTCACGAAGAAATTTATTTTTTGTTCCGTTTTGATATTCAACTGAATAAATGTCCTCCAATTTAATTAATATAATTCAATGCAGTAATTTTTATTAAAATTCAATGCATTATACGTAGTAAATATCTTAAATTAGAATAATAAAATTAACTATAATTTTAACAGCTCTACCTCGAGTTTGACATAACTGATGCATTTAACAAAAATTTATAGAAAACTGAGGTTTATTTTCAACCGCTTGCAATGTGTTAAGAAAATTTATTTTAAACTCAATCGCCGTGCCTCTGCAGCCTCTGCAGAAATTTGCATATTTTTCACCACAGCAACTCTCGTTTGATTCGCTGTTGTTAAGCCATGCCACAGAGAGAGTAGACATGGAATTGATTGCCACTACACGCTGCCATTGGATTAATATTAGAATATAACGACGAGAATTAGAATCATATAAATTTTAAAGAATCTTTTCACTTCTTAGAAGCATTGCCTCTGCCTCTCGAAGTGATGACACGGACTCGTGATCCCTGTTACGAAGTGTTACAAGTCAGTGTAGCGACAAGCTACAAGTCTGCGTAGCGACACGCTACAAGAAAGTGTTGCGACACGCTGCAAGGCAGTGTAGCGACACGCTACAAGGCAATGTAGCGACACGCTACAAGGCAATGTAGCGACACGCTACAAGGCAATGTAGCGACAGTGTCGCTACAAGGCAATGTAGCGACAAGCTACAAGGCAGTGTAGCGACACGCTACAAGGCAGTGTAGCGACACGCTACAAGGCAATGTAGCGACACGCTACAAGGCAAAGCGACACGCTACTTGGCAATGTAGCGACACGCTACAAGGCTGTGTAGCGACACGCTACAAGGCTGTGTGGCGACACGCTACAAGTTTGTGTAGCAACACGCTACAAGGCTGTGTGGCGACACGCTACAAGTTTGTGTAGCGACACGCTACAAGTCTGTGTATCGACACGCTACAAGTCTGTACAGCGACTGCTACAAGTCAGTGTAGCGACACGCTACAAGTCAATATAGCCACACTTTTCTTTGAAAGCACCAAGTGTAGCTCAATATTATCTCGGTGAATATTGATTCAGGCATTTACATTTGGATCGCATAAACATTGAGATGTGTTGGCACTTGGGAAATATTTAATGGGTATATTTGTGGGGAAACAGACATGTTTTCTGTTCATATAGAGACAGGAACTAGGAGACCGCTATATAGCAGGTAACCTCGTCCACAAACCTCAGTTGAGTTTCGCTCTTCTGACGATCACAATGCAGTCTAATTCAAAATATAGCGAGCTATTAGTGCTAGATTTATTATGAAATTTAGTGAGAGTTGTTATTGCCGAGATTTTACATTGCATTGATTGGTTTAGTCACTTTAGTGCATCAAAAAGTTGAAATTTTAAATGAAAAACAAGTGGTTGAAGCTGTATTTTATGAGTGTACGTTGACAAAGAAATAGCATAATTTGCATGCATGGAATATTTTTATCACCGTAAAAAGTTTGTTGGCTGGAAAATTGTAACGTGATACAATCGAGTTGAGAGAATGGTGATATATAGTACGTTTCTCACTGTGATCAATGTATAGAATTTAATGTAAATATGTAATGCTTCAGCTGGATTAATTTTTAATTTAATAAGTACAGAATTATCTCCGTAAGTTATTTTTTAATTTAATGGAGTGGTGTTTGGTAATGATCTGTAATATATCTGGGCCTGAATTAGTTCATATGGATGCCGACGTTGAGTGTGGAGCACACGATGTTTTGCGCGCGAGAAATAATGAGCTTTTTTCCCGGTCTCGACAAATATTTTCCACTGTTTCTCTTGTTCTGGAGTACCCTATTTTGTACCCTATATTTTGTACCGTATATTGTGTAACCTAAATTTTTACCCTATATTTTAGCCTATATTTTTACCCTATATTTGTAACAATTGTCATTCAATAAACTGAACTGAGTGACTTTATTGTAGTTTCTTTCAAAACATCACTGTAGATAATAAAAAATGCGACGTAAATCCGATAAAAATAACGTAATTGCTTCATTATAAATGTAAAGATGTTTTAATTCATCGATATTTTTATCTCTATCCATGTAAAGATTGTAAAAATATACAATTAACGGGTCTGTACGTAGAATAGTATCCGACTCTCGCCGAATCTGAATATCAATTTAATCAGAAAGTGATATTCATTTAGATAATGGGCCTAATAATAATATTCATTTTTATAATAATTCTAATCCAATTTCGCAAAAAAACTGCCAGCATAAAACTGAACGCACAAATAATGAATTGCCTAATTGTCACTAAAAAAATAAGAATGTTGCCCTATAAATAATTTTTGGCGCTGCCTGTTCTCATCTAGGGATCACATAAAAAAATTTCTTTTTTAATTTTCCTGATTTAAAAACTCGTTCTAATCTCCTTGGCTTTGATTCGAGACGGTGCACTGAAATAATCTTTGTTTCCGGGAGACGACAACAAAGAGCAGCGGTAACTTCTCGACTGATATTGTAAAGCCATTCATGATACCAATTATCACGCTGATATTGTAACCGCATTCTAAATACCGATTATCATCCGGATATTGTATTGGCATTCAAGATATTAATTTTTACGCATACGTTGTAACCGCATTCTATATACAATTATTATGCATATATTTTAACCGCATTCTATCTCCAATTATCATGCATATATTGTGATTGCATTCTAAATACAATAATCATGCGGATATTGTATTAGCATTCAAGATATTAATTATTACGCCGATATTCTAACCTCATTCTATATATCAATTATCACGCCGATATTTTAACCGCATTCAAGATAACAATTGTCATGGTTTATGTGAAAGTCTCTTTACGTCTTAAGTTTGACGCAAGATTTCGCATTTCACTTAACGAAACGATATCATCTTCACTTCAATCAAAGTACATAATTTATGGGTAATTTGGGTAGGCCTAATGTAAGACACTGTGCGGTCGTAACGCTAATTAAAGTAAATAAAGTTGATTTTATCACTGAATTTATCGTCAGATACTGTGTTTGTTCTTAAATAATGTCACGGGCATGTGATTACAAAGCGATTACTAGAGCTGTGACCAGATTCTGCGACTGCGAGAAACAAAAACGGTTCAGAATTAAATTTGTTTATTGGATTTCTTCAAATCATGGGCTTTTCGTACCAAAAAATTGGTGACATTGAATTTTACTATTTTAGTATTTTGCCGTTTTTATTATTATTAGTGAAGTTATTCACAATGGCTTGCAAAGAAAACATATTTTATTATCAACTCATTACTAAAGGATATATGTAATAATTATATAGTTTTGTTTCAGTTTAATCGCACTGCAAAATTTACGTACAACGACCGCATTCGTCATTAATTCGACATTAAACCATAATCGAGTGTACATTCTCGATTATGTAATTATTTATTATGTAATTATTTACTGCTCATTTCAAGACCTTCTAATTGCCTTTAATATTGAAACTCATTTCCCCCCCGGGCCCCCCTCCCTTTATTCAGATTTCAATTTCGTAGGCTTTCATTGGATTGATCGGCTCAATTATTCATATGGTCGTTATAAATGAAAAGTTTTCATTCGCACGCGACCTATGCCTGATTTAAGTAATTCCCACTTTCGATGTCAAACTCGGACATTTCAAGCAACTTTTCGTCACGGGCTTTTCACGAGTGATTTACTAAGTCTACAAATTGAAATCCGTCTTGTTCAAAAACTGTAAGTTTAATAATCAAAACTAACGTCCGACTGACTGCTGCACTCGGCTAACAGACCCAAAAGTTTCAGTCTATAATTTCCATTAAAGCATAACCGGAATTCGTACAGGTCAGTCGAGACTCCAACATCCTGCATTAAAACATTAGTCGGTACGCCAGTACCTATATTAGTCTGCTTATATCGCAAGTTCACAAGGAATTTAATAGCGAAGAAACACCAAGCAAATTCACCATATAGATATTGAAAACGTTTTCAATATCGATATGGTGAATTTGCTTGGTGTTTTCTTTGCTTTCAAATTCCTCGGTACGCCAGTATTTACGTCGGTAGTCGTTACGTCGGTGCGTTCGTGTGTTGGTACGTCGGTACGTCAAAAACATGAAGGTAAACCGCCTGTGGTTGACCATTAACGTCTCATGGTCAGAAGTCATGGCTTCAACATATCTACTGTATGACTAGCAGGAGAGATATATATTAAATGACTAGCACGAGAGTTAATATGCTCCATGACTAGCATGGGAATAAAAATGCTTATTTATGACTAGCAAGAGAGATATAAACTGCATGATTGCATGATTAACATGGGACATATAAACTGTATGACTAGCCTGAGACGTGTATACTGTACGTATATACTGTATACTGTACGTTTATATACTATATATGTATATACTCTATATACTGTACGTATATACTGTGTGTATTACCCTATGAGAGATAAAAATTCTATAGTTATGTTAGCGCAGTGCAGTGTAACAATAAGTAATGACTTGGTATAACATAAATCAAATATAAAAAAGAGACCGCGAATGAAATAATTTAATGAAGACCTTACTATTTAATGTCACGAAAACATGAAATTAATATCTCTAAAAGGGACATAAAAGCAGCAGTTAAGCATGCAAAGCAAAATCATTGCTTTTACTGCTGCATTTTCTAATTTTTTCTGTCACCCGAAAGAACCTCCTTCGATCCTCGTCTTCCGTACTCAGCATCAATATTGAACGGAACCGATTTTAAATTTTAACTGTTAAACCCATTTTTGAGAATATAGTTAATTAAAAAGCTCATCATTACCTTTTGTAATTTAATGGGTCAAATTGAATTATTTCATCTCAGGCAGTCCTTGTCCTCACGAGAAGAACCTTCGCTAGTCGTTATCCTGAACTCGGAACAGAAAGGTTCTCGACAAGCCTGTGACTTACGTTGTTTTACAAGAATGTCCTGTACTATGCTGTTTATTAGGACTGTCTGTCCCGCAAGCCGTTCCTTGCAAAACCGTTATCTGGGACTTCATAGTCCCGTTATTGTTCCACAAAAGGTCCCTCGACAAGCTGTTATCTAGAACGCCGTCTCGTAAGACGTTTTTTGTCAAGCCGTTATCTGGGACTTATAGTCCCACAAAAGGTCACTCGACAAGCGGTTATCTATGACTCTCAGTCCCACAAGAGGTCCCTCGACAAGCTGTTATCTAGGACTTCCATTCCCACAAGAGGTCCCTCGTCAAGCTGTTATCAGACACGACATCCCAAAGTCTGCCGTTTAATCCCGTCTAACGGTTACGGTCATGGTCGGTACGTGCTTACCGACCTCATTGCGCGCGACCGCGACACACGACTCTCTTCAATACTTGGGTCGGGACTCAAGTATATACCTATCGTCCTCACTGTAGTCAAATCTACGATTTTCTGCTGAAATTTGTCACGAAACATGAATTATAATTTACCTAATGTTCCAAGTAAAATGTTTCCCCGAGTGGCACTGTGATGGCACTACTATTTAGCGAGTTGAACAAGCTCGACGAGTGTGGTGGTGTTGCAGAGCGATGTCCAACTAATGACTTCATTTAGAACTTGTCGATGGGATGCAAAGCATTGGCGCGGCCCGGCTAGGCTTTCAGAACATTAAGTCAATGTTGACTTCATCCATATTTCATGGGCGCGTCTCCACAGCTTTTCATCAACCGAAATAAGAAAGCGGAACACGGACGCTCCACGGTATAAATGAGACTTCGCTGCGCAGTGAGAATAATATTGCAATGAAATAAAAATGAAACACTGTTATTAAAGCAAATAAAACAGATGTCTGAAATTAAAATGAAATATTACAATGAAACCGAAATAAAACACCGCTGTGAAACCGAAGCAATGCATCGCTAATGGTACTAAAATGAAGAAACGCTTTAAAACTTAAATGAAACAGTGCAATGAAAACGGAATGAAACAGCGATTTGAAACAGAAATGCAACGGAATTTTGAAACGGATGTGATATAGCGCTATGACCCGAAAATTAAAAATCGATATGATGCGAAGATCAACTGCTACCTTATAATGAAATTGAAATAATGCATTAAAACTAAAGCGATATCGAGCTTCAGAATTGAAATTCAACAGCACTCCGAAATATAAATGAAACATCTCTTCGATGTTAAAGTGAAACAGCTTTGTATACTATTATATAAATGGCACTACAAAACTCATTAAACACCGAGCTATGAAATGGAAACGTAGCAGCACTTCTAAACACAAATAAAACATCACAGCGAATTAGAATTAAAAACAGCTATACAACGAAGACGAGACAGCAGAACGGAACCAACATGATACTTACAACATTAAAAATATAACTCAGTACTCACTGCAGTGAGTGACAGAGAGCGCATTTTCTCAGCGACGAAAACGTGAAGTCACGGACGGACAGACAGACAGACAGAGGGGCAGACGGACGGACGGACATGGCGAGCACAATAGCGCCTTTTTCCATATATGAGAAAATGCGTAAAAAACGTGTTCTGAGTAATTTGTTTAATTTATACACATCAGAAATTTTGATGGTGAGGGATGTAGTTCTCCCGTCAAACGTGGAGCGGTAACGCGCTCATATAGCCTCTGTATTTTACTTATATACTCATATACTTACGATCATGCAGCCCCAGCAATATGTATATTACGGCGCCAGGCATACAACACACAAGCTTCACCCACGTTCTAAAACTGTTAAAAACTTGCAAATTAACCAAGCGTTGCGCAAAAGCAGGAAATGACAATTTAATTCAATAAAATAATAAAGATGGCCATAATATATGCTTGGCCATAATATATTTTTTTGCCACGATAGTAAACAGGATGCCTAAATTTCAGAACAATAGGATCCAGCACAATATCTTTGTGATATTACTAATCTGACATGGTGCTCGAGTGAAGCTTCAAACACACAAAACTTTTGGTGTGCATAAGGGATTTTTAACTTGAATGAATAATGCGCCGAACGACGCAATCGGCAATCGTGCTCGCGGCTTAAAAAGTGGCGTAGCATTTCGATTGATAAATTGAAAGGTAATTAAATGATAAGTATAACTGGGCACCTTCCGCACTATAGCGGCTGATGCGTACATAATGTTTACGCAAAATATTTTACATTGACTTAGATCCGAATTACTCAACACCTGTAGCCCGTTGAACTAGCCCGTTGAACTTACTTGGGATCTTGTGACCTTGTGATAAGTTTAGGACTTCGTAGTCCACGGTCAAGCTGATGCACCGCCTTCGTCGTCCTCCGTCTTCGAGCCGTCCGAGTACTTGCGGAACCAGTAATTGTTATTACGTACCAAAAAGTAGAATATTTGCCGAGGTTTCACGTGGTAACTTTGATGTTGCCTAGCTCTTGGACAGCAGTTCAACTACCGATGTAAGTCGAGCGCAGCAATCGGGTTTTGCAATGCAGAAACAGTAGAATGTTATAGATGGTTGCCGGGGACTGGAAAAGTGCACTGGACTGGAAAGTGTGGAGCCTTGCATTACCCTAACCCAACACCTCGTGGTCCAGCACAATGACTAGAAGAATGTGTGATTAGATGGATAGTGCTGGTCTACAGAACTCTGTGTTTACACGAACCTATATTTACATAGTGCCAGTCAACGCAAACGATAGAATTCTGGCCACCGCTGGGCCGCTCAAGATACCGACTTCGAACCACGGAGAAATTTCAACTCGACTCCAATTGGTCACGATCATCTGAAGGTTTTGGTCTTGCCGACTGAAAGATTTTTTTGCGTTGGGCTTTATTCGAGTTAGAGCAGCACTATAGCTGAGTACACACTCACATTTACATGTACGTGTCTGTTCATCGGACCTCAGGTAAATATCATCCTGCGACCATATGTTAGAAGCTGCTCCAGCAATTATCTCTTCTTGAAGACTAAATACTTTTTTTCTGGTCTACATGAATAAAGTTTATGCTACATGAACAAAATTGTATGCATCAATTTAAGCGTTAATCAGACATTCCATGAAAATATCAAGATTTGTTTCATGACAACTATGCTAACTATTTTTTTAATAACTTGTCTTCTTTGTTTGTCTTATTTGTTTTGCGTGGTGCTCTTGTACTGAATTTCACGAAAAAAAGCGATAAAGAATCATATTTTTAAGATCCTATTTGAGTAGGACTTTTTTGCTGTACGATGCCTCAGACTTGAGAAGATTTGGGAAGAAGTACGAAAGGTAAAATAAAGAAATTAAAGAAAAAAAGTCGTTATATTAGAAGCGGTTAATTCGTAATTATATAAATAAGCAAGCAAGAAAATAATCATTGCTGACATGTAATATGCATAAAAATCAGGCCTTTAGAATAAACTCACCCTGTCCTATAGTTATTTCTGATCTCATACTGTTTCCCTTAACTTATACTGTTATAAGGCGGAGAGTTTTTCTTTATTATAGTACCCTTCTACTCTGTCTCATTTTGATGCTTTTGATTTATATATTTTATTTATATTAAATGAATTGGCTTTCATTTTGTGTCTGGTACTGACCGGCCTTCAACGTTCCTTACGCGGCAAGTCGCTTTCGAAGGCGCGTGCCCGATGATCATTTCCAAAGACCTTAATGTCTGCCTTCTAAGTCGCTCTGCAGCGTTCGTGATAAAAAATTGAAGGATTTTATATGGCTTTTTTAAAATATTGAGGAATATGAATGGAATTGCAATGTTAACCTACATTTTCAACGGAAGCCGCGCTAAAATTGCACGTGATTGGGGTCTTAGAAGCTGTTTTTCACACGTTACGTCTCGAGGACAATCAATTGTCTAAAATTCGTACCTCATCCAAGATTTATTCATATATTTATATACTGCGTCCGTATTCCGTATTGACTGCATTGATGGAAAAGACGAAATCTTTGAGGGTTGAAAACTTATCCACTTATCCATTAACTTATCCATATTTATCCGCGATAAAATATTCCAAAGTTCGACACCGCAAACAATATCTCAATTGCAGGCGAATGCCGCATATATCTTAAAGCAACAGTGACAAAAATTCCAATATATAAAAATAATTAATTGCTAAAATTGTAAAGATTTAGTACATATTTTCCAATAGGTGTTGAGGTTGGGAAAAGTGTTCTAATTTCAGATTATTTATCTTCTAATGAGAATGAAAGTACTGTTTTAATCTGGAATTTAAGCTGCCAGTTATGTTAGAAGTTGATACTTATCATTAAGAATCAAAACAAAGCATGAAAATAGAACGCTGTGACACGAAAACAAATCTGCGCTGCGTTTGCCCTGAGCATTCGTATACGCAGGTGTTAATTTCACACCTACGCGACCCATCAACACCTACGCTGCCCATCAACACCTACGCGGTCCATCAATACCTACGCGACCCATCAACACCTACGCGGTCCATCAACACCTACGCGACCCATACATCAACACCTACGCAACCCATCAACACCTACGCGACCCATCAACACCTACGCGACCCATCAACACCTACGCTGGCACATTTAACATCAGGTTTCAGGAATAATTTTCTTCGAAGTACTAGAAATTCTTTTATGAAAGTTTTTTCATGAAAAATTACAGTATAAAATATTGAACTATATGGAAAATCGAAGAAATTTTTCAGTCCAGTGCAGCATAAAAACAATCAAAGTATTAGAGTGCATCCACAAGAAAAATATTTTTATTTTTCTCTATATATGTAATTATGAATTTATCAATAAGGTTAAAATGCAGTGCTTAAAAATTTATTCACCTAATTTGTCTGCCTGTGTCCTTTTAGGCACAAATTTATTAATGTTTATATAATTTAAATGTTTTCCAGATAAATGTGTCTAGCATTGAATTATCTCATCTCTGATTGGTTTTAATTTCCACTGCTTCTGAATGAAGAATAAGCAACATGGAACTTTTAGATGCAATGCTAAGATACTGGCTTCAAAGAAGGCTGATTAAGCAATTTTCGGAAATTCATTGAACTATTTATAATTTTTTAGTAGAATTTGTAACTGATCAAAAGGTCGTAATATCAACAAACGATAAAATCATTAAAACGGTTTCTCATATCACGTCAGTTGCACAAAGATTTTCGTTGTATATTAATAATATTTATCTAAAAAATAACTTGCTTCACGCAGGTAGACATTGATATGTCTAAGAGCAGCACGCAGAGACCTGGTTTGAATAGAGATTTGGCTGGGCCTGGCACGAGAATGTTCATGCGAATGTTCTCTCGTTCTCAATGCGAATGTTCTCTGCAAATAAGAAATTCAGCGTCGCAAACCAAGGCCTTCGAAACGTCGCAAGCGAGGCGGGGAAACACTTTCCGACAACGGCCCAACCTCGCCCTAAAACACGGAGTATTAGAGTCCAAACTTCCGCACTCGCGGACGCCCGGGAGGTTTTTTGAGGAATTTCCCGGGGAACGCACGCGAAGTAAGACGATTGAGAAACGAGCTTCGCAGTGGAAGGTATATTGATTTTTTTATGGTGGAGCGCAGTGGCGATACCGAGTGAAGATTGAATGGGAATACGGGGCCTTTGCATGGTAAATCTTGATACATGGCAGGTGGTGCGGTGGCAGGTGGAGTGTGACGTGGTGGGGTGGCAGGTGGTGTGACGTGGTGGAGTGGTTGGAATGAAAAAGCAAAGCACGACTGCATTACTGCTAACAAGATTCTGATGATGTGTTTTTTTGTTTAGAGCAAGTTAATGAGAGGAATATGCGTATGTTTGGTGCAAGTTGATGGATGGTATGCGTTTGTTAAGAGCAAGTTGATGGCTGGTATGCGTTTGCGCAGAGCAAGTTGATGGATGGTATGCGTTTGTGCAGAGAAAGTTGATGGATGGTATGCGTTTGTGCAGAGAAAGTTGATGGATGGTATGCGTTTGTGCAGAGAAAGTTGATGGATGGTATGCGTTTGTACAGAGCAATTTGATGGATGGTATGCGTTTGCGCAGAGCAATTTGATGGATGGTATGCGTTTGCGCAGAGCAAGTTGCTGGTTGGTATGCGTTTGTGCAGAACAAGTTGCTGGATGGTATGCGTTTGTGCAGAGCATATTTATGCACTGCATGATGCACGTGTTATCTAAACGGCATTTTCCGATATGCTGTTCTTGAGTTCTAAGCTGTTTTTGCTAGTGAATATCACAATAAATTTCTGCCTAACTTGTTTGCTTGCTAACTCCCCAACTGAAAGTAAGAATGATATATCCTCTACTTCTGCTCTACTACTGAACTTCTACTGCTCTACTACTGCTCTAATATTGCTCTACTATTGCTCTACTACTGTTACTATCATGTTGAATATTCTACCTAGGAGCTCTATTACGAAATGCAATATTTGGCAGAAGCGGCGATGAAACTGGAATATTTAACCTCCATGAAAATGTATAATATTTCACGAAAATATTACAATCTCTAATGAGCTAAAATGTACGAGATAATATTATTTATCATGAACAGTTTAGTCCTTTCTTTATCAACGCGTTTTTTTTTTTTTTTTGCTTCAGGTCCCATTCTATGCATGCTGTTGGTTGATAAAGATTTCTAAGTTTGATTTTAGCAAAAAAAAATGCTAATTTGATGAGAATTATTTCCTTTTATATTAAAATTGAAAAATTGCCAAAATAGGGAAAAGAAACGCATAGATTTTTGGAAAACGTTTCAAAAATTTCTCTGATTGAAGGAATTTAGATGATGGATTGCTCGCTCTTATTAATGAAATCCTGAAAGCTCATGTTATAATGTCAAACACTTATCAATTTTAGATACAAATTTTAAGATATATAAGATTTCCGAGACAACGTTAATTTTCCCATTGTCTTCTATCTCGACAGAGAAACTTGATATTTTCAGGTGACATTACAGTCAATTATTTTATAGATTATTTGAAGTATTTGCATACCACGTAGGTGGCAGAGCTCAGGCTTATCGTTGAGCTCGCATTTGTCGGTCATTAAGAAGCTTTGCTCGTCTATCGCGTCCTCGGAGCTCATCGTGTCTAAATCGTGTCTAAATCGTGTCTAAATCGTGTCTGAATCGTGTCTAAATCGCGTCTAAATCGTGTCTAAATCGTGTCTAAATCGTGTCTAAATCGTTCACTAAACAGCCCGCGATCTCGCCAATACTTACTCAAACAACTCGACTGCGCCATTCAAATATGATAGAATCACACTCGGATGAGCTGAAGTCTTGATAATATAGTATCTTAAAATGAATCAGGGAGCATGCTCTCGTTTAATTTTTTACTCAGAATTTTTTATTGTTTTCTGAATTGCTGGCTGAGAGAGTGTCTCTGAATCTAGATTTTCAATTCAAATCAACATCTGAAATTCATCGAATATAATTCAAAATCACAGGTGTAATGTAGTGTTAGTTGCATACATATATTTAATATTACTGAATACGAATTATGGTACAAATGAATGAGTTTCGGTGGCAATGTTCCAGTCTTAAGTGCAAGTTCGTCATTCATCAAACATGCAAGCACGTCATTAAACACGCTTACATGCTCATTTTCTAGACCTGCATCACACTAGTAATATCCTCGTGTTACGTGGTGACATCACAGGCTCAAGGAGTGTGGTGTGTAGCGGTGGTCTCATGCCTTGTGGGTGCATGGCCTAGTAGGCGCCAGGCCATGTGAGTGCAAGGCCTTGTGGGTGTATGGCTTAGTAAATGCAAGGCCTTTTGGGTGCATGGCTTTGTATATGCAGAGGCTTGTGGGTGCAAGGCTTTGTATATGCAGAGGCTTGTGAGTGCAAGGCTTTGTGGATATATGGCTTGGTATATGCAAGGCCATGTGGGCGCAAGACAGTGTGGGTGTTAGGCTATGTCGAGGTGTGCGACTGTTGCCTCTCCGCTGGTTGGTGATGGGGGCTTGTTTGGCCCCGGGCGAGTGCAGCGCCAGCGACACGCAGCCGCCCGCCAGCTTATTGATCCCAGCTACCCTGTGTGATGTGCCTGTGTGGTGAGTGTGTGGTGAGTGTGTGATGCGCCTGTGTGATGTGTCTGTAATGAGTCTGTGGTCAGTGTGTGATGAGCCTGTGATGAACCTGCGTGGTGTGTGATGAGCCTGTGTGGTGAGTGTGATATGAGTCTGTATGGTGAGTGTGTGATGAGCCTGTGTGGTGAGTGTGTGATGAGGCTGTGTGGTGAGTATATGATGAGTCTGTGTGATACGCCTGTGATGAGTGTGTGGTGAGTGTGTAATGAGCCTGTGTGGTGAGTGTGGCGAAATAGATGTGTGATTCACCCGTCTGGTGGGTGTATTTGATTGTAATGAGTGATAATTGTGTTGTGAGTGATGTGCAATCGTTATGTTTGAGGCGGGGGATGTGTGATGTGTGTTTGGTGAATGATGTCTGTGTGGTGAGTGTTGTGTGGGATGAGCTATATTTTCATGTTTATGACTGATATGATCACATATAAATAATATGTTTTTTTTTTAATTTTTAGTGAAGCATAAAGCATGTTGACATTTTTTGGACCTCACGCAGTGTATTTTAAGACATCGCAATGGTTTTCAATCTCTATAGTGAAGCACAAAAAATTGTACTTTTTTCGTTCTCTTGGAAAGCATAAAACATCGCGATTTTTCTTTAAATGTCTATCGAAGCATGAAACATCGAACTGTTTTTTCGTTCTTTAGCATAAAACATAATTTTTAGTCTCTAATGAAGCGCTAAATACCATGAAGTTTTTTCGAAGACATCTATTGAAGCATAAAACATCGTGATGTTTTGTAGTTTCTATTGAAGCATAAAACATCGTGATGTTTTGTAGTCTCTATTGAAGCATAAAACATCGTAATGTTTTGTAGTCTCTATTGAAGCATAAAGCATCGTGATGTTTTGTAGTCTCTATTGAAGCATAAAACATCGTGATGTTATGTACTCTCTATTGAAGCGTAAAACATCGTGATTTTTGTACTCTCTATTTAAGCATAAAACATCGTAATGTTTTGTAGTCACTATTGAAGCATAAAACATCGTGATGTTTTGTAGTCACTATTGAAGCATAAAACATCGTAATGTTTTGTAGTCACTATTGAAGCATAAAACATCGTAATGTTTTGTAGTCACTATTGAAGCATAAAACATCGTAATGTTTTGTAGTCACTATTGAAGCATAAAACATCGTGATGTTTTGTAGTCACTATTGAAGCATAAAACATCGTGATGTTTTTTCAATCTCAGGCTCAGCATTAATTGGACGGCAGAAAGACGAGCTCTAAATTTGCCTGGTGAAAGTTACGAATTGCCCGAGTTTCATCATCGGCTGTAAAACGAGGCCATAAAACTGTATCTCAGCACAATTTTGTGTCGTCCCAAATCCAGTTTGATATTCAGAATGATCGCCGCCATGTTGGAATTTTTCAAAGCAGGAAAATTGCAACAATATCCTAAAACAGAATTGTTTTCAGGAGGGTCGCCGCCATGTTGGAATTTTTAGAATGGGAAAATTGTGAAGTGTCTGATAATTTTAGTTAATTTTTTAAACTTATCATGTTAAATTTACTAGGAAATTTTATTGAAAATTTTTGCAAAAATACCTGAACTATTAAAAATCGTTGAGATTCTATAATGAGCTTATTGATAGATTAAAGAATTTTTTTGAAGCGTAAACTAGATTAAAAATTTAATTAAATTTTTCGTTTCATCTTTGGTTGTGAAGAAAATTCAACGTAAATATATGCTTTAAAATTAAGTTAATTATGTTGGACCAGCGATATTTTGCGCATGCGAAGAAAAAATTGCATTCACTTCAAAGGAATTTTTATCTAAATGATTAAGCTGCAAAGTTCTCTCATAATTTGTTATATATTTCTTCCCAATGATTATATCGACTGTTTATTATCCAATTTTGCCAACTAATTATCCAAATCACTGTTACTTTTTTTTCTCACGTGCAGCTGCGTCGGGTGACAACAAGCATCTTCTCCTGCAGTGGCGGCACCAGCTGTGCGCCGTGGATGTACAGTACACTGTACACCAAGCCTTTTCTTCCCCAATTAAGAATTATTTGACGTACAGTAAGGATGCACACTGTAGACCAAGACTCCACTTCCTCAATTGAGAATTAGTGGTGCACAGTGTAGCTAGGTGTACAGTGTACACCAAGCCTCCTCTTCCCCAATTAAGAATTAAGTGGTGCACAGTGTGCGTGTACACTGTACGTACCCCATGCGTTCTCAACCCCAATTAAGAATTAGGTGGTACACAGTGTGCGTGTACACTGTACGTACCCCATGCGTTCTCAACCCCAATTAAGAATTAGGTGGTGCACAGTGTAGGTGCGTTCTGTACACCAAGAATTCTATTTATCAATTAAGAATTAAGTGGTGCACAGTGTAGGTGTACAGTGTACACTAAGAATTCTCTTCCTCAATTAAGAATTAAGTGGTGCACAGTGTGGGTGCACACTATACACTGTGCACCAAGCCTCCTCTTCCCCAAGAAGCCATCCGAGTTTTTGTGCAGAGCGCATAACCGCGGGGCTGCAAATCATGTCAGCGCCAATTTACCGCTACGACCCCAAATCACGCAGAGTTTATACCTCCCAGGACAGGGATTTGGGAGCACGCTGTGCTATTAAGCGACCTTTTTTTGCGATGTGCTTGTGCGCAGCGACGGAAAAACGTCCGTTTCGTGCACGTGATCGTGTGGCTTCAGGGTTTATTGTTAAAATTAATTACTTTGAAAATACTTCCGGATAAGAAAGAAACGACTAATTGAATTGATGTCCATAAATGAACGACATCTTAGACGCAACTCGTAGCTTACCTTGTTCCTAGTTTTACGATTTTCTGACCAGAGTCCACGAACGTTGAATTTAAGGTTTACTTCCTGGAATGAAGAGGCCCGAGAGTTAGAATATTCATTCTTTTCCATACCTCAATAAACGAGCCTTGCAATTTGGCCGTACGCTGTATAGCCCCATCATGCTCATTCATTTTCATCTTTTTGCTTCACCTTTTTTAAAGTTTTTGCTAAGATACGCGTTTAATATTACCACGAATCAGAAAAGATGGCTCAAATTTTAACTGATCACAATCTTTTTCGTATATTCTGTATGCCTAGGTAATATTTGATACTTATTGTCACTAATACTGTAGTTCCCATCCTAAATTTAAATGCCAGCTTTATGCTAACAAAATAATCGTGGTTATGAAAGTAATTTATTTCAATCGGGATCATAATCAATTTCGTTTTAAGTATTATAATTTCAAAAATTATTTCCTGTGACATTGATCAATTCTTGATACAATAAAACAATTTTGATAACTCACTTTTTTATCCTTTCAATATCACTGTTTCAAAAAAGATACTTGGCGCCATTATCAATGATCAGGAGAGCGTGAGCCAGATAGCTTTAGACTACATCTATTGCTTTCCAAACTGAATAATAGTTTCTCAATAGTTTCTGGAAAACATATTCTTGAACTTTAATACAGAACGATTGCTGGCAAGAATAAATAATACAAAGTGTCATGAAACCACAATTTATTCGGATAACAAAAAATACATAATAACGATATATACAAGACTATAGCATTTGACATCGATTCTTATGCCTAAGCCTGTCTTACATTGCATGAGTTTTCGCCGACTGATAATGCAGCGAACCACAAAAATATAAATTTTTCTTAGGGCATGCAACATATTTACACCATCAACAGGCCAGTATACACCATCGCCAGCTCAGTATGCATCATCGCAGGTCAGTATACACAATCGTCAGCTCAGCATACAAGATCACTCGCTCAGTATACACCATTGCTGACTCAGTATACACCATCCTTGTTTCAGTATACACCATCGCCAGCTCAGTATACACCATCGCTGACTCGGTATACACCATCACCAGCTCAGTATACACCATCGCCAGCTCAGTATAGACTATCGCCAGCTCAGTATACCCCATCATCTTCTCAGTATACATCTTCGTCATCTACGAATCGTCTCAGCTCTACACGCTCGAAATGCACGCTATAAACATGGCGGCTTTCGTTAACAATAAAGCTTGCAAATAATTCTGATCGAAGCCTGCACGTTCTTGATTATAAAATCTACCTTTCAACATAATGAAAATTATCTGCTATCAAACGATGAATCTTTATCTTATAATGAACCGAAATATTTATCCCATGACAACAACATATACCTGAATCATGATTCGAAAGCTTCATTATATTAAAAAAATTGCTCTAATATTGTATATAAACGTGTTGGTGTTATATTATATTTTGTATTATTATACTTTGAAATTAACTCAACTACAGCGGGCGAATGAGAAGACTGTTACCTTTACAAAGTTTGATGGAAGAAATATTTCGTTAGAAGAACTTTAGATAAAATTATTGGACTTTGGAATGGGCATATTGGACTTTGGGCATTGGAAAGATTATATTGATAATTTTTATGACAAAAACAGGAAATTTAGGTATGCAACTGCAAACTTAGACATGCCTCAGTGATCTGCTAATGTATGCGGGAGCAGGATCGGTCTGCCTCACTGACTGCTCCCCTCTCACTTCTTCTCTTTTTAGATCACCAGGAAAATGTCCGTGGGTTTTTCAAGGGGCGAGTCAGGGGTGAGAACTCTTAAATTTAAGACTGGAATGGATGGGCTTTTTGGAAAATTGGGACCATGAGTTTCTCGTGGATTTCGTGAACGGATCTTAGCCCCTTCTGCTCTGGCTGTTCGCTGCGGTATGACTGAAGCTTAATTGTATACATTAATGATTCAGTTATATAGATATGTTAATGTTCAACATACCGAAATCAATAGGCGCATCCAGAGTTATGGAAAATATTCCTAGTACATTTTTTTAATACAGAAAGATCAAAAGATTTACTCTTTTGTTTACAAAAAAGTAAATTTTTTAAACAATGCTCTAAAATCAAAAGACAATATTTGTTTTACTTACTGTAAAAAAAGTATATTCCCCTGTAGAATACTGAATGCCAAACATACATGCATAAATTTAAAGTGGCCATCATTGTTTTCGAGCGGATGCAATTTTTTTTTGTTATCGTGGAACCGCGATTAAAATAATACAGGTGTTCATAAAAGTTGCTTCAAATTAGCGTTTTTTGAGTTAAGATTCTACGAGAAACATAAAAGTACATTCAACTCAAACTTATCATGACAGAGTCGATTAAAGATTGTGCGAATTATGCATTTATATTCTGAACACGATTTGCCAATGCTATGGGTTGGTTTCAGAGTGACGTATTTAAGCACCAACAAAGATAATTCGTTTGCAGATGTATAAAAATAAGCTAGATTGTAGTTGGATTTTAAATTTAATAGACATGTCAATTTTTTTTTTATTTGGGATTTAAATACTGATTTAAGCTCAAATCTATGGCATTTCACAAGGGATTTACACAATAGATTATTTGTGGTCACAAAAGTGATAGTCAAGCTATTCGTTCGACGTGCCAGCAAAATTATAGTTTAGTTATCAGTAATAATTATCGATGCGATTGAAAGAGCCCTGTTAATAATTATGTATATAATAAACTGCAATACTAAAATCCATCGTAAAATTTACACTGTTATGTGTCAACATGTAAATTGTGGATAACAGCAGTAAGCAGACAGGATTTAACGAAAATATGCTGATATTTTTGTCTTCAAAATAAAATTACGGAGTTAAAGAATACATATTTTGATCAATCATTTATATTGGTCCGAGTCCTTTTATGTCTAACTCAACCATATATGCGCCGACGCATCAATATTATATATTATGTCTAGCTCAGTCATACTGGTCTCAACCATACATACCAGCTTAGCCATACATGTCTGTTCAGTCATAGGACCGAACATAAGAACTGGAGCGTCTATTCTGGCTGGAGCTAAAAGAGGACTATGAATGGAAGCTGATAATACAGCCCCATAATGTGAAGGATTATAAGGGCCAACGCAGGGGAGACCATTGCATTCACGGCATTGTGCCCCAGGACCGTTGCTGAGATACCGGGGCGCCGCCCGTTCCTAACAAATCGCAGTGGCTTATTTCGAGTGGGAAACGAATTTATATTGAAACTTATTCATTGAGTTAATATAGGATATGTGTTGAAGAATATGAATATTGAGTTTGAGCGGAATTACTAGCGCTGTTGTTTTTGTGAGTGATTGAATTTGAGTAACTGGCGGCAAGTTGTATTAATGTTTTTTCACCTTGGACAAAAAACGCTGCCTCGTTTTGAATGTCTGTTATACTTTTGATCTACTCAAAAGAATAATTATAAAATAAGATAGAGGAAGAGCCATTATTGTATCTGTGCTTTATTTCAAAACAATTGTTAACGAGTTGTAAAATGAGTTACTAAAAATCGATTTTCATTTATCATAAAAAAATATTATATTATGCCACTCCTAGAAAGGTCCCAGTGAAAAGTTTTAGTGTACGATGAAAATGTCTGTTCAGTAGACGTTTTAATTTGTAAACTTAGATATTATGAATATGTAATGGTGATGTGCCTATAACTGGCTATTACCTGCGATTGTATGCCGTTAGACAAAGGAGTAACTTTCTCTGAATCTAATTTGGCCGATTAGAGTAAATTTATTGATATTTAATTAAAATTTAATGATTAGCCTTCACAACAGTACAAATTAAACAGTAACCGCATCGAAAATGGAGACGTGATTTGCAACACAATATGGAATGAGCCTGTATTACGCAAGCCACCTTTGTCTGTATCAAGGAGTATAGGCATTGAGAACATGAATAAATAATGTTAAAATTTCTTAGTAAAACATACTAAATAGAAGAGTGAGAACATAAATATTTATAATTATAATTTTATTATTTATATATATTATTATTATAATCATATAATTATTTCAAAATCCGACAAACAAACCCGAAGCTACATTTTAGGTACAATTTAGTAAATAGCATCTTTAATGTCGTTGTTTGAAAAAAAGACTTTGTGTAAGTTTTATGAAAATGAAAAAGGAGGATAAAGACTATTTGCAAGCTTCACACGATTAAGGCCAAATGCCAATAAATTCATAAACAATTTCTTGAATTTCAATATCTTAGTTAAAAATCAGAAACAAATCCACTGTGTAAAAAACAACGAACTACAATTACATATTATTTTACAGCATGTTAGCAACATCATTTGGTGATCAAGCAACACTCCAAGGACAACATTTGTTTTTTTTTGTTCACACTAGAATATCCAAACGAAAACTGAAGCCTAGAAAAACATCCACAAACTTAGGTTGCTCACCAAAATTTGCGGGCTAAACCAATGCAACTCAGACAAAACGTGGCATACAAGAGGAACACAACACAAATCAAAGCAGATATAAATTATAAGTTCAAAATACACTAATTCAGTTTTTATTTTTTCATCCGTATACACAACGAAACAAGCAGCGCGCGTGTGTACGCAATTACTCGACTGCAGTTCACCACATTCGTATTTCGACATCAAAATTTAACTCCTTCATGACTAAGCTTTTACCTATGTACAACAAAGCCTTGATTATATACATGTTTAACTCACAGGACGCAAGACATGCGATGCTACAGCAGTATAGAATATTCAAACGAACGGCATGCGAAACTGGCTTTACTCAAGCTTATTTATTCATGGTTCTCATTCATTCCTCCTAACCTTGGCAACACGAATAGAAAAAACTCGCGTCGGTAGAAACACACGCAATTGTATCGATTGAATTTCGTTAATATCAACTAGGACATCGTAGATTTCAACAAGGAGATCGTGGATATCAATCAGGATATCGTCGAAATCAACCAAGTTATAAATCTAGGTATAAATCGACCCAGCACCATCGCAGCCTCGCAACTATCGCACTGTATTCGTTTTGCCTGTAACGGTTTCTTATTTCATGAAGAGCTATTGCATATCCTTCCATGATGTTCGACAAACTTATAAAGACTTAGAAATTATGCACAGACAAAGCACGAACACCATCAGTCACAAACCACGGACTGAACTAATCAGCAAAGTTATGCGTAGCAAACTGTTAAAACGAACATGTCGCTCTGCCCCAGTGAAGATTTAAAAATTTATAGGAAAATATAAGTACCGCACTCATGATTACTTTGAATACTTTGCGTCGCACGGTATCAATGAAATACGACATTTTAATTAATACTGAAGTAATTCGTAAAATATCGATCAAAATTTGAAAATGATTATGACAAGTGTCGGCTTGCTGCTGTTTTAAGTTTTATAATTTCAATTAAAGAGTTGCAGAGATCACAAACCAATAAAACAATTGAAGGCTGTGTACAGATATCATTATACGAAATGTTTATGAAAAATACATGCAAAGATAATTTATACTGATTCGACAGATAAATACATGAAAATAATTTGGCAATAAATAAATTAAAGATTTAACTGAAAGAGCTTACTTTTAATTTATTAACATGTAATTTTTTCTTAAACGGTATTAAAATCAACGATTTTTAATTTCAGCATTCAACTTAAATTCATTAAATAATTCGTGTCATGTAGCCAATAGCGTGCACAAAAAATTTGTGGCACTACCTTGTTTTTGAAAACCTTGTTTATGTTGCATTATAACATAACTTAACGCGACTTATTTCATCTTGGGTGGACGAGTGAATGTCAAATGATATGTACGCAAATATTATACTATATATATGAATGTGTATTTATATTCATATCTATAATATAATATGAATATTATATATTTACGCAAATAGTGTAAAAAAAGTTAGCTGAAAATTTATCTTGCAGGAGGCTTTCTTCACAGCCTGAAGAAATGCATAAAAAAATTCAAAGTCAAGAAAATATGCACAAGAAAATTTAAATACCAAGAAATAGTCACTGGCAGAATATAATCAATTCATACTGTTAGGATGAGGCTGAAATACTTTAAAAATGAATAACGATTACAAACTCAACGCAGTTACATGTCGTGTAATTTGCTAGTCAATTATTCGTTTATAACATCGTATACTTTCTTGCTGTTGTCTGCTGATCACAATGTACAGAAGTAATTTTGTAATATACTTGTAATACAGTTTTCATTTTCGTTAATCTTGACAATATACCGTTGCCATCTTGCAATACAGTTGTTATTATAGTCTGTATTCATAATGCTCATGCCTAGATTGTTCAAATTTAAATATTTGACACAAGACATTGCATAATATGACATTTATCCGTTAAATATTATAAGAATAACTCATGTTTTGCCTGCAATAATTGAACTGTTATCACGAATTCAAGAATATATTCTGTATCGTACTGAGCGTATTCTGGCTCTGATGGAATAAGCTAGTCATCTAAATCCATTTTTTTTTCATAAAAGCCAATAAAAAATTGTCTCAATTACTAATTAATTTTATCGATGGTAATTTAATGAATATTACACGTAAATTCTAATGGCGTCTTTGATATATTAGTTACAAAATTAAAACTGTTCAATATCATTGGGATGCTCATTATCAACGAAAATAATAAGCAATTCAGCAACCAAAAAGATCACATGACTGTTTTATAAATCTATTACAACTATTACTTGATACTCACAATTTACTTCTACTACTCGTAATTCATTTTTACTGCTCGCAATTCATTTATTCGTCAATCTTCAGTCAGTGGCGATTTGTCGAGGCATCGAAATGAGAAAAAATAAGATGCAAGATTTCAGGAAATTTTCGTATTATCAGAACAAAATTTTCGGCATGTCCTTAACCCAGGCACAGCATAAATAATTTTGCAAACAATGATAGAATTTTATTCGATAAGATACATGGGCATTGGTACTTCAATTAAAATTCATCGTTTGTTTTAAGTCTTTTTCAACAAATTTTCAATATTTGCATTTAAAATTTTGTGATATATTATACGGGCCATAATATGTAACCAAATATTTGATCACATTTATAAAAGAATTAAGTTTTGTCTAAAAAGCAGATTTTGTAAATAAACTAGGCTTTGAACATGAATTTCATTATGCGTTACATTACATTATAATGTTGTGTTAAATTTAATGCTGAAATTTTATTGCAACATGCCAACCAAAAGGGTCTAATTCAACACGTTTCTGCAGGTATCTAACAACAAAGAACGATAAAAAAAATTTTAAAATTATCTGATTTTACAGTCGGTGATTTTCGCCATAGATTTAACAGAATTTTTCAATTCAGTCTTTCCATAATTATTAGAATTTGCACGGCAATGTCTCATGATCTGTACAAAAATAATATTCACAAACCACGGTCGAAAAACGATGGTTGTGATGGCGATCTAAATTCGAAACAATTAACTGATCAATAAATATCGGAGGTAAAAATAAAGGCATATAAAATGTTAGAGGATTAGTATTGAATTCTTAATACAATATTTGAATTTGTATACGCAACAATGAAGAATCAAATGTAGAATTTAAATTCGCGTGTAAAGTTCTCAGTCTCAAAAAAAAGAAAAAATTCAGGTGTTCAAAAATTTGTGTAAGGAAATAGCAATAAACAGTCAGGAAGCTGCACCGTTGTTCCATGGAGTCTCTATAGATATATTTATTTGCAACTTATACAACTTAGAACATTCATTTATTGGTACAATGTGAGTAACAATTTCTGTAGCAAATGTCATTCATTAAATCGTATACGTTTTACTTCTCAGTGCAAAATGTAAGAAAATGAATGAACCCATATGGTGTATAAATAATAATTTTCTAATATATCAAACGGGAATTGATTATATTTTTCATGTATATCATCTCCAGTTACTTTACAGAACACTTCGTGTTTTGGCCGACCTCGCGTAAGCGTATATATAGGATAATATACGCATACGAGATTCCTTATTTGCACAAATAATTTTCTATCCATATTGTCTTTACAAATCATAAAAATTCCATAAATATTCATGGAACCAATTCTTAACTTTTAAATAAAAAAATTAATTACATTTCTAACCGCGAACACACTGTAAACCAAAACAAAAAAAGCCTGTAATGACACTACCATCACGAGGTCGCTAATATAACACCAACACAGCTTACTTAACCACGGGACCTTTTTCAGAGCGTGAAGAAAATTGCTAAATACATACTTAATGATTAATTATCAAAGAGCCGTAGTGGAAGAATTGTGGTAGAGAGGAGGATAGTAATGCTGGTCAGGGATCATGTTGTGGTGTGAAGCCGTGGCTGAAGACACCGGGGGCAATGGGCTCAGCGCCCCATAGCCGTTATAGTCCTTCGAGTCTCCGTGGGGGGCGATGATGGACGTTATGCTAAAGGGGTGGACGGATGGATGGTAATCCTTCAGTTGGTTATATTCCTTCAAGTAGTTCCCGTAGTCTTTGGCATGACCGTTGGGATAGTCTTTTGGATAGCCGAGCAGAGAAGGATGCAGCGCTGGGCCGAGATCGTGAGGTATCTGATGATGAAGAGAATGGCCGTTGTGATCCGTATACTTGTCTTGGCCGTACTTGTCAGTCAACGGCTGGTATTTGTCACTAATTGGATACTTGTCATGGAGCTGATATTTATCCTGGAGGTGGTTATACTTGTCAACTTGGTTATATTTATCACAAGGAACATATTTATCGGTGAGTGGTGTAGCTGCGGGAGGAAGTGAGTGGTAAGGATTTTCAGAAGGTTCTAACTTCGTAGCCGCCTCTAAAAGTTGACTCATGCTACTGGTAACATTGTCAGAATTCGAAGGTGGAGGATGCTGGTGAAGGTGGCTGGGATGTGCGCCGTTTGCTACAGAAGATGCAGGCGAAGTCATGTTCACGTCGTGTGTTTTTGTTTCTTCTTCGTTACTATCATGATTTTTGCCTGCCCCTCCTGGCGACTGGTTGTGGGACAAAGATTGCGATGCAATTCCTGACCCTGAAACCGATTTTTTCTCTTTTTTCTCTGCCTTGAATCTCTTTTGCCGACGCAGATAGCAGCCGTTCTCAAACATATTACCAGAGTCTGGATGCAAAGACCAGAAAGATCCTTTTCCGGGCTTATCAGGAGTTCTAGGGATCTTGATGAAACAGTCGTTGAAAGACAACGAATGGCGTATGGAATTTTGCCACCGTTGCTGATTTTGCCGGTAATATGGAAACAAATCCATGATGAACTGGTAAATTTCTGCAAGTGTGACCATTTTACTTGGTGCATTTTGTATCGACATTGTAATGAGAGAAATGTATGAGTAAGGGGGTTTTGCATGAGTGTAGGAACGACGGTAGGTTTTATCTTGTCTTGCTCTTTGCAGAGCATTCGTGACAGGGCTATCGGACTCGGGCAGTTCTCTGCCGTATGGCATCATTTGGTTCATAGCTCCCATTCCTCCCATCCCAGCAGACATGCATCCACTCATGCTATTCATTTGTGGCATGGATGGATTCATGGGAGAAAATGTGCCCATTCCACCCATACCAGGACTCATACACTGACCACCCATTCCCATACCCCCTATACCACCCATACTCGAAGAAAAATCCATGTTAGGAGGCAAGCGTTGCTGGTATCCATTCATCATCATAGGATTCATGGCGTTCATGTTATAGTGTGGCTGTGTCATGGGTGACACAGGGGGTGGAACACTCGTCATGGGAGTCATTGAATCACTGTACAATTTTTGAGAAATCATCGTGACGGTTTTTAAATGTTCAAAAAAACAAACACTAGAAAAAGTAATATAGAAACTTCACATATTCTAGACCGATATGCACTTCACTTCTTTCACTGAGGTTGGGGGTAGCACTGACACAGAAATTTTTGGATGGCCTCTAGCTCGGTGCTAGGAGCGACGCGGAGATTTCAGAGTCACTAGGAAAGGACACCAGGTCTCGGCCACTGGAACTCAACAGGTCATCTGAGGTCGCATGGCTAACACTTCCACACACAGTTCACTAGGAGAGAGTACGCTAAATTGAATGACCAAACACTTATCCTAATCATATGTGTGCGTACAGAGTTTGAGTTGGTCTTGTTTAATTCTGTGATCAGCAAAAGTACTTGTAGCACTCACAGACTGTAATAAGCGCTGGGTTGGACCTAACCCTGAGTAAATATACTCGTGTTTGAGCAGATATCTGGAGGCCCTCCTCCAAACTCGAGCTGAATACACTTGCCCAGGCTATTGGTCTAGAGTCTAGCATGGAACTGCCAGAGGAATAAGACTTGGGTCTTTGTCCCACGACCTCGCCAATACCTGCCTTCTGGGAGGAGCGAGAGCGGCCGCATGCATGTCGCTCCAGACAAAACATCTGGAGCTCGAGGTTGTCGCCAGGGTGAGTTGCCATGACTGGAATGGGCTGGAAGGTGGGGCTTGTCTCTCAGCCGCGGGGCGGCGCAGTTCTGATCGACCGCGCCTGCCGCCATCCCCCTCCTGCAGCGGGCGATCATTGGGGCCGTTCGGCTCGCATTGCTGGAGCTCGCTTGCCTATTACGCTACGCTATCCTGTTGTTGTTATTTTTATCCCTTTAATTGCAAGAGAACGTAAATTTCCCTCAACTCACCATCTTTTCTCCGAAAAGAAATTCGTTTTGATTGACTAAAAATACCCCAGGATTGCAAAAACTTTTTCACCTGATAGTGATCTAAGGAAGTTATCGAGACATTATAGATCAAATATTAAGTAGTGATTCACAAGTAGATGATTTATTGTAGAAATAGTCGACATTTCCCGTCGTAAATGAGATACTTTAATTTTTTTTTGGCTTTTAAAAGTTGCGTAGATTTTCTTATTATGGTTTTTCTTTTGAATTTTGGTTACAAAATTTATAGTCATTTAAAAACGACCCGTGGGCGCAAATTCGAAGTGGGACGATATGAAGCAGCTGCGAAAGATATCCATTCACTGATAAACTTATCAGTGTAGCTGATTGCCAACTTTCGATCCCGCTTCCGATAATCGAAGAATTAAGATAATAAATTGACTCTGAGTTCTTTGTTATATATTAGATGCGAACATCACATTTCCCCTTTCAAAGAATAAAAGTTTTGCGAGGACAGTTAAAAAGCAGGCTAATATAGAAAAACAAAATAGCGTAGCACTGATACATAAATAGAATTAGGACCTTTGATTGAAATTATTATTTGGTGATGAAAGAAGTATCGGCAAACAGCAAGCTCATGCATGTATACGCATACTGTAATAAGACTATATTCAAAAGTAAAGATCATTTATATCATAATTTTAGTCAGACTTCGGCCAGCGCTATAACTAAGAACTTTTCACAATGAGAATTTTAATTTTTCAAATACCATGTACGATGAATCAAAGAGACTGAATGACTCAATTCTATCCTGAATTCTGGTGAGGATTATTCCATGTATTTTATAGGCCATAAATTTCATATCTAAATCCTTTAAAAGACCTAAGCTTGGTTGAGAAATTTTATACAATGCAAGCAACTCCGCCATGGCCACGGAATTTCGAACGTTAACTGTACTGCACATGCATTTTGTCGTGAATAGATAGCACGAGAAAAGATTTTCATGCTATAATGCATCTTTTCTGGAAAAAAAATTGGCAGCTCAAATTTTCGTTTCATAATATTCCAAAACGAACTTATTTCAGCGACTGAAATTATCGAGTGCACAATTTTGAACACTCAATTAGGAGCATTAATTGCATTCGTTATTATTATTTTCATTATTATTTTAATTATTATAATAATAGTAATAATTATTATGATAAATTATTATTATTAGTATAATATTATTATTGTTGTATTATATTCATCATAATTATTATTATTATTACCATGGTTTGAGTGCAATGATAAAATCTCATATTCCAACTTGATGACATGAACATAAATCCAACAAAATGTTGGACAACTCATTGTAAATATAAATTTTCGACCTAATTTATTGGATTCACAAACATTCTTCATTGAGCGGTCGCACGGGTGCTGATAAAAGTTCAAAACTTTTTCTGCACATAAGTAATTAAAAATTAAATTTTAATGAGTCTTCCTTGGGCAGAATACGAATTTATTAATTTTAGTCCTAAGCTTTAATTCTCGTGAAATGCTATGCGCGGAAACCTATTCCACAGTTAAGCAATTTAACAATGGTATATGTTAAATGGATATACTGAAAAATAACTTTGTTTAAATCGTTCAAACATATTGAAATTATTTACTACAATAAAGTTACAGATCGTGAATTGACCTAAAGTTCCTATCTTAAATGAAAATTTTGTGTAATTTTAGGATTTAATTATTAAAGATTCACTTTTAATCAACCAACTTTTCCAGGGTCACTTACACATCGCCATAGATGGAATGCTTCGTGAAACAGTCTACGGTATGCGTGCGCATATTTTTACAATGGTTATTATTAACCCATTAAGAGAATTTTGCTCGACATTTGAGAATAGTTGCAATCATAACATCTATGTTACTTACAATTTCTTAATTTAAAAATATAATTAACTCCAAACTTATCAAATTTAAGAGTAAGACCAATCATTAATTAATCTTTACAACTTAAAAAATATTGATGGACAGCCCTTAACTTATCAGAGTTGAATTATCATCCAAATGATCAACAGAAATTTAACTATCAACAAGAATTCGAAATTTAATTAAAAAATGAATCACAAGTTATTATTTATTCATACTGAATATGAGACCTTTACGTATGTTTAGTCCATTACATGTATTTCTATATGTTAAAAGTGTGGTCTAATATATTTTTTTAATTATGAATTGTTTTTATTTTTCTGAACTATTGATTTTTCTCCTTGTTTAGTCCTCACGTGAACAGAAAATACAGAGAACATGGATAACTTTCATCGTGAAAGATCAGACACGAAAAGGATGTTGTCTAAATATACGTAGAAGCTGCAGAAATAGTCATGTATTGCACTTCAAAATAGACTACTAGAAACTTTTCCGGTCGCAAAAAAAACACTGGATTTCAGAAATATATAATTGCGTGTGGCTAGCTGGCGTGGACGCTGACCTTGACTGATACAGGAAAAATACATTTTTTTACAACGCATTTCAACTTTATATTCGAAATTTGAGAACCAATTGTATTGTTACGAACATGAAAACAATAGGAACCAAAAAAATTACTGGTCGAAATCAGTCGGATTAGGCTTCCTGATTCCTGTTGATTACAGTAACCGCAGAACACATGCTTCTCAGTTCGTCCATCTTTTTAATAAAAACAAGTTTCACTTATTCTCGAAATAATCTTTTCTCTTATCCATTTATTTTTGCTTGCTACTAAACCTCTGTACGTGTGACCTGACTACAAAGTTATTTTGAGTTAGTTGTTTTATTATAGCTTCGTAGAACAATGATAATAATAACAGACGCACGAAAAGTAATTAATTTAGACTACGTGCACACTACAGCATCGAGGAAGATAAATGCAAGTGAGCGTTATAAAAAGCGTGTAGCGTTTTGATACATGCTGTTTATAATACGCAACTGTTCTGAGAATAATCAACGTCTTATACAAATGCTAACATTATTTAAACGCCTGCAATAACGCAAGTAGCTAAATTATTTGCTGAATTAATTCTACTTCTACCCTTAAACTACTGAGCTGCTGTGAACCGATAACGATAATGGAAAAACTTATCATCTATAAGCCACAGCCAAATTTAATTTTGAATGTTTTTTTCATCTTGATCTTTGATTAGCGTGCTCTGATTGACGAACAAAAACTAATCCCTCTTATCTCAGCAAGAGCCTCTTCACGCATACGAAAAACATGTACAGCTAGAGCATGCAATTTTAAATGTGTTAAGTCAATTTTCTATATTAAATATGATTGTGGGTAAGACAACGACTGCTAACTAAAACTTGAAAAGCAATACAAAGTTCTCCGAAGTATAGTCCTTGAGCCAACAACTATGAGCGACTGAACCTTCGATTATTGGAGATTAGATATGACGCCGGCACCTGAAAATGTAAGTGAGATCATGACCACAGGACAGACGTTTGAATGCTCCTACATGACTTCTTTACTAAAAAGTCACTTTCATAGCGTAAAGTTTGAAACCATAGCTCAAGCCATAGTGACCATGCATAATAGGCACAGATACATGCCGGTCCATATGAGCTCGACCTCTTATTGAAGCTGTTATACATTTCTGGCGATATCTTAGGGAAGTTTGTTCCGGAAACACCTGACGTAGAAGTCTAACCAGATGCTGACATTATACTCTGTCCTAAGCGAACTTCTGGAAAAATGCGACATATGGCCTTCCGACAATTGCTTTGACTAACTCAGTGTGACCGACACGTTAAAATTCAGAGCACCAAAATTAGCACAATTTTTGACGGTTTTCCAAGCTGAAAATTTCTGGTCGAAATCGTCGAAATATCCGATTTCGAAAAGTGAGTTTCAAATTTCCATGTGTAAAGCTCAGCGATGTCACGAATCGGCGATAGTCCACTTTTCGCCTTAGCTTCTTCTACGCCACTACTATATTTCTAGTCATGCACATGACTTTCCCCACCTCACATACCCAAAATATTTTATGTGTCATGCTGCTGACTAGGTGGCTCATTGCATCCCCATGCAAGACTCACTTCATGCAAGACTTCTTTGCCGTGACTCACACCCATTCAACAATCACTTCAAGGAGGTTATGGGGAAAGCCAGGGTCAGGCTTTCCGTCATATCGATGACGGCGCCGTGACGTCTGTTTGGTACGTCCTCATATGGTAGGATTGAATCGTATTCATATCTCGATGTCTCAAAATTTTGTTATCTATGTTAAAATATATATATGATTTTAGATCCAAAAATGAACCGGTCAATGCGCACAGCTGGTGTTAAACTCTCAAATAAATAATAAACAACTGTTCAAGTCTAATTTCGAACAATTCCAATAAATGATATCCCGAGTTATTTGTGAAGCATAATCTACATCAACCTGAGGTAATCATGAGCCCATTTAAAAATGTCAAGACAAAAATCACGAACTTCTTTTAACCCTGAAAATCATTGGATTTGATTTTAATAATTAAAAATTAATTTCAGCACAAGTCAGGAAATGATTTTTTTTTACTTCGATGGAAATGAGTGGCAACGGGAAGAATGCTTTTCCAACTGAATCCTTGCGTGACGCGCTTAAAATTGCCACAAATTTCTATAATTAAGCTACCTCAGTTGTTATTAAAATTATAAAATGTGAAGACATTGTATCACCTCACAATTTTATTGTGAGGTGCCATTGTCACAACCTCTAGGGTCATTATTACAATAATTGCAATTAATTACAAAAGATAAAGTGATAATTTAAGGCTGATTTCAGAAATCAGCAAGAGTCGTAACCTTAAAGTAAAGTACATTTTTTAAATAATCTCTAAGCCTCGGTCCTAACTCTGCAGCAGGGGAGGCATAAATGATGGAGTAATTCTAGATTTTACTTATAATCCTAGAGAAGTCAAGTGGCAAGGCCGGCTGCGCTCAAGGCTCAAGTTTCGCCGAGTCACATCTCGAGAGGTACGGTCCGCCGCACCACATCTCGGATCTGTAAATCCAATCCTGATTCTCTACATTCTACACGAGATATCCAAGCCAAGTTAAACTCTATGTAATTAACTGGAATTACTTTCATACTTTTCATCATCTAATTCATTGTGCTTGTTGTAGCAATTCTGGTGTTCTCAGGTTTGTTTAATGCGTTTCCGCATTAAACGTCTTTTCATTCTCGTTCCTTTGTTGAGCAGCAAATGTGATTTTATTAGATTCTGGCGTATTGATTGCGTTCAAAGTTGAATTGTTCACGTTCCACAACATTATTTGCATTGACAATGAGTTCAATCATGGAGCAGCAACAGGTGATATTAGCAGTTTGGCAAGCAACGCCGTCAATTGCGATAAATTTCGCAGCGAAAATTTTTTATAATTACCGAATTTAATGCTAAATAGAACTAAATATTTAGGAGCAGCCAAATTTAGGAAATTTATGACGTCGGTAATGATGTTTTTGGTATTTATACTGAATATTACGCTAACGTGTGGCTTTTGTTCCGCGTTTCTTAAAGAATTCCTTCGAGAAATAAGTCTGTGAAAATTCCGGTCATTCAGTAGAAGTACCGTGAAGGCGTGAATGTCTCTACGATGTTTTACGGTAGTGATTTTGGACGTGTTTTCCACCTGCAAAACGTTGATCTTGTGACCAAGTAAGTTTTGTATATATATATATATACCCTCTATGTCAGATCGTTGACTCTATTATTTGCTCTGATACTACAGTTGAATATTAGGCGAGTTGCAAAATTTTTCAGAAGACCCAACATTGAGAAGAAAAAAGAAAAGAATCCCAAACTGAATTGGCCGTTGCGTGAATATTTCTCCACGTATAATATATCCGATTTTCTCTAATGGATATTGCCTTGTTTGTAAAAAAAAAAACCTTCCGACATTATTAAAATTTAGCATTGATTATGATTGATATCGACTTTCAGTACAAAACATTACTGAATTGGGCTTCTCCCGAATGAAATAAACTCGTGCCTCTGAGTGTGTATCGCGTGGCGCTAATAATTTTATAAATTATGATATTTACGAAGTGTATTCTGTGATATGTTGAATAGATCTCCCGTCGATAGTCAAAACATTCACTGGTTCTGTAGTATAGCAATATTTCTTTATGCTTGAAGACTCTCCTAGCTACGAAAAAGTAGCACGATTCAGAAGTTAGGTACCTAGATAGCTACCTACATTCTTCTGCCTTCGTTCGTCATCCAGTGTTCGTTATTATGGTTCCAATACCGTCTTTACGGTGCTGCAGTGTTATTTTCACCCATGAAGCATTACAGGTTGCACGTTGCAAGTCCATTAATTTTTTGGGCAGTTTGGAAAACGGCGCGTTTTAACCTATGCTTTAACACGGTAACACCACATAACTATGTTTATGCGAGATTGCGAGCCTTTTCTAAAAATAAACACAGAAAAGTGCGTCAATAAAAACTCTCGATAATTTCATTCATATTTGTCTTAACTGTGTTATCTTTCGTATATTGAGCAAATTCATTTTGTTTTAATATTTTTGATCGGCTTCTAAACTGTTATATTTACTTGAACGACGATATTATGCAGGATGAGCTCATATCTAACGTAGTTTCCCTATGATTATTTTTTTTTGTTGATCCGTAGAAATTCTTTAAAGGGCATACAATGATAGTTTTGAACCGTAAAATTATTTGTTTCATTCATTGAAATGACATACTATGTTTGTTTATTCTGAACGATTTACTTGTAACCTCCACGTAAATGAAACAAATTCATCTTATTTAAACTTATTTCAGTATTCAAATTTTGATCATTTCCACTCGCTCTAAATTATTCCGTTGTTTATCGAATAATTTTAGTACTATGGACTACTCCTTTGCATGCAGCATGCTATGCTCTCTCGATCGACGGTAATTGGCTTGTGTGCATTATTTCCGATGGTATTCCAAATGTCTAAAAGTATGGCTAGCAGCAGGAGTCATTAGGCCTATTTTAGTGGGCTTTAGCCCACCTAAAATATTCTTATCACCTCCTGAATTTCATGTTCAGTTTTTAAAATTATTTTTATTCTGGTTTTCTTATGAAAAAAGCCAATAAATTCAACATATTGTTGGCCTGAATATAGGTTTAAATAAATAATCATTCAACCAGCCCCTATGATCTTTAGTACTACAAATGAAGAGGCCCCTATCTGCAAGCCATGACGACATAATTGCCGTTGGTTAGCATTAATTTCAAAATTTTGGTTTTCGTCTGGGTAATGTTTCGCGGTATTGCAATTTATACCTGCGGTCTACGTTGCCATTTTCAATTTCTTTCCGTTACTTTAAATGACGTAAAACATGTATGAAAGTTATTAACTCTTAATACGTCAAATTCTATTAATTTTTTAGATTTTATTTGCACAGTCTAATTAATGCGTAGAAACAATGATATTTGTAGATATTGCTTGAGCTTCTTCGTTCAGCGCATGAAATCTAACTTTCATTATGGAGTATTATGAGGGACTGTTAGGATCCAGCAGAATGGTTGCAATCAGTTGTTCCTATCTCTTACAGATCTATTGTCATTGGGAGACTTTTGACAGTTGCGTTGTAGCAATTGTACCTACCACCGCACTACCAAGTAGTCAAATCAACTAATAGTTAATTCATAGTATTCTTCCATATACTACCACTGTATAATGAAATTGTTTGAATTTTATATTAAATATTGCGCTATTTATTATCACAGTCAGTACGTATATATAATATTCGACCTTGAGCATAGTCGTCAAGGATCCGCAGATGTCCCATGTTGAAACACGTTGTGTTGTATGATTAGCTTGCGTTAAGTAGTAATCATTTCTGTGTACTTATAACTAAGTTAAAATAGTTCATGACCGCGAAAGTGTTCTTTTATTATTAATGATGCACGCACGACATATGTTGGACCCTTCTGTAATAAATGGGTCAAGTCTTGAACACCTGCGCACGCAATGTCATCTTTTACATTTGGGAACATTTAGCGAGTACTGCTTATTAATTTCATTGACTAAAGATACTGATAAAAATTTTCCATACTAGTGAATCGATTCAACAACAGAAAATTCTATCAGAGCTGTTAGATTTATTTATGATAATGAAGGAATACGATAAAGTTTTCCATGCAGTTTTTAATATAGCATAAACTTAGGTGACATTCAACACCAGCCTCTGTTGTCGCGTAACAATAAATTCGAAGTCCGCGTGTAAGTTAAAAGTACGACACTTAAATGCGGTACGTATAGTTTTAAAGTGATTATAGCTTATAACATTCGCATATATGTAACAGATCTAAAGTGAGGCAATAAGATCGCAGAACTGCTTCCCAAAAATTCTATTAACATTGAATCAATTTTACCGTTATATGTTTGACGTATTTCTCCCCTCATAAATCTTATAGGGTATACTTTCTTCATAATTTCGTTTTCTACATTAAATAGACGGGTTCTTCACAAACGACATTCTGTTATTAGCGATAGTTTTGCTGGGGATAAAACTTATTCGTGCGATTTTTTTGTGGAATGCTTCACAATTTCGAAAAAAGCACAGAGGTCAACAGTCGCACTTTCAGACTCAGGATGCCTCTAAAGTTTAAGGATCAATTTTTTGAGCAAAAAATTGTCTCGAGTGTTTCATTTTTTTCTGAACCAGCTAACAACTGTCAACAAATTAGATTTATTTGCACTAATAATATACTAAAATACTAATATAATTATACCAGTTAGCGGTTGGGTTCTTTGGGCCGATCAGTGGGTAAATGTATAAATGCAGTAGGTGCATGTAAAGGTATATAAGATTACATATAGTGTTCCCACAAGTTTGAGCATTAGTATGCTCTCTAATTAAATGATGCTATTTTAGAATTAAGAGAAACTTGTTCCTCATTTTCTACGCCACATAGAGAACATCATCAATAGGTAATGAGTAATGTTATTACATATTGTATGCAGCTACAAAAATGCTATAGAGTTTCAGTAACGCACATCGTAACAGTGCTAACTAACCTGACCTAATTAAAACAACTACTATGCACTAAAGCCAATGTACATAGTAGGTAGGTTAGTTATACGTGAACATCTCAAATTAACGTAGTTAGTTCCAGCCAAATGATACATTGAATTGTTTTTATGCATGTGCTAGCGATTGTCGACCGCACGCGCAGTCTGACGGCTCATCGCGTGGGATCGCCACACTTGTAGCAGGTGCAGTCTGACGGCTCATCGCGTGGGGTCGCCACACTTGTAGCAGGTGCAGTCTGACGGCTCATCGCGTGGGGTCGCCACACTTGTAGCAGGTGCAGTCTGACGGCTCCTTCATGGTTATTTTCATGGTCGCCTTGGAGCCACCAAGCATTATCCCGTCGCCGTCGTAGCAGCGCGTCAGCAACACTTCGCGTTCATGCAGCGATGTCTCGCGACAGCATCGACAGTCCTGTCGCATTGCAATTATTTTAACAATTATTGGAATAATAAGGCTACCATTGAAGCAAGAAATTATACTAGCTAGTGCTTATTTAGGCTGCCGGACAAAATAATTTATATGTTCGCAGCATTTCGTCTACAAGGAAACATCAAGGAAGATCAATAACCATAAATTTGTTTTTAATTTCAGTATTTTAATTGATGCTCGCGCTCGTTCATCAGTTTCCTTTTGGCAATATTCGCTTCACTTGTTGATGGCAATCGAGCAGAAAATTTCATTTGATGGCAGTCGAGTCAAACTTTCGGACTTCGGAATAGAATATAATCATTCTTAGAGTTACGTCACAAAAGTAAATTATTGACTTCCGATCTATTATTATTTTCTTATTCATAAATCTCATTACATAATACATATTGCAATGATCCTGATTAAATCACAACTTCAAAGATGTCTTTGGGCCACAAGTTTTTCAGGTCCGAAGCTTTATCATCGTTATGTGGCTTGTATTGCTAACAGCATCTTGTGTCAAATGGGATCGTGTTGGAAATGTCTATGCTTATTCGTCATGTCTATGCTTGATTTTGATGTACGAATTGTGTTTGTGTTCAATTCAATTCAGCAGAGCTGTGGTGTGGTTAAGATCCTACCTTGTAGAAGCCACTCATGTTCAATACAATACAACAAAGGCATAGTATGGTTAAGATCTTACGTTGTAGAAGCCAAGCATGATGTTCAATACAATACAACAAAGGTGTGGTGTGGTTAAGATCCTACCTTGTAGAAGCCACTCAAGGTGTTCACCGAAGGCTGCACTTTAGACTGGCAGGATCCCTCGCATTTGCTCACCAACACGTCCTCCTCACATTGCCTGATCAGGCGCCCGTTGTCGTCTCGTTCCTCTGTCGACATTCATAGAAAAATTTTTTTATATAGGAACATTTTTAGTCGATTTATAATTAAAAAAGTTTATGAATAGGATTTTCATAGATTTCCAGCCTTAATTTGAGGTACTTGTATGGTTAAAGGCAGAGTTTCGCCTTCGTCATGTGAATGCCACGATGCTCTTGCATCATTTCACCGAAATCGATCAAATAATGTATGCAACATGTGAGAATGTTTTATTCATTTGTGATCAAATAAGATCATGAATTTATGTTTTAACTTTCTATGAATTACTTTGTATTTACTTATAAATGAGATTATTATTTGATATTTATACCCTGCGTGACGTGTATGGTTGAAGGCAGAGTTTCACATTCATCGTATGAGCGGCCGGCGCTCACGGTGAGCAGCGCGGCGCTCAGCAGCGCTGTCCTCAGAATTAAAAGCTGCATCTGCACCGAGGAAACAGGGACAAAAAAAATTATATTATACATAAGAATTCAATATTTATAAACAAATTATCATATTTTCGACATGGTTATTCGTTTGTGTATTCTGCCGAGACCACGATAGAAGTTTCATCTAAAAAAGATGGAGGCTCAAATGATGACTTAAACTCATTTTACATTTTAAATTTATTTTATTAGCTACAATATAATGACGAACTCAATTCAAAACGTCGACGAAATTTTGCGCTCCATAAATGATATATTTGTACGAATGCTGAAGAGATGTATACTCTCACAAATTCATTTATACACCAAACAAACTGAGATTTGTTTGTTTGGCTGAGATTTGTTTGCATGGTGACTAAACTAATCTCAGTCAGAGCAGCAAGATTATATACTTGGTCGTGTCGCTCAGATATAATCCAGAGCAGCGACTAACCGTGCTGATGCCACGACAGCTCAGGAGCGAGTGACGCGCCGTCAACAGATGCTGGACAGGTCTTTGCATCAGCCACCCAGTGAGGTGACCCGAGCCGTTGTTATAATTAAATTTTAATAATAACTGTAATAATAATATATAATTGCGGCGTCAGTTTTGATGCTGTAATAATAATATATTATTGCGGCGTCAGTTTTGATAAAGCCACTTTGGCCTGTTGTCGATTCTTAACCACCCGACCACCGTGCCGATTTAGACTAGAATTTTGCGGATTAGAACCAGTTGCAGATTTCGAACTGCCAATTCGCTGGTTCAATCAATGCTCAAACCACTCGGCCATCGCGACAGATTTACGTACAGGCATGGAAAGTTCGTTCCTTCTTTACTTTCTTTCCTAAGTAATAATTGTGAAAAATTGTATGAGCAAATTATACGAGCAAATAACACAATTTTTTTTAAAGAGTTAAATTCATCTAACTTATTAACGAGTATGTCAACCTAGTACTTTCAACGCACTTCTGCAATGTTCGATATTCTTTGCTCGAAAACGCTGGTTGACAAAATTACGGCATTTTGTTTTCAAACTTTTTTGCCGACTCCCAAAGTTTGTTTGATCTGCTGTCATATAGCAAATTAAAACGAATATTCAAACGGATATTCATTTTCTCGAATATTCCAACGAACTGTATGCTATGGCGACCTCCAGTACCGGATTTACGATGATGAACGTGCAGCATAACCGAAATACTGAAGGTCAAATATGAAGATAACGATAAGTAGAGGGCGATGTAGCTCGCCGGGAAGCCTTTTAGTCGAGCGCCATAAACGCGCTGGGCTCAACGCTGGGAATTCCAGCTCGTACAAGGGCCGTTGACTGCTTCCATACTTGCGAATATTTTATCTGAGTTTTGGTAAAGATTGTTCAATGAGTACATGTGTATGAAACCACATTGGGGTGTATTTATACTTTATAGGTAAGGCAGTTTTTTTCCAACACCATAGGTGCGCTCAGTAAAGAATAATAGGCACACACTGCTTATACTTACTTGCAAATATTTTACTTTAGTAACTAACGATCGTTGATGAATACATATGTGAATGCGACAACGCTGTGGTTTATCAATAGGTAAATCCGTTTTTTTTCAACGAGATACGTTTGGTACAAATATGCACAAATCGCTTCCTCACAGTTGACTTCGGAGCTTAAACGTAACTATTTGACGCCATTCAATGCACGCCATCAACGAACGAAATGTCCTGAAAAAATCTCGATCGTTCAATAGATGTAGAGTTACAAATTTCTTGGAATTAAGTACAAAATACAAAATATTTGTGGAATTTTTCCGTTGTTATCAATTAAATTATTTACTGATAATTTCATTCGTAAATTTGTCATAAATAATAGATGAAAGATCTTCATATGTCTAAAGCAATTCAGATGAGTCGCGTAAAGCCCTCACTGCTATCCATGCTATAGGATTTGTGAATAATGAAGTGAGTAACTCAATTGGCCCTTTCCAGGCCGATTGTCTCGTTTATTATAGGTACTCAAATTAAGAAATTCATGTCTAGGCAATATAATGAAGTTGTTCCCGATTGGGACAGTAAAAACCTGATTTATTGTTAAACGTGATTTATTGCTAAGGAATTGAAAATTTTGTTCAACAAATATCTTAAAAATGTTAATCTGCAATTGGTGTGAAAAACTTTCAAATCGGTTCGTCTTTCAAGTATAAAGATAGGTACTCTCCCGCTTTTTATTCGTTCTTCCCTAGTCTCACGCACAGCCATCATTCTTCCCTAGTAATCACGCATAGGTACAGGCTGTGCAATGGCGTACAAAGATATGTTGCTAATTATTTATACCTTATGTGCAGGACAGGCAAGAAAACGCTGGTTGGGATCAGCTGCATGGCTTGGCGAAAATACGAATCGGTAAGTGATTGGGTGAGGAGAATGGATGTTGGTGTGCGTGTGGGTGGTGAAAGGTTAAAAATGCTTCTGCTGTATGCTGATGATTCTGTGATTTTGAGTGAAAATAGCGAAGAACTACCAAGTATGCTGGACTGTGTGACTGAGTATGGGAGTGACTTCAATGTGCGATTCAGTGCGGAGAAGAGCCAATTAAGTACTTGTTGTGAATAGATCGGTTGAGGATATAAGCAGAGTGTGGACGTTGGGAGGGAATGAGATTGTTGGGACAAATGAATATAGGTAGGTACTTAGGGATGTGTGTGGACCATGAGGGATGTCAGAGAACCAAGGCCGCGAATTTCAGTAAGGCGAATCAATGGATGAGTAAACTTGGAAGTGCAGCAAAAGTGAGAGCGAGTAAGTATGAAGTATTTAGGAAAGTGTGGAAGAGTGTGGCAGTACCTAGTATTATGTATGGATTGGATGTGATAACATCTAGTGATGGTCAGCTAGATAAACTGGAATTGGTACAGAGTAAAGTGGCGAGATTAGCACTAGAAGCCCCCAGGTGGGCTGCGGTGGAAGCCCTGAGAGGGGACACGTAATGGAGTACTTTGAAGGAGAGACGAATGAGATCAGTTTTGAGGTATAAAGTGAGACTGGAGCGAATGGACGATGAACGTACGTTAGGCACGAAAGATGTATATGCGGAACATGAAGGTGAGTAAATGGGCACGTAGATGTCGGGCATTGGTACGTAAGTGTGGTATGTATGAAGCATGGGTGCGCCATGGACCCGCGGGACCAAAAGGCGAATGGGTGATGACAGTACCAGGTGCGATTGGAATAGAGTGGGATGAAAAAGAGTGGAAAAGAGAAATAAATAAGCGAGTGAAAGACTATGGGCTGAAGGTGCGAAAGCAAGGAATGGAGGGAAAAGACACTAAGACTGTATCAAATGAAAGCGATTCTAGAATATGAATGCATGTATGATGGTGGTAAAGGTGCATGGGGACATAGTATTTTGTGTTAGGGCAGGGCGCTAGGTGTGAATGGACGTACATACAGGTGGAATGAGAGGAGGGAAATAAATGTTTTATGTGTGATGGGGACGAGAAGAAAACTGTGGAGCACTTGGTGATGGAATGTGGGGCGTATGAGAGAGAGCGTCAGTCTATGATGGAGGTGATTCTGAATGAGAGAGGTGAGACGAAGAGAACAAGCGAAGAGTGGATGACAATGATTGTGGGTCTGTCTGAAGGAGCAACTGCGGCTATGTTTGAGAGTGTGAAGGGATATTTGGAAAACGTGTGGAGGATGAGGGAGAGGAGGAGGTTGATAAGAGTGGGGTCTTGAGGAGTGGAGGGCTGAGAGAGGGGAGGGTGGGAAGACAAAGGTGACCGTGCCGAATGTTTTAGTACGTACGTTGTTTTATTAGGGTGTTGCATAACGAAATGTTTTAGTTTTTTTAGGATTGCTGTGAATATGTTTAAAAATTTAACTTTTTGTTTACATACGAGTGTGACGTGAACTTTTAATTTTTTGACTATAGTAAAAGCTTGTATGACCGATTACACGTGTGCAGCGTGTATGACCGATTTAAAGATCGTGACCGGAGGTCAACGCTTCCAATTCCAAGATGAAGATGATGAACTATTCAAAAGAATCTCCGATGAATGGGCTACCGGAGGTAGCAGGAGGCCTGTACCCAGCAGGAGGTGCCAGGCATCACATTCACTGCAGCGTCGCCGGAGGAGCGAGTTACATAAAAAATGGTTTAAATATTTTGTCGTATGAAATTATACTGACTAATATATTCTATATTATATAATATATATTTATTATTATATTATAATTATATTTATTAATTAATTATTGTTATTATAACATAACTTAGTTCGATGATTTCTCTTGCAGCCATAATGATTTCTCTATTGCTGCCAGCAGGCAATACATCAGACCCCGGCGTGCTGCTGCACGCATCGGCCTGCCTGCACGCGACGCATTTCCCCGCGCCTCTAGCAGGAGGAAACCGCGAACGTAAGAGAACGAATAATCTGTGTTGAATAGCGTACCTTGAAAAGTTATTTTTTGTTCATTTTTGAACACGTACCCAATACTTTTGCGTGGGTTAATTTTTATATTTTGTTGAATAAAATCTAAACACGGCTTACTTTTCGATATCCTTTCAACATAATGTTTCTAGTAATAATGTCACTCGTTTGCTTGAATCGCAAATTCACTAAAAACTCAAAAGCAAAGAAAACTCCACAAAAATTCATATTATCTTTAAAGAAAACGTTAACTTGTTCTAGAATTTTCGAACTGACGATGGAGCTGGACTCCGAAACGTTTTCTTTAAAGATACTATGAATTTTTGTGAAGTTTTCTTTGCTTTTAAGTTTTTAATGTTTCTAGTAACATTAGCAATATACTGACCAAATGTTAGGTAAAATCTTTTACTTTAATTTGAGATATAATTTGAGATTGGATACTGTAATGTATCCAATACTTCTGCGTGTCACGGTATAATGTATGGTTTGTATTGTGTAATCATGATGTATTGACATCCATTTTGACTCATCTTTTCTTCACAGATGATGGCTGCACTCCCCTTCACTGCAGCGTCGCCGGAGAAGTGTTTACATAAAAAATTGTACAAATATTTTTGTCTTATAAAATTATACCGACTAATATATTGTTAATTACAAATATCATTATTATATACATCTCTGCAAATTTATGCAACCATTAACTATTGCCTCATTTATAATCATCTCGTGGTATTCTCTTTCATGTACAGTGCCGGAGACTTGAAAAACGTTTGGCACATAGGTCGCCAATGCACTTTCGTTCTTCGACTCACTTTCGTTTTTTGATTCAATTTTGACCTGTTTCAAAAGTAATTCACTTTGGACCTCCTGATACACTTTTGTTCTTTGGTGACACAATTTTGTTGAACAAAATAGCATAACAACTATGATGCAATTGAATCAATTAAATGCACGATTGAAGTCATCTTGTCGGAGTATATTTTTCAGTGTTAGGACCGATTATTTGCTCTCGTACGTTTATACTGGCAGGAAAATAGTACGATAAATTCTTAATTTGTACATCGACGTCAGTCTTTGGGCCAACGACAAGTGAAGAAACCGTTACGAAATTGTTAATGGAAAATGAAACTCCTCATTAATGGCACATTAATTCTGATCGAAATTATACCGCTAATATTATACAGTAAGAAGGTACGTAGTTTTTACAGGAAGTAGAGTACGTTTGATGCAAGTGTGCGGGTTGAGATAAACCAGCACCATTTCAAGTCAGGACAGGAGACAACCCCGACTTTGGCGATACAAATCAACCCATTTTTTTTGCAATCGAGGTATGCAACGCGAAGCACATGAAAATTTTTTATTCGATATGCGATTCCCACACAGTTTTATTACGTGTGGTGCCATTGAAATGAAAATAATGATCACAACACACATTCTTAGCCTGCATGCAAAAACACAGTTCAAGTATCGATGTAAATTTGACTCTACCAGCGCAAATTGTATTCTGCATTGGCGCAAATTTTTATATTGCACAATATTAGTAGATTTCGTCAAAATGAGAGGATGAGAAGGTTAACGACACGCGGACGGCAACGTTTAAAGTAATGGATATAATATTTTTTCTTCAAACCTGAATGATGTCGGTAGCCGGCCGACAGCTGGCCATTGTTCCGCCTAAAAAAAACCGGTCCTTTAGTCAGTTCAATACGCCCGGGGTTACGTTCAATTCAGGCACAGGAGCACAATTCAAAATTGGCGGCAGGCAGAATACATTAAAATTTAGATCTTCTTCACCCCAGCAGCCGCGCGCAACAAAGTAAAAAATCGAATTTTTGTGTATATTATAATGCTTGACTAGCGTGTCAGCTATAAAACCATCTCGCTGCGGAAGTCACAAATATAAATCAATCAAAATTAGCGGATGGTGACGCAAAGGTATATAAATGACCAATGCAAAGATATTTACATTTTTGAGGGTTGATAAACCAAGAAAGTACAGGCGAACAACAAAAATTAAGATAATCTAACATCAGATCTCATACACAATGGTCAATGTTTCTCTTACATAAGGTCCCGCACGATAGAAACATTGCCGTCAAATCCTGCAGCACAAGAAATTCCAACTCGCATCAGAGAGCGCGAGCTCTGTAGCGAGGCGCTCTCGAACAAATTTACTAGTTAAGAAAAGTGCAACAAAACTCCAAGTGAACAACGACACGCGTCAGAAGAGGCCTTTTCATATGAATTTAGAATAACCTGGCCTAATTTTTAGCGACGCTTGTTGAATTTGAACATAAATTAGGTGATGGCAAAACCTCATGGTTCATAGCTGCACTGGTGTCTATCATCAAACATTTGTTTCATACACAATTTGACATTTAGACTGGAAAACTAACAAAAGAATATATGCATCCTGCTCATACAGCAAACTAGGATCGTAACAAGGAATCGTAGGAGCATGGGTCTTTGTTGGTATCGTGAAAGTAAAATTTTTGGTATAGGATATTTAGGAGTAGCACTAGATAATATCCGTCTGTAGATGCTACACAAATATTCTTTATACAGTTGTACTTGACGAAACATTCGTACTTTCTAACACAATGAAAGAGGGTAGATGCCATATGCACTGGTTACAGCTGGCCAACTGATCAGATGGTAAATTGGTACAGCAGCCAAATATTGACAATGGTTCAGAGCAAACAGACGAGCAATTAGAATTTTATACACTACTATACAAACGAAAACATAAAATTTACAAAATGCAGACTAGAGAAAGTAAATTATGAATACAACTAACGGAGCTAACTTTTGATTATTGGCGCTACAATAATCCTGTAATCCAACATGACCGTCTCGTTGAGCCCATCAAAAAGGTTACTTTAAAAAAGTCAATTCAATATCAACGGCGGTGTTGAGAGAACATTAATTCAAAAGACGTTGTGAACGCAATTTTAGGTTTCGACACTAAAAAAAACGTGAAACCGTATATCAGTTGAAATGTAGCACTCGACATAAAATGAAATCGGGACGAAAATTAAAAACATAAGACAAACTTCAAATCCACAAAATTTCGAGCAACACTGGAATAGGAATGCGAGGAACTCGTGTCTTTGGTACGCTTCACTTAAAATTAATCGAAGTTAAAGACAATTAAAAAGGCAACATGAAGCCGTCGTAAACTTGTACACAGAACGCAATAGAAATATTCTAGTAGCGGCGAGTAGCTGTAGTATTCCATCAAAATCACCTCGATAAAATAGACATTTTTTGTGGCGGTAAGCGGACAAAATTTCGACAATGCACCTTAACATTAAAGTCAATGAAACGCAACAGATGAGGAACGGATTAAGTCGACATCTGGCAGCCAAATCTCTGCCTGTATACCGTAGGCGAATATCATTAATTATTATCGATATACCCGAAGATACGATTTTATATAAGAATAATTTCTATATCCTACCTTATGTTAGGGAATTGAAAATTAATTGAAGCTTAGTTCGTAAAAAAATTAATAAAGTAAATTGACGACAAAATTGCGTTTAAAGAGCTACTATTAAAAAAAATAAAACTTTTTGAACTCGTTTAAACCGTTTGATTGGGAAATGCAATCCATCGTTTTCTCACGCAAGTAGAACCGCAAGGAGCGTGTCATTTGAAATAATCTCATTAAAATCTAATTTAATATTGCAACAAGAGCTACTCAGCGCGACTTGCCTAATGAACAACAACCAAAAGCCGAGAATTTAATGAGCTTAAGGATGAATTCAATGGGCACCGAATGAATCATGCTGAAATGCGTGAATGAATAAGTTATTCATACGGAGACTTAAATTTATATTGTACGATACTTACCTAATGGGATCGACTAGAAAGTCGGAAATTCGTTGATTGTGGAAGAGTTGATATGCGTAAGAGGGGAAGATATGAGGAGTCTTGTTCAGAATATTCAGATAACTATTAATTTCGACTTCAGGCGTACATCTAGTATTGTTAACCTAATTGTTTTGTAGCATTTTAGGGAGACGATAAACATACGAGTTGGAACACAAGGCCAGTCCAGAGAAGATCTTCAATAAAACTTGATGATAAAGAATGAAATGAGTGAACGCAAATTTCAAAGAAATGCATCAAAAGCGATCACAATACGTCTGGACAAGGAAATTAAATGGGTTGTCGGTTATCGCATGATCAAAAAGTTTTTTGCCTGAAAATGACAATTAATCACGAGTAGCCTTAATATTCTAGTACCAATACGACAAAAATTAAAACTATAGCAGATCATTCGTCTTCCAAAAGCTGCAGAAACAATTCATAATAATTCATCGCTTCATTGAATGAAACGGCATCACAAGGTAGCGACGAAAATGCTTCAGCCTCCTTCACAGTCTCTGAGATTTCAATTCCCAGCGCCATAAGATTTCATTTCGTTTTGTTCGCTCGAGCAATCATGCTTCTTAGAATTGAAATTCAAACCTCATTTCAAATACAAGGATATACGAGTATTTAGGATCAAAATGTGCGTGTGTTTTTTTTTTCGAGCCAGATTACTTAAATCAGGAAGTTCACTGAGCATATTAACTTTAATCCATTCATTTTGTCGAGAAAATATTAGCGCATTTGAGTGATATATATTAGAATATATAGTATATATTAGAAAATAGAAGGATTTAAAACATATGAGAAGTGAAATTCGGCTATTTAAACCAAGTGTGGAATTAATCCTAATTCAAAATCTCTCTGTGCATCACGCACCGCAAAGCACAAACATTTAATGAATATTATCAAAGTTTAAAAAAATGAAAATGAATGAAAATGCGATGCTGAGCAATAATGATTCCAAATGATGATAAACATCAAGGCAATATCCTTCATTTTGACCATGCAAATGAAGAACGAAATTAATACTTCAATAATGTTCATTCAGTCTAGTATTACTTTTAATTTAATTATCGCAATGTCTTCATCATTTCTCAATTATTAATGCTGGTAAAATATTTAAGGTGAGAATTAATACGTGAATATTTAAAGTGAAATTAGCACGTCACATGCTGAGCAATTAACCAGTTAAAAATAATAGCTACAGTCGATTATATAAATAATATCATGCATTTCATAAAACATAAGTTATACACATACTCGTATATAAAAATAAATGTTGACCAAACTTGCTAGTGACAAATTCTTTAATAAAAACATAACAGTAAATTAAGGCAATTAAAAACTAACTTCCGAACTAAATAACAAAATACTTGTAGGAAAAAGTTGCACAGCAGCTCAAATGGGCACAGAAACAAGAGGAATTAAAGTTTAAAAGAACAAAAATTAGGAGCTTATCAACAGAAGATTAAAAGAAGGCCGAAAAACTGAAGAGAAAACGTCCCAAAATGTAATCACACTGTAACGGCCTAATAACAGAGGCATGAAGCTGGAAATTAAAGACAGCAATGTCCTCCTATAACCCAAAATATTATATGAATACGTATATATTAGTTTAAATGCCTTGTGATCATCCGCTGAACATTACAAGGACGAGTCTTGATAAAACAAAATTTAATAGAAATAAAAACAGAAGTCACGAATCCAATAGGCAACACTTGATATACGCAGAAATTGAAAAAAACATGTAGTGAATTAAAATGTAGGCTACCGATTCTAAAAGGAAGTAAGGTCAGAACTTCTTCTCAGGGCTTTAACATGACCGGGAGAAGCAAATGCTATACATTTCAAAACAGTAGCTAAAGTAAACCAGTAAATACTGTCACTCGTGGAGAAATTCTCGGGTTTCGTTTCAAGTGCACGCCAATAAGATAGTGTCGGCTAACATGAAAATCCAATATAGATACCCAAGACTGCTCAACCGAATATCCAATTTTGGATTCAGTTAACAGGTTACGCAATCAATTATGATCTTTATAGTTACTCCTCCATAAGTGAAGTATCTCTTAGTAATACACATTGACTGAAATCTAACCCAAGTCAAAGTCACAAAAGCTACAAAGTTCTAAAGAGGCACGCATTCCACCTCATTCATAATCTATGACTCTAAATGACTGAGCAAAATAGCTGAAATGCAGTCCGGAAGATAGCGAGTCGAAATACTGACCGTTGGCTACATTTTACATGTATAAAACCTAACACATTATATTATGAGGCAGAGAGTATTTTTCTTGTGTTAAGCTGCTCAGGGAAATTTAGCTTCTTTCACAAGCTAAATACACACGCCTCAAGAAAAGCTAATAGTCTCAGAGGATCCAAGTGATCTTTCAGTGACTGCTGGGACTTACTTACATAGTTTGAACTTTCACAGCGATTTACATGCTTCTTTGACAGGATCGAAAAACAATAATCCTAAATAGTTTCAAATTGTCACAGAACATTGCTTTAACCCTTTGTCTACGGATAAATTAACCATCGTCAATGTCATTTGCACATAAAGTACTGGGACCGAGAGGTGCTGTCTGTACACGAAGGTTTAAATTCGTCAATAAAAAACCTTAGAGTGCGTGTCGAAAAGCCGTGGAGCAGAATTTTAGTGTGGGGGTTCTGGTGCATAAGGCTGCCGCAGCCTCAACGGAATAGAGTAATTTTCAGTGGCCACCGAGTCTGCAACGTCGTCGTCCATCAGCAACAAACTACCCTCGGTGCCCAAGATGGCGCTCATCTCAAACTCTGACACGAGGGGCGTGAGGTCCTCGCGCGACCCGTGCAGGGAGGATTCTACAGAATCATTTGGGGAGTGTGGGGTGTGGGGCATGCTGGATGACGTAGATAACTGCTTAGGAGGAATAGGTGGAGGAGGAGGCGAGCGGACATTGCGGGGTGAGACTTGGCTGAGCGAAGAAGAGGCTTCGAGGCCAGGGTGGAAAACACTCGTGCCGTTCACGGCGTCGTCCGCAAATGCGAATATCGAAGGTGCCGACAGCTGGAGGGGACAAAACCGTAGAAGCGAATTTCAAAAAATGCTTTTCTTATAATTAGAATAGCAAGGTAAGGAGTAGTATATCTGGGACTTGGAAAGATCAACTGCATCGGCAGTTCATGTTCAATTCCCGGTCAGGAAACCCATTTGGGATGCGTATTTTCCGATTGGCTTTCTTTGTATAATTGATTATCACTAGTATTAGATAGGAGAGCCTATTGCCAATGTGTGATTTCAAATCCAATATGAATGTATACTATTTCATTAAATTGCCGTAAGCTTTTTGTTTAACAAAAAGCACCTACTTTGTACACAGTAACATAGTCACTTCAAATTTGTTAATCAGGCTATCCAAAAAAGTATTTTTTTTTTCACTAAGTTTCATATCAAATTTTATTGAATGTTAGTTAAATTAGATCATTCCCAAGATGGCTGAAGAACTCCAATAGACAGGGTAGTGATATAGAATTTCCACCAGCATTTTAAGGACAGATTCTTCTTCAACGGGTCTACTTATTTTTCAGGCATGCCATAATTAATAAAAATTTTAATTTCCCAAGACGTTATTAAATATTGTTCTACTATTATAAAAAAAATTCTTCGCTGAACACCATCACTGTGCCGGCTCATTTTAAAGTTTAGTGAAAATCATTTGTAACTTTCATGGAATCTTTGCTGCATGTAAATTACAACATTTTTATCATGTGAATATTACGTTTGAACTTAACGTGGAAGAAAGAAACTGAGCCTAATTATAGTTTCCCTTCGTGTTCATTCGTTACATGAATAGAAACCGAAAGAAAATGTCATTAGTCAGCAAACAGATGATAGTCAGCAAACAGATGATAGTCAGCAAACAGATGATAGTCAGCAAACAGATGATAGTCAGCAAACAGATGATAGTCAGCAAACAGATGATAGTCAGCAAACAGATGATAATCAGCAAACAGATGAGCATTTTTATTCGCTGGCATCATCAGCATTTTAATAAAAAAATCTAGAATATTCTACAAATTTTAGAATAAAATTGAACGAGAAAATTAACCTGGTTGGATATTTTCTTGTAGCAGGTGGTTCGCTTGGGCAGAACTGGAGGCGGCGCATCGTCCAGACGAACGCTCGCCACGCTCGAGCGTCCGCTGCTGCGATCACTCCCTGCCAATTATTTACATAAGTAATACATGCTTTATATTGCTAATGTATCATATATCATATATATTAACTATCACGAGTAAATAACTGATACTTGAAATTGAGGAAAATGGAGTGGGGCCTAGTACGAGAAGCTTCCCGGTTCAGAAAACATAATTTACTTTATAATATATTTTAAGATCATCGATAATATTCAGTAAGAAACATGGAAATACCAATGCTTAGAACACACAACAAATTATTTTAGTGAATAATGAAGCAATACACAATACCTCGAGGGGGGAGTGGGGGGACGGGCGGCAGGGATTCCTGGGAATGATTCCAGTCCTTGCTCGAGTGCTGGGGACTGGGAACACAGGGACACTCTCATCACACTCGATGTCATCACACTCGATGTCATCACACTCGTCGTTATCACAATCAACGTTATCACACTCGTCGTTATCACAATCGACGTTATCACGCTCGACGTCATCACACGTTATAACATTCGACCATTCATCGCGGGAATTTTCATCTATAATTAAAGCTTCTCTTGCCTCTTATTATGGGCGGAATTATAAACACGTTAATGATACGTCGCGTGACACATAATATGACAAGCAGCACATAAAATCTACATTAATAAACGCGTCCACGATAAATGTCCAAATTTACATAGTTCTACATAGTTTACATACATAGTTTACAACATAGTTCCAAATAATCTGGACGTTTGGGGTGTATTGAGATTCCGAATAACGAACTATTAAGTTAGTAACGTCCATACGTTGTGCAAATAGAACATATAAATTGACTTTCATTAGTGTTATGATATGATAATTATAAACAAACGCACTCTTAGCACAGATATCGAAACTGGACAAATAACAATAAAACTACGAAAACAAAGTGCATCTTATGGTATGATAATTATCAGGCAAAAGAAGCATACAAATAAGTAAAAATGCAAGTCTAACACTTAAAAGCAGATGAAACTTTCCAAAAGCGGAATAAATTTTAAGCTACTTTAAATGACGAAAAAAGTAATAATATATGCAATATATGAATGCAATGCAATATATGCAATGTATATGAATGCAATTAAAACGGCTAACGAACCAACGGTTCCTCCAGTGTTTCACTGGCACACGTAACATAACTTGGCACTACTTTTCTATTTATTTATTATTTTCATCTATTTTTAATATAGATGGCCACAATATATAATGTGATACAAAATTAGGCTTGCTACACTGCATTTATAAACAATGGGCATTTTACAACCAAATCATTGTCGATTTTTCGGAAAATTTTATGTGCAGAAAAGTACTTCTTTTCATGGAACTTTATTCAATCGCAGCTTAAAATTTATTCAGCTTCAAGAGTAGCGGAATTTTAGTGGAGTTGAACACAAATTTTTTGTTGAATGAACCATTACCTGTGGTGGTGAGGGAGAACAAACTCGTAGGAGTTGGTGGTGGTGGTGCGGGTGAGGGGGTGGGGGGAAGTCCCCCGGCTGTCACCCCCCACAACCACGGAACGCGGACGGCCTTCCCGTCCCCCGTTGCTTCCGTTTCCGCTATCTTCGCACCGCATTTCCTGGAAAATTCGGATATTTTGCTACATTTTTACTGTTAATAAATATTAACGAAAAAAAGTAATACACGTTAATCCTGAATGGCAGGCTTTGCTCGGGGAGGTCGTACGTCATCACGAGGTATATAATGTGAATTATTAAATTTCACAATGAAAAGTATCGATTTATGGTTAATTGAACATGAGTCTATCGGTATCAGAAACATTCTAAATTGATAATAAAGAGAAATAAGCTCAACACAAACGGCATTTGGGTCACATAAGGCCTATTAAGGAGGATATGAAGTATTATATATAATAATAGATCATCGTGCGATACATATGAAATTATACTATCTGATAATAAAATTAGTATAAGTTAGATATCAAATAAAATAATAACAAAAGTATTTATTTATAGTAACTGACCATGGGTCTGGAGTAGAAGTCGTCCTCTTGAGAGACGGAATTGTGATAGTAAAGTGACGAGGATTGTGAGGATCGTTGAGACGAGTAGCCTGAGAGCGACGTGCCGCTGCTGCTGCCCGCACCACTCGGCACCGGCGGTAGTGGCGAACTGTGAACAACGGAACTTTAGCCGCTAAATTGTCCACAAGTTTTTGAGTTTAGAGTTTATCTGATGAATTGCAAAAAGTGACATTCACCAAATAAATATAAATTTATCAGTTTAGTTTAGAGTTTATCATATGAGCCGCTTACGGCCACGCAGGTATGCCGACTTCAAATCATCACAGCATGCCGGGATCCGAACCGAACGCGAGCCTAGCAGAGCTGTACTATCAAAAGTAGTTTTACTAAAAACTCACCAATCACAGACGTGAAATAGACGGCAACGTGCACTGTGGCCACTACAAGTACTTGAGCCGCTACGTGAACATAAAAAAGTTTTTCGCTTAGAGAGCCTCAGACCCCTTCCGTAGAAGCATCATTTATATGCGTAATTCTTCGAATAAATGCACTAGATTTGATCTCCATTGTTTCCATATTAATGATGGAGCCCATCCTGCGGAACTGTCCACTGCCACTCACTTGATGATGGAGCCAATCCTGCGTAATTATTCACTGCCACTCACTTGATGATGGAGCCAATCCTGCGGAACTCAGTGGCAGGATCGGAGTCTGCGCGTCTGTGGGTGTGGGGACGAGTCACTTTGTTCTGCATGCCTTTGAACACCTGAACACCGAGCAACATAGAAATATCATTGGAGAACACAGAAAAACATACAAAAAATAACTATAATAAGCCTCTAAGTCTGGCGCAATGCAACTTGTTCTTAGATATTTATTTCATATTTTGGTATTTTATGTTCTCTAACACCTGGACACCGAGCAACATAGTACTATCATTAGAGAAAAAAACAACAAATAACTACAATAAGCTTCTAAGTCTGGCGCAATGCGACTTGTTCTTAGATATTTATTTGCTATTTTGGTATTGTATGTTCTCCAACGCCTGAAAAGCATGGAACAGGGATAGGAGAACATTGAACTACCATTGGTGAACGTACAAAGAACACACAAGAAATAAATACAATAAAGGAGATAAGAAAAACAATTGAAAAACAGACTATACGGAAACAAATGAGCCTCTCAGTCTCACACAAAACGACTCTCATTTGGACTCGTTTCACTATTTATTATATGCTCACGAACACCTGGACATCGAGTAACAAAGAGAGGTTAACATAGAACTACAATGGGAAAACACATTTTGTAAAAATAAATGAACCTCTCAGTATCAAGCAACACGATTCACTTTCATACAAGCTTCATTTTGTATTGTATGTTCTTGAACAACTAAACATCGAACAATAAAAGTAACATTGAACAACAATGTGAACAGTTACCTGATGATAAAGGCAGCAATTAAGGAATTAGGAAGAATTAAACGAATTGCGGCAAACTTCAGTTCGACCTCGATCAGAACTTGTACAAATGGAACAAAATGTTGCTACTTAGAAATTGACGAAAGGAAGCTCCTATCAAAATAATACCATAAGCAACAAATGAAAAAAAAAAATATTTTTTACCAACATATAATATAAAACAAGGCGCTAGTACAATGTCAAAAGGCTCACAAACTCGACAGAAATAAGCCCAGTGTAGTACCCAGACATTAATAATAGGAAAAAAAATTGCAGACCTTACTGGAGAAGAAAGTATACAAAAATAGGATAAGAGTCACATGGGAACAGCATACATAATAATTAGTTTAAAGGTTAAGTGTTAAACTCTTACGTCGATGAGCATGTGGTGCAGCGGCAGGGTGTCTGTGGGGGCGATCTTGCCGTGCAGGTCCAGCGCAGTTTCCAGCAGGTTCGTCTGAAGAACATCACGCACGTTAAGTTTTTTTTGAGTACAACAGCTTAAAGTAGACTTTATATAAGTTATTAGAGAATAATGTTATGATCCTGTAGTGAGTAACTATTGTCGGACTACATAGGTACAAGTGTACCTTCATCATTGCGATTATTACATCGTACATCACTAAGTGCGATTATTACATAGTAAAATCATTTAGCCTCAGAAGGGTTGTTCTTGCAGTGAGGATAAACTAGTGATGTAAAATGTTTTAATTTTAACTTACGAGTGTGACGAGATGAAGTTTAAGCTGGCCCACCCAGCCCGCATGCTCGGGGTGCTCGCTGAGGTAGTCGGAGGTGAAGAATGCCGACAAATACATCGCGATACCACCATTCACAGCCGCATCAATGGCTCCCTTCAGCAGCATCGTGAACGGTTGAATGTTGTCCTGTAATTTAATAATTATCACTCATGAGAAAAACAGTACATTAAACTTTTAGTGAATTCCCCTTCAAATTGAAATGAATTTGCAATTTGAACTTTACCCCTTAATGTCATCACAAAGACTTTTAAGCAAGGGCTTTTTCCCATAGAATAGAATAGAAGCGTCGGCACTGAAGAAATAGGCCCATGTAATCTACACATTAGAAAAAGCATACACATTGAATAAGGGGCTTTTTCCCATAGAATAGAAGCGTCGGCATTGAAGAAATAGGCACATGTAATCTACACAATAGAAAATACATACACATTGAAATTATGGCGGAGGACATACCTTGGGGTTAGCACGGTAATGACTGACGGTGTTCTTGATCTCCTTGGCGCGGTTGTGCACAGTCTCACAGGCGTTCTGTGGAGGACAGATCTGCTCGACGCTCTGGTGCTCCACTTCAAACCACTTCAGGATGCCAGGCAGGGGCGAGCTGATCGTGTATGTGATGCGCTCGATCCACAGGTTCTGTGTGATAAGTTACAGATATACTTTCTGCATATTAATTTAATGGATTTATAAATTAGGGCAATGATGTGTACAGGCAATAGCTACGAGGTAAGATGGAGGGAGGTAAGCTTGCGTGAAGAATTGACTTCACGTTAGATCTACATGTACAAGCAGTCACAATCTGAAATCTTAAGCAAGAGATTTCTTAACTAAAATAATTTTGAAAGCATTTTAAATAATAATTACAATAATTTTGAATTATTTTAGCGGTACATCAAAACGGTAAAGAATGAACCTTGAACTCATTGTCCTTATCAGTATGGCCGCGAGCGTTAGGTCTGTTATAGATGAACTTGTAGACGTTGTTGTTGTTGTAGTACTTGAGGACGCGCTCGTCGATCTCTACGCCTTCGAACTCCGGCCGTGGCTCCGGCACCGGCTTCACCGCACAGATCTTGAGGAAACAAGCAGCGAATTATTGAATATGGGCGAATAAAAGATACTTTTACTTTGAGAAAGGGTATATATCCGCAAGTCAAAAGTCAACTCTTAAATTTAAAAAGAGTATATTCGAAAGTCAAAGGTCAACTCTTAAATGTAAAAAGAGTACCTATATCCGTAGGTCAAAGATTAATCAATATTCAGTTCTTCCAATCTTAAATCACAAGGTTTCAATTAAATGCACAAAATTGAAGCTTTGATGGTAATCTTGTAATTAAGGCTTTGATGCAATTGCAAGCAGCGAGGAAAGCATTCACTGTTTTTACCCAAACTAAAAACTTAATTTTTTTCCTCCGATTATTTTTAGACCTTACGATGACCAAAGCAACAGGTAGCCAAAATTAGCTCTAGGGCACCGCCCACGGTCATGCTGAGACACCGCCCTTGTCGGCTATCAAGCTATGAGCGACATAGAGGAATTAACTGATCTTCCCGAGGCTCGAACCCACGGCTCATCTCGGCGCTGCTACTACAATGCTACAGTATCAATAACCTTCAAGTTACTAATCGCGTTGATGAATACCTGAATAAACTGGTCTGAAGAGGACTTGGTGGCGTCGTCAGGAGGCATGTTGTACGACAGCAACTTGGCTTGTGGAAATTCGCTCTGAATGCGCTCAGTGAACGCGCCGATTTGTTCGTATTCGAGTCCACGGTAAATGAACGCCTTATTCTAGAACACAGGATAAAGATCACTTAAAAATGTTACTCCAAATATAAAAAACTTCCATAGATCGCACCTAGTTTGTAAATTTTCTTCTTTCAAAACTTTAGTTTTACTGTCAAGAAATTAGTACTGTTAAAAATTCATTATGATTGCTTAAGGTCTTTGGTAGGTACAAATTCCAAAAAGACAATTGCACGTCAATAAAAGATCAGTACGGAACAAACAGCGAACTCACCCGAACAAAAAGCGGCAATCCCATGCCGTAGAAGCCGACTCTGAAGTACTCATTATCATATCGCTTGCCGGTGAGTATTTGTTGGTAGAAAGAAGCCTGCATCTCGAGTACTTCGCTCAGGCGATGGTAGTCGAACAGACGTCGACGGTAGAGGTTGGCAAGCTCTTCTAGGAGAGGAATGCCTTCCTCCCAACACTGAAACATCATGATGTATTTCATATTATTGATAAAATAAATAGGTATATGCGAACAAAAATACATTTATCATTACTATAATATTATTACCTACTACAATATAATAAATTATGACGGAACTATCGAGACGAAGACAAATTTGTTTAATATAAAGAAAGAAATATTTCGATGGGGTATTATGGCTACAGGTTATACACTTTGTTTTACAAGCAAATTCATTCGGAACATGAAGCCTATCGTTGAACGTTCAATTTCTACATCAAAAAACAGACAAATGCAATAACGATGTTAAGAAAAGATTAACAAGCAACATTTTCCTGAACTGTAGCATGTGCAAAAGTAGGTAAAGATTAACATAGACGCTAGTATGGGGAAAGGAAGTAGTGAGTAGGTAACTATTATGTAACAGACGCTAATGGGATCCAAATGTCGCCTGACCTTTCCTTTGTCGAAATAAGAGATTATTTTCTTGTAGATATACTCCTTGCGGGTTAGCTCTGTTTGTGCAGGATACAGCAAATCAGCGTGCAGGACTCGGCTGCTCCAGTCGAGCTGGTTAGCGTGAAGCTGAAGCGTGAAGCCCGCCTCTGTGTAGTTACCAGCAGGCAAGTGTAGGTCGTGTAGCTTGTAGATGTAGCGCGTGTACATCTCCTGTCTGTTTACCTCGTTTTTGTAGAAGTTCTGCACAAAAATCAATGCTTAAACAAAACGTAGATACTCTTTTCGTAGAATAACATGGATAATATAAATAAAAAAAAGATCATTATAGTGATAAGAAAGATACCAAAATCAATGCTTGTACAAGACGATTCGATACTCTTTTATAGAATACCAGGAATAACATTAAAAAAATAATGTTCATAATAAGATTATTAAAATAAACATTCATAAAAAATTAATGCTCATAATAACATTAATAAAATAACATTAATAAAAAATTGATGTTCATAATAATAATGATACGTACGAGAAGGTTGACGGTACAGCTGATCCTCTTATCGCTGTTATCGTGGCCCTGCATGACGCTGCGGTAGTCTTATCATTATCATCATAATAATAATGATACGTACGAGGAGGTTGACGGTGCAGCTGATCCTCTTATCGCTGTTATCGTGGCCCTGCATGACGCTGCGGTAGTCGAGCAGGCGCTCCAGCAGCCGCGTCACTGACTGTACGAACGCTGCGCCGCTGTCCCGCCATACCGGGTCATCGCTGCGCACCTTCTCCAGCAGTCTGTAGGACAGACAAGTGAGTCTGGGACAGACGAGTGAGTGTAGGACAGACAAGTGAGTCTGTAGGACAGACAAGTGAGTCTGTAGGACAGACAAGTGAGTCTGTAGGACAGACAAGTGAGTCTGTAGGACAGACAAGTGAGTCTGTAGGACAGACAAGTGAGTCTGTAGGACAGACAAGTGAGTCTGTAGGACAGACAAGTGAGTCTGTAGGACAGACAAGTGAGTCTGTAGGACAGACAAGTGAGTCTGTAGGACAGACAAGTGAGTCTGTAGGACAGACAAGTGAGTCTGCAGCACAGACAAGTGAGTCTGCAACACAGACAAGTGAGTCTGCAGCACAGACAAGTGAGTCTGCAGCACAGACAAGTGAGTCTGCAGCAGACAATAATCAAAGCACGCTAATGAACAACAGACAATAATCAGTCATACATGATGTTGGATCAGATATAAGTGAATGTGTCAAAAAATAATGCATGACAGTCAATGATATTGAAGCTCAACAGAACTTTGGAGCAAGCAATTAAAGAAGGATCAATGATTAGATTTTGCTATGAAATAAAATCTTTATTATAAACGAGTGTCATAAGTTGCTCTTGTAAACAGAAAAAACGAGGCTGTTGACTTCAACTTCAGATCTTCTGAAAAATTTTCGATGTCAAGAAATATCCAGAAAGTGAGTGAGCACTAATGAATATTCATTGACATTGATACATGTGGTAACTAAATAAACTTGTGCGGAAATAGGGGTGTGGATAATCTGCTAAAGCAGATTAAATTAGGGAAAGACCACAAAAAAAAAAAAAAAAAAAAAAAAAAAAAAAAAAAAAAAAAAGAAAATAAAAATATTAAAGACTACCTATAGGGAACATTTAAGTTTATAGGGAACATTAAAGTTTATAGGGAACATTAAAGTTTATAGGGAACATTAAAGTTTATAGGGAACATTAAAGTTTATAGGGAAAATACTCACAAAGCACTGAGATGCTCCCTGGAAGCAGCGGACAACAAAGACAAACAATGTGATATTTCACAGTACAAACCTTTACCAAATTAATCAACGCAAGAATAGAGATATAAGACTTACTGAATTCTTAAAATATTTACAGGTTTAATTATGAATACAATATCTTTAACATATTATGACTACAGAGTGACCTTAAATTTTAACGTTTGAATACCAAGAAAAAATAAAAAAGATAACTTTCAACATCCATGTTTTAGGCTAAAAGCATCGGAGAATTAACACGAACTGTCAACTAAAGGTAAATACAGTTTCAGAGTCCAGATTAATGAAAACGCAGGAGCAAAAGACTCACATGGTGTTGAAAAGTTGACGGTATTGGTCGTTGCCTTTGTTTTCGCTAATCAAAATGTCCAACTTGTCGATGAGTTCTGTTTCCACCTGAAATAACAATACGCATGAATTACGTACATGCAGGAACAAAACAAACATCAGACTTGGCAGATAATATGAGCACCATCAAATACACACAAATGGAACAAGTTGAAGAGACATATATGTTGGTAATTAGTATACCTCAAACGCTCTCCAATAAAATTTTGAGTTAACGTAGGTACTATTTTCCCCAGTTCCTATATTAAATACAATAACTATTAGCTAAATACTGCGGAGAATGTTGATATCAACCACTCATCAGCATGGATTTTGATTTTAAAACTCAAACCTTAACAAAACTAATACCAAATACTAAAAAGTATAACTCAGAACTCACTGCAGTGAGTGACAGAGAGCGCATTTTCTCGTCGACGAAAACGTGTAGTCACGGACGGACAGACGGACGGACAGACGGACATGGCGAGTACGATAGTGCATTTTTTCCATAAATGAGAAAATGCGCTAAAAATGGGACGGTGACGAAAGGAACATTACTTCCCAATTGTACATAGCAACTAAGAACCCAAATCCCGAACCTGCTTGAAGTTCCCTTTAGCCTGTTGCTCAGCTTGCAGTAGATCAAAGAAGATGGGAAGCGTGGCTCGTCGTAGTTCGGGTTGCGGCACCAGCGTCATCTCAAGGAACGGCCCCACCAGGCTACTCACGAAGCATATTCGCTGTTGGTCTGTGAACAGACAAGTGAGTCTGCAGCACATGCAATAATTAAAGTACACTGATGAATAACAGACAATACTCAGTCATACATGATGTTAGATCAGGTACCTACTAGTGACTGAGTCAATAAATAAGGTATGATAGTCAATGATATTGAAGCTTAATGGAACTTATGAGCGAGCAATTATAGATAAATCATAAAGATCAGATTTTGTTATGAAATAATATCTTCGTTATTATAAACGAGTGTTATAAGTTGCTCTTGTAAACCGAAAAAATTAGGCTGTTGACTTCAACTTCAGATCTTCGGAAAATTTTTCGATGTAAAGAAATATGGTAACTAATAAACTTGTCCGGAAATGGAGGTGTGGATTAAATGAGGGAAAAATAAAAATATAAAAGTTTATAGGGAACATTAAAGTTTATAGGGAAAATACTCACAAAGCACTGAGATGCTCCCTGGAAGCAGCGGACAACAAAGAGAAACAATGTGATATTTCACAGTACAAACCTTTACCAAATTAATCAACGCAAGAATAGAGATATAAGACTTACTGAATTCTTAAANCTAAAAATAATATTTAACTTGATTGAAAATCTTTAGCGCTTCGAATACAAGCGAAGTTATGGATGAAAACGAAATAAAGCACATTCGAAAAACGCATGAAGCCATCTCATCCATTTCCGAGCGAGCAGCAGGATGATGTAGCTGCGCTACTTAGAGGGGTGACCGTCCACGAGTTCTGCAATGAAGCAATTCCCTTGATTATCACGAGAAAGTCCCTAGTACAAAAGTGCATGTGATGAAAGTTCTTCAGCGTGCGATGCATTACAGGAAATGAAATTCAGTGCAGTGGAATGCTCTTCCTCGTCAGCATGCAACAGGCATTCCGAGTCAAATTTTACGACTTTCTTCACGCGGCTTCAATTAGAACGCTTGACGTACATTGAAAGAAAAATAAAAAGATAGATTCTTTCCCAGAAGAGGACTTAATTGTCACAGCCATGAAATTAAAGTACCGGTATCTTCCTGATGCACATGCCTATGTAGATGGCTAACGCCTAATGAAAACTTGGTGTAATCAATCGACCGCAGACGACTAATGATAATTCGGTGTAAGTAATCCATATTCAAACACAGTCGACTTCGCTAAGCGCAGTTCCGCCACACGCCTTCTAATGCTTTTTTACCTCCAATTAAAATTAGTAACACAGCTTCTTTTGAAATAAACAACTTTCAATCAGTAAAATCACTACGAATTTAGGGAACCTGAATCGGCCCAGAGGTTTTAGGTGGGCACTGGACATAACCTGTCTCTTATACACATCTAATATTACAATTGAACTTTCCGAGGTATTACTTACATAAGTATCATTTTGGAATTGCAGGGACAGAATGGTTTCAATAACGACATCGATGAGTCCCAGCACAAGGGTCTCAATGTCCTGCTCTAGCGCGGCGTCAGGAGCCAGGGGCGCTTTGCTCAGACGGGCGTCGTAGTGTCGCTGTGATCGCTGGTCCGCCAGCAGGGACACGACCTGCCCCAGGATACGAGCGCACAGCTGCAGCTCTACCTTCGCCTGCAGATGTGCACGCAGCTGCTCACACGCGCTCGACACCACCACGCGACGTCCGTCTGACACGAGGGAAAAATTTAACATTTGTTTATCTCCATCTTTTCAATGTTTTCCCTCAAACATTTGTTTGAGGGAAAAATTAAACATTTGTTTATCTCCATCTTTTTTGCGTGAACAATATGGGGACCAAAAGATACATAAAATGATAAGTTTATATGGAAAAACTATTAAATTAGAAGTTCATTCGATCAGGTAATAATCGTTACAATATTAAGCACAGAGAAGTCATGAAAAAATGTCTCGAAATTCACCCATAAAGATATATAATAATTGTCACGTTGTAAGCATGTGTAAATGCTCCAAATTTTTCAAAATTACACCAACCAGGTAAATCATACTCATGAACAACAATACAATAGAGGTGAATAAGACGGAGCGCATGAAGCTCTACAGTTTAGATAAATGAAAACTATATTGGCTGGAGTACCACTAACCAGGATCAGCACAAAGAGTGGTAGAGCAAGCATGGGTGTAGGCGATGAGTCTGTGCTTGGTGAGGTGGTCTGTGATGGGTACAGATGGAGATG